>NC_137023.1:45670513-45758013 GCF_032717465.1 Coenobita brevimanus | reverse complement strand
TTGTATAACCGGGCAGCTCCACCGCCCAGTTATATCTGTGCCATCACATGAAGGCGTCCCTCTCTAGCAGTGAAGGGGTTAAGTCCCAGAAAGTTTCCTATAAGCTAAATTAAATCGTGTATAGGCAGCAGGAATACAATATAGGATACGTTCTCCATCTGAAGGGGTTATGTATGTCTGTTAAAATATAGTTTTACCTTCATTGTCATACCTACCAAACACTTAGCAACCAAACTTGAGCGAATATGGAAGTGGGAAAAAAAAGAAGAGTGAACAACAGTCATCTTTCACCCCTTCATTATGTCCACGCTTCTTTCCCCATCTGAATTCAGTAAGACGATTATGCAGTTTTCATAAAATATCATCCAGACTGAAAAGGTTAGACATGAAATGGTTAAGAAAGAAGTTACCAGAAAACCTCCGAAGCTGGCAAGAATACGGTCACTGGAAACTGCCTTAATGACCCTCGTGCAGTCAATGGGCAAAATTCTGTTCATCTGTTTACATCTTCTTCGGTCTCCATGCTCATCCTTCCACCTCATTTTCGGTCTCCCCCTCCCCCCTTTCCCCCCCTTCACCTCACTCACATGCCTCTCCACCACATCTTTCCACCTCGCCTTCAGTTTCCCCATCCACTTTCCCCATCCACCTCACACATATGCCTCTCCACTACATCTCTCCACCTCATCCACGGTCTCTCCCTCCCCCCTTTCCCCCTCCACCTCACACACATATATCAAGCCTTTCTGATTTTGCTTGTCTCCTTCCAATTCCATTCTCAGTTCTAAATCCCTTTTCCTTTCTTTTTCTCTCTGCTTTTTCGTTAGACATTTTTCAAATGAAGGGCTCCCGTATTCTGAGTGGCGGAGGAGGCTTCGTAGTACTTCTTCTTTAGCGATTTATTTTGCATTTTATAGCTTAGCACTCCCTAGCATCCTGGTTATATGGTTTAAATATCGGCATAGTTTTCTTTACCAATATAAAAGAGGGTAGTGATGCGTAATGTACAGAATAAATCGCTAAGAATGATGTTTTGCGAGACCTCCAAAGACACCTATAATACGATCCTTAAGAATAATCCACCAATAACACATCCACTAACATGACAACTGTTCTTTTATTCTCTCTACTGGTAAACTATTTAATTCCACCATTTGTCTTCTCTATTGTGAAACTGTGTCTTCCCAATTTTGGCCTGGCATTTCACTTTCCGCCCCTTCTCTACTCTTTTATTCATTTCCCTCCTCCTTCACCCTCATTCCCCTCGCATCAGTGTCCCATTTCCTTTATTCTATCGTTTCGTCGCATCTTTCTTTTCCTTCGTGTATATTCCTACCTGTCCTTTTTTTTAACTGTCTCCCGTTACTTCTTCACCCTTACTCTCTTTCTTCTACCAGTCGTCACCGTCTCTTATATCCTTTCTTGAATCGTTCCGTCACCTCTGTTCTATCCTTCTTATACACTGTGCAGCGCTGTCACTGTCTCCTCTCGTTCCAGTTAATTATCATCTTTTCTTTCTGCAGCCTTTCCATTATTCATCCACCGTGTGTCTGTCAGTCTACCTATTCCAATATTGTATTTTCCTTTTTTTTTCTTTTTTTACTTTATACTTTCTTCACATATATTCTGCAACACCATCAGTCTGCCTCTCTTCTCCTCAGTTATTATCATGTCTCTCTTCTCTTCAAGTAGTATCTTTCTTTTCTGTTTGTAGCCTACTCCTCTTTCACCCATCCTTTTCCCATTTGTCCTCACACTCTCCCATTCGTTTTACTTTATCATTCCAAGTCCTTCTTTTCCTTCCTGTACATTATACAATGCTGTCATTCTCGCTGGATCATTCTCCTCTCTTCCTCGCTTTTCTCACCGTCTCCCTGCTCCCTCCCTCCCACCTCCATCCTTTTCTCACCTCTTTCCTCCATTCATTCTACTCTTTTTCCCTCTTCCCTTCCTCTCCGTGTTTCACCCTCAGTCTCTCTTCCTCTTCATTCATTCCTTTCTTTTTCCCTTCCCCTCCTAACTCATCCTTCCGTCCCTTCTCACCCTCCTCCGTCTCCCATCCTTCTCCTACCTCGTCCCTTCCTCCTTTCCTCTTTCTATCTCTCCCCCTTCCCTCTTTCTACCCCTTCCTCCCTATCTCCCACTTTCATCCTTCTCTCACCCACTCTCTCCCTTCCCTCTTCTCCAAGATCCTCCATCATTTCTCCACACTGCTCCTTCCCTCCTCCCTCCTTCCCTCCTCTCGCTCTCCCTCCTCTCTCCCCGTCTCCCTCACCTCATCCGGGCCGAATTAGAGATCTCCACCGACTAATTTCACCGAAGCTGTCAACCCGAGCCGAAATATCCACCGCTCCACAGACTTGGTGACGAGTTTGGTGTGGGCCGAGACGGACTCCGGAGGTTTGCACACTTCTCTATTTTATTTTCACCTCACAATTTTCTTCTTCATTTTTATCTTCGCGCATTTTCTCTTTTTCTTAAATCTGGTGCCTGTCTGTTTGTGTATCTATCCACCTGTCTACCTGTCTATCTGTCCATATATTTATCTCATTCTCTTCATATATAAATAGGTCTCTGCTTATTTTTCTATCTTCTTATCTAATTATCTGTTATTTTCATCTTTTTCTCTTTATATACTTTTTCTCCTTCGTTTGTTCCATTTGATTTTAGTTGTCTGTATGTTTTTCTTGACCTACATTCTGTCCATGGAATTTTTATGGACAGATTTCCATTTCACAAGTTACATTATTCTTCATCGTTTTCTCCTGATATCGTATGTCTGGGTTGTTCTGCTTTACTGATAGATTTTCCACACTATGTATCAGCAGGAAGAGATGATGATGATGATGAGGACTGTCTTATATTAGTATTGTGATATTTCTGTCTTTCTCTTGCCTAACGCCGTCTCTCGTGATTAATGATTGTGGAGGTGGTGGCGGTGGTGGTGGCAGATATTAAACTGGCGGTAATACTCTTTTGCCACACCTGCCTCTCTCGTTCTCTTGTGACTTGCTCATTTATTCTCTCATCCCTATTTCTAGCGCGCACATTCGACTCGGCTGACCTTCGTGTGTTACCAATCAGTTTGGTATTAGTCTTGTTTATGGTGTCTTGTTTTGTTGTCTGGCTAAAGTGTCTGGTCTCTCGCTGTTTCACTTTTAACACACACACACACACACACACACACACACACACACACACACACACACACACACACACACACACGCTCCTGATACATTAGAGAAACTTGACAATTTTTCACTGTTTTCCATGCCCAGGGAGACAGAGACAAAAAGACAGCCACAGAAATACCGAGGAAGACATAGAGAGTAAGAGACAGACTGGCAGACAGTTTAACAGGCAGAGAGAAAAAGATAGCCACAGAAACAGTGAAAGACATGCAACTCTCGACAGACAGCAAGAGAAAGTGACAGAGACAAACAGGCAGAGGGTTAGACAAAGGCAGATACAGAAGCACAGAGGGAGGAACATAGGAAGAGAGGAACAAAGTGAGAGTGACAGAAATATAAAGCCAGAGAGACAGACAGAGATAGCCACAGCATCCACAGAGAGAGAGAGAGAGAGAGAGAGAGAGAGAGAGAGAGAGATAAGGGGGTACAAAGAGAAAGGTGAAAAGAGTGAGCCGGGCAGAAAAACCAGATAAGGCAGATAAGGCCCCACACGAGTTAAAGAAAGAGAGAGACAGAGAGAGAAAGGAAAAAAGAAAGAGATAAGGGATGGAATGACGTGAGCTAATTTACTGCATATTTATTTATTTATTTTTTTTTTAAATGTTTAATAAACAGATCAAGACAGGGCATTGGAAAGCGATGAAAGTGTCAAGGGATTACACACACACACACACACACACACACACACACACACACACACACACACACACACACAGATAAACAGACAGACAGGCTGAGAAAAAACGAGACAGACAGACAGAAATGAAGACAGAGAAAAAACAGATGGTAGAAGGATAAACGAGAAAATTATACGGAATAACTGAAAATGGAAATGAGAAAACAAATATAGAAAAAAAGGAAGCGGGAAAGGAAAGGAAATAAGGAGGAAAAGTAAAAGGAGGAAGCTGGAGACAAAGAATCAGTGGTGAAAAGAATGCGAGAAAGAAAGAAAAAAAGAGAGCCGCGGTCGGGGAGAAAGAGAAAAGATATCGAGAAGTAGAAGAAGAAGAAGAACACCACCAACAACAACAACTACTACTACTACAACAACAACAACAACAACTACAACTACAACAACAGCAGCAGCAGCAGCAAAGGGAAGGAGGAGAGGCGGAAGGAGATGGGGAGGGAAAGGAATGCAGAAAAGAGAAAATTAAACACGGCTACAAGTAAACTACGATGCTGATAAGGGGAGGGAATCTATGGAAGAATATGCATACACTCACATACATACATACATAGGCCTATAGGTATATATATACATGCATACATACAAAGAGAATCAGACAGAAGGAAAGACAGACACACAGAAACAGAGTGAGAGAGAGAAAGTAAGAGAGAAGTGGTGAAGAGGGAGAAGAAAGAAAAATGTGGATGGGAGGGGAGGAAGAGAAGGGCGGTGCAGGGGAGGAAGGAATAATTGATAAAGAGAGACAGGCGGCCATAATTTTCTTAACTGTATACACGATACTGTTGCCAGCCGGCCGTGTTCACAGTCTGGTGGGTCGATGTGACTGACACTCAGGGAAGAGAAAGAGTTACACACAGTTAACTCTCTTTTTTAACTAACTCCAGACGACGTTATGCACCTTAGGATACAGTTTTCGAGCTGTAGGATTTAGATTTAGTCATCGCTAACCTTTTAGTACAAGAGACCTCTCCTGTGCTGTATATATTTCCCTAGATATGGCAAAAATAAACTGAACAAGAAGAAGCATACAAAGAGAGCTACACCTGCCCTCACCAACTGGTCTAAGGACTGAATATTTCCCTTTCCCTTGTCTCCTTGACCTTTAACAGATTGCTCTTCAAATCAAAATTCTTCATTATTGCCAAACCTTTAACCTTTCCGCCAACTTTGGTTCAGATCATATAAAAAATGTTTGAGTGGACTTGATCCAGTGACTGTGACCTTTCCCTGTGACTTTAACATTAAGCTGATTATTCTCAGAATCGAATTTCTGTATCCTTGTTTTAACCTAAACCCTTTTCACAAAGTGTAGTGTACATCAGATATAAACTGCTTTGGTTGACCTAACCACATGACCTTGACCTTTGACCTATTTAACTCATCAACCAAGTTTGATCCAAATCAGATGAAACTTGTTTGAATTACTTTATTAGCACCCACACACTCGAATCAAACTTTGTCCTTGTCTTATGACCTTGACCTTTGAATGATTTTTGTTTTCCAAAACTTAATCAGTTTATTCTTGCTTTACTCCCAACCCTCTCCCCAGGATTCGTCAAAATTGAAAAAAATAAATAAATAAATAAGGTTCCTGTTGCTAGGTCACCTTTTGACCAAGACTTGTGATACTGGCCATGACGTACTGTTAATATATATATATATATATATATATATATATATATATATATATATATATATATATATATATATATATATATAGTGAGTTTTACGCCAGGTACCCCTCTTTGGATAAGGGCTAAGGCGTTCCCCTGGGTAAAGGACTTTGGTTTGGAGCGTGTAGCATTGTATGACCGGGTGCCCTTCCTGATGTCTACCAATGACCCTTGGGTGGATTCGATCCTCCGACCCTTCGGTCAGAGCGGAGCGCTCTAACTCACTGAGCCACGGCTGCATATATATATATATATATATATATATATATATATATATATATATATATATATATATATATATATATATATATACTGTATATACGGTGTATATATGGGATAGAAAAGATGAATAATGAAAGATAACAGATAGACAGAAAGATTGATAGATATCGATATAGACATCTTTCATCATTCATCCTTTCTATCCTAATCCTCCCAATTCTTCTTTCTTTCCACTTCCTTTCATTGTTCCTCTTCCCTCTCCTCTCCTTCGCACTCCTATCCTATTCCCTCTTTCTTTTTCCCTAATTTAACCTTATTTACCCCTATCCTTCCCTGCGTCTCTGTCTCCTCCCATCCTTTCCCTTCCCTTCGCTTCCTATCCCGTTCTCCCTTCTCATATACTACTCTACCTTGCGGTTTTTTCTTCCTCTGGTCCTACCCCGTTGTTCGCTTCCTTCCCACGCTTCCTTTTCATTTCTTCCTTTGCCGTTCCTTTCTGTTCCTTTATTTTTTCTTGTCTTTCGTTCCTATCTTCTCCCATCACTTCCTGCCCCATCCCACTCCATCCCATTACTTTTCATCCCGTTCCTTTCCTTTCCATCCCCTCTCATCCCTTCCATTTCTGAATTTCTCTCCTTGTCTTTCACTACCCCATCCTATAACAAACAGCCTCGAAAGAACCAATAAGTCTGTTGCTGTTTGCTTTCCTTTGTACTCCTATTTTCTCCTTAACTTTGACTGCTTCCTTTCCCTTCCTGTCTATTCACATGCCTGTTCATTCGTATCCATCCCTTCCCATCCTCCATCCATACCATTTTCCCCATCCATTGATAGATATATAGATACATACAGATATTCATAGATTGATGAGACAGAAACAGGCAGAGAGAAAGTAATAAAAATAAAATATAAAAATAAGATGGAACGATTGAAGGAGGGAAGGAAGGACGGCAGGTAGTTTACGGAGAGAAAGAAAAGAGAAAGGAGCAAAGGAAGGAAGGGAGGGAGGTGAAGGGAGAGAAGGGAGGAATTAATGGAGTGGATGCAATGAGAGGGGGATGATCGTAAACAGGGGATGGGAGAGAGAGAGAGAGAGAGAGAGAGAGAGAGAGAGAGAGAGAGAGAGAGAGAGAATCGAACTGACGAAGGTAGTGGGAAATAAAGGGACCCACAGAGAAAGGTAGGAAGGGAAAAGCAAAGAGAAAGAAGTGGCCAAAGTGAGAGGGAAGAGAGAAAGCACGTGAAGAGGGAAGAGAATGCAAGGTAGAATGGTAAATAGATGGATAGATAGACATACAGATACATACATACATACATATATACGGACATACATACATACAGAGACAGAAACATAGAGTGAGAAGAAACATGAGAGAGAGAATGAGAAGGGAAGAGGAAAAAAAAACTAGAGAGATTGGGTTGAAAGAGAAAGGAGCTCGAGGAGAAAGGATATGGAGACGCAGGATGGAAGGAAGGAGAGAGAGAGAGAGAGAGAGAGAGAGGGAATAGAGGACGAAAGGATAGAGAGAAGATGGAAGGAGCGAGAGAGGGAGGAGGGAGGACTAGCCTAGACTTGAGGTAACTAGATTACTGGAAACAAAGTGTTCATCAATTTAATCTGCTTACCTCATGTGGCCCTCATTAGTGCTCTCATCCCGGGGGAGCACCCACACGTGGAGGAGGAGGAAGGGAGAGAAGAGGGAAGGGAAAGAGAGATGAGGAGGAGGAGGAGGTGGAGGAAAGGAGGCGAAGGAAAAGAGAGAAGAGGAGAAGGAGGAGAAGGACGAGGAGAAGGACGAGGAGGTGGGACGATTTGGAGGAAGGCAGAAATGGAGAAAGAAAGGAAAACGGGAGAAGAGCAAGATGGGAGAGAGGAGGCAGGAGGAAGATGGAAGAAGGAAAGTAGGAGGACGCGGACCAGGACGAAGGTGGGAATGGAGAAGCAGGAGGAAGAAAGGAAAGGGGAAGCAGGAAGAAGGTGAGAAAAGGGAAGCAGAAAGAAGAGAAACAGGAGGAAGAACAGTGAGGGGAAGCAGTAAGGGGAGATGCAGGAGGAAGATGGTAGAGGGGAAGCAGTTGAAGGAGAAAGAGGAAGAAGATGGTAGAGGGGAAGTAGGAGGAGGGGAACCAGGAGGACTTTAGGTGAAGGGAAGCAGGAGGAGCGGAAGCAGGAGGAGCGGAAGCAGGAGGAGCGGAAGCAGGAGGAAGACAGGAGAGGGGAAGCAGGAGGAAGACAGGAGAGGGGAAGCAGGAGGAAGACAGGAGAGGGGAAGCAGGAGGAAGAAGGGAGCACCAATATGAGAGCCAGGGGAAGGAAGTGGAAGAAGAGAGAATGAGGGGGAGAAAAGAAGGGGGCAAAGAGGAAAGAAAGAGGGTAGAGGAGGAATGAGAAGGAAGGAAGGAAGGAAGTAGGAAAAGGTAATGAAGAGACGAAAGACAGAGAAGGGGGGAGGGAAGAGTTGAGAAGAGAAAGAGGAGGGAAGTGAAGGAGTAGGGGGAATGAGAAGGAAGGTAGGAGAACTGGGAAGGAAAAGGAAGGAAGAGAAGGGAAAGGGAAGGAATGGAAAGGAGGAGGAGGAGGAAAAGAAAAGAGGGAGAAGAAGGAGGAGGAGGAGGAAGAGGAGGAAGCGGAGGAGGAGGAAGAGAAGGAGAAGGAGGAGCAAGAGGAGGAAGCAGAAAGATTTAAGGGCAGAAAGGAGGATTAAAAGAGAAAAGTAGGAGCAAGGGAGAGAAAACAATGAAAAAAGAAAATGAGAGGATAGAAGAAGGAAGGAGAACAGTGAGACGAAAAAGAAAATGGTAAATGGCAAAACAATGAAGGGCGTAACTAGTAAAAACTGGAGAAAAAAAAAATGAACTGAAATGTTTAATTAGAAAAACTTAAAAGAAAACATTAAGGACGGGAAACAGGGGAAATAAGAATGAATAGATCTGGAAATAATAACGAAAGAGGGAAGGCGAAGATAGGAGGACGAAGAGGGAGATGAAGAGGAAAGAAAGCGAAGAAGAAGAGGGCAGGATGGATATTAAATGAACGGAGGGAGAAATGAAAGAATGCCATAAAAAGGGGGAACTAAACTAATTTCAGTTGGACGAAGAAGGGAGAATGAGATAAATTGGAAGACGCGGGAGAGGATAATAATTGAAAGGAGAGAGAGAGAGAGAGAGAGAGAGAGAGAGAGACTTTGGCAGATACGAATGAAGGTAGGGATATAAGGAAGGAAAAGCGAAGTGAGGAAACGATTGTGTGTGTTGGGGGGGGGTGAGGGGGGATGACAAAGAAGCATTGTAATAGATTTATTAATTCTGCAAATGTCGCGGGAGATTACTCTGTAAATGAGAAAGAGAGAGAGAGAGAGAGAGAGAGAGAGAGAGAGAGAGAGCGAAAAGGGGAAGGGATGGGGCGGGGAGGGAGAGAGACAGACTTGCAAGCTTCACACTGAATAAATGAAAGTGATAAATATGCAAGGCTGGACAAAAGTGAAAAGAATGGTGAATAAAACGAGAACAACAGCACGAGATAAAAGTCAACACAGTCATAAAAGAGAAAAGAGAAAGACAAGAAAACAGCGACAGAAAATGGAAAACAGCAGTCTCTTCAGTACGATGATTTCTAAACAGATTTTCTTCCCTCTTTCTTCCTTCATGAACTATTTTTTGGGGGGAGGGGGGGAGGCCCAAGAAATATCCCTCGTAAATAATGAGGTTCGTGAAGTTCTATGGTTATGCCCTCCACTTCGCATATTCTCTCTCTTCAGCTGAAAAAAATCGTCTGAATGGGCTAAAGAAGAGTACAAATGATAATAGAAGTGAAGCAGAATTAACACCCCTCGGCTCCTATGACTCACTCAGCTGAATAAAATCGTCTGGCGTTTGCTGGAATAGAACACGAGAGTTGTTTTGATCATGAGGAGGTTAAACGAAAGTAAAAATGACTCTAGAAATTTAATAAAGTAAAATTAATAAAAGTGAACATGAAACTGAGGAGAATATTAAGTGGAAGAAAATGAAAGTTTGCCGGAATGAAGGAGTGAAAAATAAGAAATTGCGATGTTGACGTGAGAGAAGGAGGAGGAGGAGGAGGAGGAGAGGCGGAGGAGGAAAAAGAGGAAAAAGAAAGAGACTGATGAGAAGAGGAACTGAGGAGGAAAGAGTATGAAGGAGAAAGGAAGGGGAAGGAAGAAAGGAAATATATTGATATGAGAACAGCGGACGCAGGGGAAAGAAAATTACGAGCACAGAGGAGAGAAAGAAGGACAAAGAGGAGGGGGAAAATGACAAGGATGAAGGGAGAGGGAGGTGTGAAGGGAAGGTCTGAAGAAAGTGATGGGAAAATTATAACAGGTGAAAAGAGCTATATTGCTTTTCAGATTATAAAAACTGATAACTGAAAAATATATATATATATATATATATATTAATAAGATTTGCTTAAAGCAAACAGGGGGATGCAAGTAACTGAAATAACAATAGGAAGATGGGAGGAAGGAAGAGGGAAATGTGAAGAAAACGAGGTGTTAGAGAAAATAAGAATGCTTGAAAAGATATGCTTATAAAAGGACAGTGTGAAAAGAGAAGAGTTTGTGAATAAGGTTAGAGACGAAAGGAAAATAGAATGAAAAAAGAACGGCAAAGAGATACGAATGTACTGTAGAAGAAAGGAAAGCGAAAATGTGAAGGAATGGGGAAAACAGTTCAGATAATTAAAAGAAAATAAGGGTATTTGAAAGGATTAAGAATGCTATGGAAGGGAAGAGAAAATGTAAATTAATTTGAGGAGGAAGGATGAAACAAAGCGAAAAATGAGGAGGGAAAGAGAAGCGTGAAGTTTCTAATGTGAAGCAGACAAGAATGCTTTAAGGAAAACGGAGAGAAAATGGAAATACGGAAACACAGGCTACCCTGAGATTCTGTAAGTGGCCAAGTGGAGAAAATGGAAAATGAGATACTGACTAGAAGAGAGTCCGTGAGTAAGGTGAAGGGGGCGAAAAGAAGAAAGAGTCTGAGGTTGAGATGTAGGGATGATGTGGAGAGGTATTTGAATGAGGACGCTGTGAGCTGGAGGGAGGGTAGCCTGATATCGAAGGACAGGGTGGCATGGGGCCGATTTGTTCATAGCCAACCCTGTAGGAAAAAACGTCGGACAAGAGAGGGACATGTTAAATGAACAGACTTAACTAAATGATAATTATGAAAAGAATGGAAATATGGCATTACAGAAAAGTGGGAGAAAACTAAAACACTAGAAGGGTTTAGAATGCTATGGATGGAAAGAAAAACATTGAAAATGATTAGCAGATGAATGGGGAAATAGGAAAGGAAACAATGACCTTGGGAAAAACGTAAGAATAAAGTGGGAAATTTGAAGGAAACGAAGAGACAGAAAAGCAAGAAAAAATTAGTATGATTTTTAAAATGCCTTAGATTGTCATCAAAGGATGAGAAGTGTGTGTTTGAAAGTGGAGAAAGGAGGACAGAGGAAACAAAACTAAGCAAGAGGGATATATATAACATGAAGGGTAGAGCAAGCGTGATCAAGACAAAGACACGGAAGAGAATAGACCTGTAAGGCCGATTTGCTGTTAAAACATCCACCAATACTAGAACCAAAAAATATTACATCCATTTCCTCCCCTTCACGTAAAATTGACACACTCGTCCTGTAATCTATACTTTTATCAGAAGGTATCTTAGGCAAAGTTGTTTGTTAATTTATCCTCCAGTATTAAAAATGTACACAATAACACCCATCTCCTCCCACGAACATTACGATCATTTATTACTATGAGCATATTTGAAACATGTCGTATATCCCGTAACCTATCCCTTTACCCAGCGAGACCTGTAGAGCAAAGTTACTATTAATTCAGGCATAAATATATAACTTTACAATTACATTAGTCTGCCCCTGCAATCATAATACCCTACGCGCGAACTAACAGCTGTATCCTAACCTTCCTGTTTATCGGGCGAAGCGTAATCAACAGCATTTACCATAAAGACAAAAACGTCGAGAGTGACAAAATCCGGACGCAAGCCGAAGAGGAAGAAAGAAGAAAAAAGAACGCAGGGGTAGAAAAAGAGAAGAAAGGCGGATTAAGCCGAGCGTCACAACAGTATTTCAAAACCCCATTAAACCCGGCTCGTGTTACAGCGCTCCCTTGATCATGGCGGCACTTTTTTTTTACCCACCCCATCTGCTCATTAATCACACTAGAGGCGGGGAAAAACATATGCGTGCCGTAAAGAGGATTAAACCCGCCTTGATGTTATTATAGCTTATTACCCGCCGCCCCATTACAGTGTCAGCGAGATCAAATCAAAAGTTAATTAATTGCTTGGGGTAATGGAGCTCTTCGGGGCCTTGTCATTATCCGGGCCGTGATTAATATTGACTGCTGCACCCCTCTTCACCCCGCCCCCCCGTCGATGGCACTTCGGTTATTAATTACTGAGGTGAATCTGACCCTACTTGACCAGACCTGGCCTGACATGAGCTACATGGCATAGCTGCTGCTCAATCGGTAGAGAGGTGGCCTGCAGTCCTAACTGACCTCGGTTCAAATCCCCGCTGGGGCAGGGAACAGTTTATGGATCTGAATTTCGTAAAAGCTAGACATTACTATTCTCCGTTTTTTTTTTTACTAAGGCGAAGATGCACTTGACAGGTTGATGATGATTGGCTGAATGCAACATGTCCAAAAAATATCTACTAACCCATATTTCCCTCTCAGATATATGTTGTCAGTTAATAATGCTAGATTATGAAGTAATGTTGCATTCAGCCAATAATCACCAATCTTTCAAGTGCATCTTAGCCTCGATAAATAAAAAACTGAGTATAGTCTACCAGAAGACCCCCCGACATGTAAAAACACCCTCGCTAATACCAATACACCAGTCCTGTATAAGACAGCCCTAGCATGTATTCAGTATGGACGATGGGTGTTAGCGCCGAAGTGGTGACCTACGGAGATGTAAGAGGACTGCTGGGCCTTGGAGATATGCCCTGGGGATAGGCCCTAAAGCCTTTGCCCAGAGTCGGACACATAAAATATAACTAGAGGGAGAGAGTTTTAGAGAGAGCTTTAGAGATGTACACGTAAATTTAAGGAAACTTTTATCTGTAGTGATGATGCATGTTCATAGATAGCATTATAGATTTTGTTCTTTACAAAGGCATTAGAACATCAGAAAATTACATTACTGGGAGGAGTGAAACCAGGGAAACGGCATCTGTGCCACACTGATGAGATAGCACTGAAGGAGGCCTGAGCTCGCCTTGACTGGAGAAGATTTAGATACCTGTCAACAAGAACTGAGACGGGTTAGACTTTTTTTTTTTTTGTACGCTTTCTGTATCGACAGCCACACAGAGCAGCCTTGTAATATAACGTTTGCCAGTGACTGAGTTTTTTGTTTTCGAAGTTAACAGATGTATGCTACAGTGCCAAGAATGACAGAAAATTACTGACAGTGAGGAGGTGATTTTCAAGACTGAGAAAGGTGTATGTGGGGGCTAAGAGGTGTGTGTGTGTGTGTGTGTGTGTGTGTGTGTGTGTGTGTGTGTGTGTGTGTGTGTGTGTGTGTGTGTGTGTGTGTGTGTGTGTGTGTGTGTGTGTGTGTGTGTGTGTGTGTGTGTGTGTGTGTGTGTGTGTGTGTGTGTGTGTGTGTGTGTGTGTGTGTGTGTGTGTGTGTGTGTGTGTGTGTGTGTGTGTGTGTGTGACGAGGTAGGGGTAGAGATGCTGGCATAAGAGAAAAAAATGGGTTTTCACAGTAGGGGAAAGACAGAGCGCGATGGAAATTAGGATGATTGGAGATTGATCACGGAGTCGGAGGAAAGAGATGATGGAAGTGGCAGAAAATGATTGACAGAGACGAAGGGAAAGGCGGAGACAAAGAAAGGTATAGGGGATGTGACGAATCAGGGGTGCAAAGAGGGATGGATGCTAGGGAGAGGAGGCCTAGAAGTTTAGAAAATGGTAGGCTTAGTACAGTACCATAAACATACTGTGTGTGTTTGCAGAGGTAGTCACGGATGATTCCACCACTTCTGCTTCTTATAGTTGTTTGATAGTTAACCCATCTTACCTGAGAGAGGGTTGGTACGTTTGTTCATAAACTATTCTCTCTGATGTGATGAGTCTGGGGGATGGTGTTGGATATGTCCCAGGTGTGAAGTACATGCAATTGAATAGTAAACCAACATTTGACGTGACTACGCACAGCCAAATGTGGCGGGATACTGTGGTGTTCACAAGCTGGGGTGCGCGTGGGTGTAAGGAAGGATGGGGGGAGGGAGAGCGGGTGGAGATGTCCGTGACTGTTCAAGCACAGAAGTATTGATGTATGGTTGTAATAGATACTGATTAGGCATAAAGAGGTGTTTGCAAAGGCAGGGTTGACTTTTAGCCAATTTCTTCTCAAAAGTACTACTCTTTTAGTGATAAATATATATTTAAGGTCAGTTTGGGAAAGGTCTTAAGCCAGGGAGGCCGAGCCTTAGATATGATGCTGACAGTTTCATAATTCAGACGTTTAGGTAAAGTATTATATTTTAGGTACAAAAAAAATTACAATCAACGACTTACAAATAATTTCTTACAAGCTTTACTGAAATGCAGGGCATTTCCCAGGATTTTAAACAAAATGCCAGGGATGCAAGTTACCAGTTTGGTGGGATCTTATAGCTGTGTGTGTGTGTGTGTGTGTGTGTGTGTGTGTGTGTGTGTGTGTGTGTGTGTGTGTGTGTGTGTGTGTGTGTGTGTGTGTGTGTGTGTGTGTGTGTGTGTGTGTGTGTGTGTGTGTGTGTGTGTGTGTTTTGCAACTAGCTTGTTAGTTCTTTAATCACCAGCCAACTTTACCGATAGCGTCAGTAGAATCTAAATTCTGCAGGGATGAGGCAAAGCAAGTGACGCATGATAGGGGAGTAGAAGAAAATGGAGCAAATTCATTTAAAACCTGTAAAGAAGATAATAAAGTAAACATGATATGACCGAGCAGTAAATACAGTGATATTCCAGACGCAGGAATTATTAAACACTCAAGATAAACGCTGTGGCAGTGAATAACCTATAGAGCTTCGTAGTTTATTCAGCCTTACGACGGACGACTTTATTCCCCTTACAGAAAGTCCTGGTGCCAGATAATGAATAAACTGCTGAACTTTCCCCTCCAGCTCGTTAACCCGCAGAACCCAATAATTTACCTACGTTAACTCCTTCCACCAGTTGATCTTTTCTTTTCGTTAACACCGATTTAGGGAAACTTTTAACTCTAGAGATAAGTTTTAGCTTTAATTAATCATGTCCCTACTTAAAGTCCTATTTAAGTAGGAGAGAATCGTCTGATGGTCTGACGATAGCACGAATGAAGTCAAACACGTCCTCTGCCTGAAGGGGTTAATTAAAACACACACACACACACACACACACACACACACACACACACACACACACACACACACACACACACTATCCCCAACGCACAAGCACCTTTTGGCCGGCCAGTAAAATCCTCATAGTCGTGTTTTCCTTCAGCGGGTGAAGTATGCATAACTTTGAGACGTGTCAGGTGCATAAACAGCCTGGTGGGAAGACTTAATCCCGGAACCCCTTTCACGCCGCAGAGAAAAGCATTGAAATCTTTAACCAGCTCACAAACGAGGCTATTTAACGCGTGGAAAGCCGGCTGGTTTTAATAAGGCCCGATGGTGAATGAGAAGCCATGATACTCTTTCAAAGCAAACCTCCCCACACAGTTGCTTCTCGCACTTCCTCTCCCACGTCGACCTCTCCCTTTCTTCTATTTCCTTTACGCTCCTCCACTCTCGCGCTACCTTCCCCTTAATAATTCTCCATCCCCTCTTCTCTCTCTCTCTCCTTCCCTCACTTCCTCTCCCTCTTTCCTCCACCTCCCTCTCTCCTTCTCTCATTTCCTCTCCTCCTAACTCTCCCTCTCCTCTCCTCCCCTCTCCTCCACCTACCTCTCTCCCTCCCTCATTTCCTTCATCCCCAAAGCATATGAGAAGCAAGGATACTTTCTGACATTTGATGAGAAATGAGCATTACTGAACGCAAGACACAGTGCTGGAAGGGGATTGCCAGTGAACTTATGTTTGTGACAGCACTTTGCTTTCCCTGTCTCACCTGCTTCCTTAGTGTCTGTACCCAGAAACTCACATCCCCAATGATAAGGTGACTTGTTTTAGTGTATTATTTTATAATTTTCTTGTTTCAGCCCATATTCGATTTGGCGGCAAATCTATTAATTTTCCTTTTCTTCCGTGATGTTAGATTTTTACCTTCACTTCTGTCAGAATTGACCAACATTTTGAGACCCCCACCCCCGACGTGTGTGAATTACAAGCAGTTTTAGGCATCAACCTTCATGACTTAGCCTAACCTAACGTCGACCCCAAGCCATTAAGTTCTAATCAAAACAAATTCCAACCTCACCTTAATTATCGGCCTAACATTCCTGAAAAACATAAGCAGGAATGAGAGAGCGACTGTTATTCACAGAAACCATAGCGAAATTACCAGGTACCAGCTTAGCTGGTGACTGGTTAAAATAAATCACGAGACTCCCATTCTGGCCGCCAGCTGGCTAGATTTAAATATTTCCGTTATTACTGAATTCCAACGGAAGTGTCACAAAAAAAAAAAAAGGTGTTTATACAGATGATACCTAACCACAGAACATGCCAAAAATAACTGGATCGCGTGGACTGAACCGAAAATAATAACAATTAATCTTGCTGCTATCAAACAGTTTTATTTAATGTGAGGGAAAAATCTTATAATGAAGGGATTAATAAAGGTTTCTCTCTCTCTCTCTCTAAGTTTTAGCTTTAATATATATATATATATATATATATATATATATATATATATATATATATATATATACTTAATTTCCAGTTAGCAGAGTCTTTCCATTATTTAACAGAATCGACTGATATTAGCATGAATAAACATAACTTGTGTAAACGGAGTGAAGAAGTTATTATCTGGAAAAAAAAAAATCGCCTTTGCTTTACGTAACATCTCCCTGTCTATTCAACCTCTTCAGGTGAATGTCGTACATTGAATTTTTTCTTGCTACAGCCACATAATTTTACTCAGCTTCGAAGTTACTTTCGGAAATGGAGGGGTTAAATATACCTTTCCCTAACCCCTTCCTGCTGGACATCATTTCGGGGCTGAATATAACCGTCTGGAAGTAGCAAGAAAGCACCAAAATAGAAAGCTCTCTCCTCTCTCTGCACAGTCTTGCACATAACGTCAGCTCTCTCACTCGGCTGGTGGAAGTATGAGATTCCAACCGCTTCATAGTGGAGCCAAAAAATAAGGTTTTAGCCAAAGGGGGAAACCTGTATGAGCCGAGAGTCAAAGGGGGAGGGAGGGAGGAAGGGAAGAAGGGAAGGAAGGGGAAGGGAGGGAGGAAGGGAAGAAGGGAAGGAAGGGGAAGGGAGGGAGGGAGAGGGGAGAAAAGAAAAAGAGATGGAGGGAAGGAGTGAAGAGAGTGATATACGCGAGACTGCTGGTAAGGGCGAAGCTGCCAGTTTGGAGTCTCGGGGTTGTCGATTTTACAGCCCGCCTCGCATAATGATCCTCTTGATTAGGACTGTGATTAAAAGGGAAAACTGAATAAAACTGGGTGGAGAAATTTTGAGAGCAATTGCAAAGCGTGCGTCGTCGTTGCATTCCGCTGTCAGGCAGAAATTATTTATTCAGTTTCATTATCTGCTTTTTTGTTATTATATTCTTGCTACGTACTGACGATTTTAGTCAGCTTAAAAGATATTCAAAGGACTGGAGGGGTTAGATACAGTCTCATTTAACCCTTTTATAGTCTGGGCAAAGCTATACTCTTTTTACTGTAATCTGTCCTAAAATTGCCATCTCTCCATCTTTAATAATGAGCTATAACAAAAGATCAACACTAGATTATGATACTGGTCATGCAGAAGTGCAATACAGTGGATGTAGAGCTTTAGCCTTACCTTATTTTTCCACTAAGGTATGTGAAATAAGCTGCAAAAGGGGCTAGGAGGGATTTATGGTATTCACTATATCACAACAGAAACGCATGGGATGGATGGGAAGGAGTGAGCAGGATGGGCCGGGATGGTGATTAGGGCAATGCACATCGCTGTGTTCAATGCCTAATATTGCGTGTGAAAAAATGAAAATAAAAATAAATAAATAAAATCAATCCTAATATTACAATGGCTGTGATATGGTGATTCATATCTTCCAGGATTGGGCGGTGTTGCCAGGAATGAATAAACTGGATGAGCTGGTTTAGTAGTGAATGGCAGATGATGACGGGATGAATGTATCTTGTAAATATGGACGTAGGATGGTTGGTGTCAAGGCAGTCGTTTTTAGAAATTTCGTAATATTCACATCGACAAAAATGGGTGAAAAAATGCATCACCAAATTGAAATGACTGATCACTATAATGTTCATGAAGATTAAATCCTTTCAATTGCACACATTTATATTTTATTCTTGTAACCACCAGTTTTATTTAAGTTCCAACACACCTCTAGTTGCAAAAGGATTAATGAATGTTATATCTGAATCCTCGGGTTCGGAAAAGCTATCATAAGCTGAATAAAATCTGGTGGTAACAAAACGTACTGTACATCATCAGAGTGAAGTGACTTAGTTTTCATTCTGATATGGATACGGTACTGTTGTGGAACTAAGGCAAAACTGAACACTCACCCACAGCGTCAACTACAGTGACAGGCGACTAGTTGCGCCGTTTGACCATACCACAAGTTCCATCTTCAACTATTTTCATCCTTCGCCACTTTGACCTCTTCAGATCAGTTCAGCTCCTCCTGACTAACGTCTTCAGACCAGTCCAGCTCCTCTTTCACCCCCTTCTCCCACCGCCCTGTTTACCATTCGTTCAAACTCAAGCTCAAAGTTGGCTTTGCATCAAGAAGTACAGTAAGTCACCCACGCACGCGCACACATACAAGTACTGTACTTTCTCGACTGCACTCATTGACGAGGTTATTTTCTCGTTGACGTAGGAG
This sequence comes from Coenobita brevimanus, assembly GCF_032717465.1. NCBI lineage: Eukaryota > Metazoa > Arthropoda > Malacostraca > Decapoda > Coenobitidae > Coenobita > Coenobita brevimanus. The sequence continues at coordinate 45,739,178 of NC_137023.1, read as the reverse complement.
ACTTCGTACAGTTTTTTCCTCTGCATTTTATTTCGTCTATTACATGCCAATATAGTCGACTAGAGAATGTCCTACGTATATCAATCTCGGTAACGTCAGGCGATTTTATTCTCCTTTAGGAAACACACCTCGTAGTGAGAGGGGTAAGAAACAACCTCCATCAACCCCTTCAGTACGAGAGATGGTTCCTGGGCAGAGTAAAATCGTCACTCTTTACATCAATAATATACAAGAGGATATTAAGGGGTAATATGCAAAATGAATCGATGAGGAAGAGGGTGTTATGATATATTCCAAGTCAGCAAAAGTACGATCCTCTCTTTCCGCAATTCATTTTCACCCGCTACCATCACTTTCCACCCCTGGGATTTCGAACTCAAGAAACGATAAACTAAACCCTCTGACTGCTGTGATGATTAGCAAAGATTAGCTAGGCTTTTACGTCCTGTGTAGTTTGGGGGTTCCGAATTAATGAAACAAGATTCAAACGTCCTTCACTACTGCTGAACGGTTTAATTATATTCTGAAGACCTTTAAACCCTTGGGATTCCGAACTGAAGAACCGAGATTCCAACCCCTTTCGCTACTGTTGATTATAAATAGATTCTGACATCCGGTACACTACTGGGGGTTGCAAACTGACGAAGCGATGCTCCAACCCATGTGATTATTGTTGGTTTCTCATTAGTTTATGGCACAGTTTCGAGGCGGTGTCAAGGATGTACTGGTCGCATCTCCGCAGTATGGAAAATAAATTTATCTAATCTCTCTCTCTCTCTAGTTAGCCTGCTATAGACATTATAAACCACAAGCTGAATAATTCTGAGTTGCAGTACTTCATGTCCTGATTCAATAACAATGTTTCATTTCATGCCGCCATATCATCATCAGTATCATTTTTTAGCTGCACCGAATTAACGTCTTAAGCCTTTGACGTACTATAATTTCCAGTGCTAATCTTGTCAACATAAAATGATTTTATTCAACTTGGGAAGAACTGAAATTAGTAAAAGCGTTATAGAGACTTTATCTAACTCCCTTATTTCGAAATGACTCCTAAATTGAATAAAAGCGTCTGAAAATAATATTTAAATAGGTCATTGAAAAGACTGGACGTTCGGAAGTAACGAAATATATCGCTCAGGTTCAACATTACCTAAATTGTGAGTAGCGATACTTGTTTTGTTGTTCAGGAAAGAGGGAGAGGGGGGGGGGATTATATAGTAACTTGCATTAGATGATACTGTCTTTATAAGATGGAATTCAAGCATCATCAATGAAAATGTGATCGAACGGAATATGCAAAAGCAAACTGTGAATAGGAGTATTCAAAAGATTGAACTAAATCTTCGAGAATGATCGATCTGAAATTACCATGACAAAAATAAAAAGGAATACAATAAGCAGGACATTTACTTGGGTGTCGGAGGTGACTGTTTTGTTCACACACACACACACACACACACACACACACACAGGTTCTCTCGTGCCAATGCTGAAGGTAAAATGATATGACGAAAGCTGTGAAGACAAGACGAGGTTGTTAACACTTTACAAACACAAGAAATGTCCTTTCGAAAGGCTGAAGAATAGTATTGACATTCGTGAGCAAGTACGGCGGGGTACAGATGCTGGAAAGAGACGCCTTCATGTAGTGGCACCAGTATTACCAATGCCTCAACAGTCTGGTATACAAACGTCTTTGAACTACTACGCTATCCCCGAAAAGGATGGTTGACTGCTGGAGAAGGGCAGTTTAAGCCTGCATTTTATGGTTCACGTTTTAGATACGCCTGGGTTATTACTGAGTTTTAGTGTCTCTAGCATACATTGTTCGCAACCAAGAGGTCCCGGGTCCGATTCCTTGGCCGACCATAGGATATTTATGCCATCTGTCTCTGCTCCATCCAATTAGATGATTTGGAAATAATTGCAAGGGATGTGATGTATGCATTACAAAATTTAATAATCCTTACCTGTTCCAGTCATTGCTTCATTATACCTGCTGATTCTGGTTCTTGCTTCTGACTGGATGGTTTGCCATCTTTTCTGACACTCTTTTACCCCTCTTTGACACGAAGGGAAGGAGGAATTGAGGCGGCCTGCAACTGTGTTCCAAGCCTCTTGTTTGGCTTTGAAGGAGCACCCTGCAGCAGAGAAGTCTCCCTTTAGCACATGAATATGCTGTAGATATAACTGTGCCACCTGGTGTGTGGCATCGGGAGTCCAATTTTGTTTTCTTGATCGTTTTCCTGTTGCACTGTCGGAAATCTCCATGCTTGGATGGCGGTGGTGTTGTTTGTTTACAGCATCGTGTGGAGAGGCAACATGTCCTCGTCCACAACACAAAGTGGTAAATTAATAATTCCTCAAACTTGACATTAATCTGTTTATTTTTCCCTGAAAACATTTAAGAAAATATCATAGTAATTTTTTAATTTTTTGTAGCATCTTTTCTCTGCTCTTTTCTTTTTTTTTCTTCAGTTTTCGAAACTCTCAAGTGCTACACATTGCAAACCGCTAACTCAGCAGCTTGTGACTTCGACCTAAAAAAGTCTCGACTTTGTTATGATGAAGTGCTCCTTAAGTCTCACATTTATGACTTTCACCTAACAATGATGTAGGTTTTATAAGTAGGGGAGTGGAAGAGGAGAGTGACATATCGACCATCCTGTATATCCTTCTTACTATCGCCAGACGATTTTATTCAGCTTTACAGACACCCGTAGAAAGGAGTTTAACTGTAACAAATTATGACACGAAACCCTTCCAAAGTATAAAGAATAATTACAAACCTGATAACATAAAAACTGCATGAAGGTCAGGCCTCCCGCACATCCACTGCATGACATTTAATTCACGTTTAACAGCTGTGCAAAACAAGTCCCAACATATGCTGGAATATAGAGTCGTTTTCCATTTTCAGGGAAATATTGCCATCTGGTTGTACGGCACTGAAAACATACTATAAATGTGAAGCAAAAATTAATTGTGACGGAGCAGAAATGCTTGGATATACGGCAGCAGAGTTAATGATGAAATTTTTTGTCCCATTCACTTTAACCTGACCTAGATTTTTGTCCTCTTGTGGTTTATTTCTCATAGTTCAGTGGCATTATAAGGCAACGAAACTCCTCTACATCTTTTTCATAGCAGTTATTTGTGATTAACACCACATTCTAGACTAATATATTTTTACAATTCAACATTCAAGCTAATATTGGGCTTAACTCATGAGACCTGTCATTATGATGGTAGCCTAATGAAGGTTATATCCTACATCTCCACTTAGAAAAGTTTCTCCTAAGCTGAATAAAATTATATGTAGATCGCAGGAGTTTTTAAAAACTAATCGGTTTCGGAATGAAGTTTACAGAGTTTGGGTGACTTTGTTGTTGGAGTGAATTGCATACGTAGAGAGGAAATAAGTTTAAGATCACGATTATATTCAGATTGATGTAATAATGGAATTCAACAATGTTTTCGTGGTCCGCGTGAAAGTCAGTTGTACGCATCAGTGTGAATATCATAGAGGTGAGTGAAGATTTTTCAATCAAACAATGCTATCTGTGGCTTAGGCGAGTCACCTACCTTTTTCTCTCCATGTCCAGCTTTGGTCAGAGGCTTAACGGTCAGGTTTTCTCCCACATGCCACACACCATCACATGTCACCACTGCTGTGCCATTACTCAATAGTATCCTTTTAAACTAAGGATTCACAGCTGTATATGGAGACCGTTTATACGTTTCCCCTGTATAGTTTCCCTCCATTTCCGGAATCAATCCCCTGCAGTACATAAAGAAGCCAAAAACCTAGACCATTAAAGCCCACAGAAAACGCCATCATTACCACATCTGTGTGTATCTGGATTCACTTTAATATTTTTTCCCTTTTACTTCCAAACCTAATTGCACCAAATATTAGATCAATGCAAATAACCTGGATCAACTGTGAGGCATATGCACTGCCCCTAACTGAGCCACCCCCCCCCCCTCCCTCTCCTCACCATTCCATACGTTAATAACTATAAGAATGTTATCTCAATTTATTATTTTTTCCTCTACCATCAAAACCTGTCCCCTCGCAGCCTAACCGAACCAGAAGCTTGGAAAACTGATAAAAATCTCCATCATTATATACTTACGTGTTTGTGTTCGAGTTCACTAACATATTTTTCGAAAAGCAACTTCTCCCAGTTCTAGATCAAGGAAGAAAACTTGATCATTGAAAAATGTTGGCCTATTGACTAGCCTTTTCTCATGTTACACAACACCAAGACAAACTCAGTCCCCTTCCTCTCAAAACACACACACACACACACACACACACACACACACACACACACACACACACTGAAATCCATTACCAGTGTTGGTACGTGTATGTATGTTTGATTTCGCTTTTACATTTTTCTCTTCATATTCCGTAACAATATCCTTCGATGCCAGCCTCACCCAGTAAAAAGAAAAACAAATTGCTCCTAGTTATATATACCTACATTATAATTATCCCTTGGAATAGATAAATAGATTGATTGATTGACTGACTGATTGGCTGATTGTTTGATAGACATAGATGGATACAGTAAATAGATACTGTTTGCTCTCACATTCACATTTTTTCTCTCTGTTTCAAGAACCAGTCACAAACATTGTCATCACTACATCACTTATATCAACATTTTTACAGGAAGGTATATTTTTTGTGCTCACTTTTATCATTTTCTCTATTTTTAGAAACCAATCTCCCAGTATCAAGGTCAAATGTAGCATAATTACTTTCGAAACCAACTTCCCCCAATTCTCGATCGAGGCAGAAACCCGACTGTTAATAAAACACACACACACACACACACACACACACACACACACACACACACACACACACACACACACACTGAACTCCATTACCAATATCTGCATGTGTACTCGTATGTGTATCTGATATCACTCTCACAATTCTTCTCTTCTTTTCCAAAACCAGCCTCTCGAAATACAAAAAGAACAACAGCACCCTCAATCAATACACCTACTGATAGATACATCTGTGTTTTCTTTTATATTCTCTCAATTTCGAAACTCAATTTTTCCCGATAAGAAACCTGGCAAGAACCCCAGATCATTAATAACGCTGAGGCCTGTAGAGTGGCCTTATCCGCCGCCACACAACCTCGGCACGGACACTGATTTCTGATAAAACTTGGGGCTGCGAGTTTCACAAGAGTTGCTCCAAGTAATTTTCCCGGGAACTTACAACTTGGAGAGCGAGAGGCGAGGCTCGTAGATTAGCTCCCTGGAGAGCAGGCGACGCACACACCTACACACACGCACACATACACACACAAGCGATATATACGCGCATGCGTACACACACATATACACACTTATACAGACTTTCAGTATACATTCACACACAGATATTCTTGCACACGAACTTTCACTTACATACACCTGTATGCATTTATACACATAATATACATATACATATACAAACACATACGTGTACACAAGCACATACACAGAGAGGCGTACGTACGTAAAAGTACACACACGCGTTCAACACACACAGAGATATATGTGCATATCCACACATATACACATACAATACATAAAGGCATAAACACGCTTTTATACATACACACAAGTACACATACAGAACACACACACACACGCACACACACACACACACACACACACACACACACACACATATATATATATATATATATATATATTCATTTATTTATTTATATAATATATTTACCGTACTTATTTCTTTATATAAAATATATATATACAGTATACACACCTATATAAACGAGCTGTAAGTTTACTGCATTCACAAACATTTAGGCACATACATCTACACACGCATGCACATATGAACACACACAGATACACATACAGACATACAGAAATTGGTACATGCATTTACATACCATGCACGCACATGTAGACAGACTACACTTACGTGCACACACGTACTTCCGTAGTGAACTCCATTGATTCTTAGCTCCATACCACCCCAGCAGAACTTACTGTTTATTTTCTTGTCGCTGTAGGCGTCCCTATATTCACAGAACAATCGGAGAGAGAGAGAGAGAGAGAGAGAGAGAGGAGGTGAGATCTGTGATATTGACCTTACTCCATAGCCCCTTGAATCAGATGATGCACTTTTCGTTTGTTTCTTCCACTGTCACACAATTTTACCCAATGTGGGAGATGCAGCATGCACTGAGGGGACTCATGAAGGTTCTTCTGTCTTACTCTTTCAGTTCTAGAAGTCTCCTGACTGAATAAAGGCCTTTGAAGTTAACAAGAATGAAATGAGAAATACATCGTCGGAGTGAGGTGGTTGATCATCATTATCATCATCATCATCATCATCACCAACATCATCATCATCACTGAAGCCCAAATTGCCCCATATAAACAGCAACGTAGGGGCCCAGCGCCAGGCTGATCAGTTTCGACATTTAAGGCTAGCGTGACCAGCCTCAACTCCTCCATGGGTGACATTAGCTCTTCCCACCACCACCAAAAGTAGGATATGTAAGGTGTCCATTTCGAATATTGTTCAGTGGCTTGAAATAGCTTGTATAAAGCGAAACGTTGTCAAGTTAATAAAAGCTTGTCGTCAATACGGTGTTCATATTACAAACCCCAACCATCCCTCACATGGAAACCCTTAAAGCAGTGGTTCTTAAAATTTTTCAGTCCCGATACCCCCAGGCTCAATTCCAAATCAGGCTCATATTCCCTCTCTAATATCATTGCTCATTCACTTTCATTATCCTGTAAAAAGACTGTGTCATCGCTTAATTTTTATCCGCACCAGCACAGAGAACCAGGTCTTGCATACACGAAACAATTCAGTTTTTTTCCGGATGCCTTTCTGGGTACCCCCCAAGAACCCATTTTGATACCCCCTAGGGATATTGAGGCACTACTTTAAAAACACATGCCTAACAGGTTCCATCCGGTTGGAGAGCCTTAACCCAGTATTATGTATTCTATAGGACAGGGGCAAATAATCTCCACTTTTACCATTTGTGTCACAGGAGCCGCGTCATTAAAAGAAAAAGAGAAAGTGGGGGTTAGAATAAAAGAATAACAGCGGTGAAGATGAATACTGAGCAACATTCTTAAAGGAATGATGATATGCTGTATATGTAGACTCTCTCTCTCTCTCTCTCTCTCTCTCTCTCTCTCTCTCTCTCTCTCTCTCTCTCTCTCTCGCTCTATCTATCTGTCTATCTATTTATCTATCTATCGGTCTATCTATCTATCTTATCTATCTATCTGTATCAGTCTATCTACCTATCTATATCTCTCATTATATCTATATCGACCATCCAGTCATTAATTCCCCAACCAGGAATATATAGGGGGCCGGGCTGCTATGTCCAGAAATTTAAGAAGCAGAGTGACCAATCGCTTTACTCTGAGTGGGATTATCTGAACAGTAAACGCTTACGATACTCGAATGTGCCAAAACCATTTCGTGTATCTTAGCCCACTAGATCACCAGGCGTCCATTTGTTTACTATGAAGTATATGGATACAACCAAGCGTTGTAGATCAGCACAAAGAACAGTATCTCACTGTCAAAAGAAAGTAACACTACATCAAGTGAGTGGATGTTGGGCGCCCGACCTACATTTAAATTCTAACACAAAAGTATATCGAGCAAGAGGAAGGTGAGGAGGTGTTGAGTGGACGGCATCCTAAGCATCCATTTGCGCTCGATTCCCTTTTGCACATTTCCACCTGTCGGTACATATGGGAAGGTAAGCATAAGCTCGGAAGGACTTAACAAACACTAATTGTCTGTCTTCATTATTCTTATGCAGTCGATAGGCCTTAATCCTAGGCTTTCTTCTTTTGTTTTACTTCCATACACCAAAGCACCGATGTCCCTCGAAGAAACAAAATAAGGAGGGATGAAGGAGAGGCCTAAACCCTAGAGGGAAGTGGAGCTGGGGGATGAAACCACAGGTGTTGTAAAGGGATTAAAGTTGGGGAGGAAAGACAAGAAGCAATGAATGAATGGTTTATGATAGGTACCAACAAAATTGAACTATGCTTACTGTTAGGATACTGTAATTTAAGGAAACAACAATTCCTGCTCACTCTGAACCAGACGAGTTGTAACGCTATGTGAAGAATGTTACCCCTAACATTTCATAGAAAACAATTTTTGCTAGTAAGAAGAGAAAACGAACTTGTTTAGGTATCCTAGTATAATGTCCGATGTCTGAAACTTCACAGCTTGAAAACTGAAATTTTAGTGTGCTTAGATCATCACGTTTAATAGCAATAATATAACTGTCTGACAAAGAAGATAGAACGGTGTATTCCTTCGCTTCTCAGGAATTCTCTGAGGACACTTATCAGAAACCCGAAGACAGGGATGGCCTGAGGAGTTTTCAATGGAGAGAGGGGTAATCTCAGTTTTGACCGACTACCTTAGTGTTATCATACCTGACCACCTGATTAGGATTACAAAAATGACAAAAAAAAACAACTGTGCCTCTGGAATATTTACTCTTATTTACTAAGGAATGAAACTCTCACTCATATTTACAATTTCTATCTATCTATCTATCTATCTATAGCCCGACGCCCTAATCCCGCAAAGGGTGGCCGCAGACAAAACGCCTCCAAGTCACTCTGTCACCCACCATTTGACTCCCCTCCCCCCAACTCACCCCCCCCTCCCTCATATACCTCTCAACTCCATCCCTCCACCTCATCCTCGGTCTACCCCTCCCCCTCCCTCCCTCCACCTCACCTACATACACCCTCTTAGTCAGTCTTTCATTCTCCATTCTCTCCACATGTCCAATTTACACCACATTATTTATCTCCATTCTCTCCATCTTACCATATCAGATGAAGGATATCTTAAAACGAACGAACTCTCCTCATCACTATTACTCACAGACTTCTTACTCCACATCTTACACGAATAACATTATTTCTGATCCCACTCTTCGTACTCCACACAAGTTTCTCGCGTTTGTTTATATAATACAATACAGCTGACAGCAACATATCATTATTTCATAGCAGTAGTAATAGTGGCAGTAATAATAGTAGTAGTAGAAGTAGTAGTAGTAGTAGCTGCAACCCCAGGCTCATCTAGCAGTAGTAGTAGTAGTTGCTGTTGTAGTAGTGGTAGTAGTTCCAATCCCAGGCTCAGCTGAGTGTGAACCCGGTGGACTGCAGCCCGAAGTTGCCTCTCTTTGGCAATCCACCATCCTCTTTTAAGGAGACAGAGAGGAGACTCAGGCAGCTTAACCGACTGGTTATATCTGTGCCACCACTTGAAGGCGTCCCTCTCCAGCATCTTTATACCATAGAAAAAGGTGTACGTACGAGTACGTAATTGAGAACATGCTTTTGGCAATGGCGAGCAACGTCAATTAATAAGAATATAATACAGAAATACGTCATCGAATGGAAGGGGTTAGTCAGACTACCACAAAATGATTATGTTCAGCATTTTTCATGAAGCTCTTGCAGTGAAGGGATTGATTAAAACTATTTCTAACCCATCCAGTTCGAAAGCCCTTCTTAGTTGAAAACAAGATGAGAATAAAACTGAAAACATAATAAAAAAAATTAAAGATGATAAGAACAGAATAAAAAGTGCGTCATGGAACTAAAGGAGTTGGGTGAGTAGAAGGGCATGGTGCAGCAGGAACAGATACCAAACTATGTCTCAGGGATTGTGTAACTCATGTATTATCAGTAGCCAGAAAATCACATAATTTTGATCTAACACATTGTCATCACAAAAGGCGCTAGTCCCACCCAATATGGAGTGTGGCATCTACTCTGTAGGCCCTAAAGTGCTTAGACATAGGTGGAGACTGAGCAGAAGTGGTGAGGGTACAAACGGCGAGAATACACAAGTGACATGCATGTGTGATGGAGGATAATGGCGCTCCCTCCTGCGACATGTGGACGGGAAGGTTACATGTCACACTAGAAAAGCATGAAATATTAAGTTAGTTTAGCGTGAGGATGAGAAATGAATACAGAGACTTGGCACTAGTGCAGAAATGGTGAAACACACAACTGATAAAATGAATGAAAAGGTTACACATCACACTCGAAGAGCACGGAATCTCAAAGCCTTTATGCCGGCAGACACGTCGAGAGAGTGTCAAACTGGCGGGAGTGCAGTGGTGGTGGGAATACACAAGTGACATGCATACGCGATGAAGGACAATGATGTCGTGTTTCCCTGCAATGCGTGGGTGAGAAAACTGCGCATCACATTCGAAGCACAAGAATATTCTGCCCTTTTAGCATAAGGAGACGTGGAAAATATATAGAATTGGTGGGAATATGCAAGTGACACAAACAATGGGAAAGAGAGTGGATTTGTTTGATTTAGATTTATTTATTCGCCTTCTTCTCGCGTGGACAGGAAAGTAATATACCACATTCGAAGAAAAAGGATTCAACCCATATAGCATGGGGACACGAGGAGAATATGTAGACTTGGCGAGAATATGCAAAATGACATAACGTAATGCGAGATTTTTTTTTTTTTTTTTCGTGCAGGGGCGGGAAAAGCACATAACACATTCGAAGGGCAAGGAATATTCAACACATTCACTCTGAGGATAAAAGGAGGAAGTGTCGAGCTGGAGTACAAAGATGGGGAGAAAACAAAAGTGAGAAACATGTTTGGTGAAGGAGAATGATGTGGCGTCTTGGAGGAGAAGAGGAGATGGGATGATTATGTAGTAAGTTTGCTGCTGGGTACGGTGGCAGAGACTGACAGGAAAGAATGCCATTAGTTGAGCTATTTGAATGTAGTGTGGATGATAAAAGAAAAATGAAGAAAGGAGAGAGAAGAATGAAAGTGAGAGAAAACATGAAATGTGAACACTCCGAGAGAAAAGATGAAAGAGAAAATATTGGTGCAATTGGAAAGAGTACAGGATTTCATTTGGGAAAGATTGGTGTATCTGAGTGTGACTCAACTTCTGCGAAAGGTCTTCTTTCGCAGTTTTCTTCTCCTAATTACCTACGACTGACTTCCTCTTGACCATCTAAATTTCCCTTACTACCTTTTTATTTTCCCTGGAGGGAGGAGTGCCGATAGAAAAGCGTGGTCGGTCTAGACCAACTCTGACAAGACGATGAAGAAGGAAAGTTTACTTGTCGCCCGAAAAAAGCAAGTAGTTTTTCTTTGGCATGAGGGCAAATGGAGAATGTGCAAAGCTGACTGGAATACACAAGTGACGTGAATAATGCAAGATGATGGCGTACCCTCTCGTGGTGTGGACGGGAAAGATACATATCACACCATAATTCTTACATCTTAACTTGACCCACATTTTCGTCCCTATGCATCTTATTTCACGTAGTTCTGTGGCAGAACTAGACATTGCTACGGCTCGTCATCCTCTCCCTAGCACGTCTTTGTGATTGGTATCGCACTCTCGTGTACATCAATTGTTACATCTCAACATTCAAAATGGAGTGATGGCAATTTTAGGCCAAGTTAGAGAAAAAACAGTATTGAAGAGCCTCTTTAACCTCTATTGCATGAAGACGCCTGGAAGATGAGAGCGTTGATGGGAACACAGAAATGATGTTGATACAGAAGTGACACTCATAAGAACTGGAATAGATTGCTTGCTTACTATCTGTGCATGGGAAGGATACATATCACATTCGGAAAGCACATACACTGCTATCTGAAATCCCTTCACTGTGAGTACGCGTAAAAATTGTCCATGATTAGCAGGAGTGCAGAGATTAACACTGAGTCTGTAGGGTGCAGCCGAGGATTTCGAAGGTTTAAATGATGGGTGAATGGATGTATGACCTGTATTTTTGGGCATTCTTTGAATAATTCTCTTACTTTTGTGCCTCTGTGTTCCTTTTCTCAGATTCCTCCTACCTCATGTATTAATGATAAACAGGGTTAGAATGATGATTTTTTTATGTGGGGGTGCCGTTCCTCTCTGGACACAGGGTAGGAAGCCCGTGCTCAACATTCGCTAGTCCACCTGGGGCATACAAACAAAGGATTCGCCCCTTGTAACCATGCAGCACATAGCACTTGGCCCTTGAACACTAATACCCTCCATCTCGACTGTGATGCGCAGGGGCTATCACACTCACATCTGGTGTTATGGTATTAGATAGGAGTCTGACGTGATGAAAAGAGTAGTGGACACGATAATATTGAATCCTGATCTACAAAAATGCTTCCTACAACACCCGGGAATCAAATTTACAACCACACTTTTCGGTTTGGCAAGATGTTGGTGATCTTCATATAAGCCGTTAAGAATAGGCCTCCAGCAAGACCATGAGAAAGCATAATCATCACTCACCACTGCTGTGATTATGTGTGTGTGTGTGTGTGTGTGTGTGTGTGTGTGTGTGTGTGTGTGTGTGTGTGTGTGTGTGTGTAGGCCTGTATGAATGCGTACCCTACAAGGTCGAATGCAACGTTAAACTTTGCTCTCATGTTAACAAGTATTTACTCCTTCATTGTGCTTACATTTGTGTGTGTGTGTGTGTGTGTGTGTGTGTGTGTGTGTGTGTGTGTGTGTGTGTGTGTGTGTGTGTGTGTGTGTGTGTGTGTGTGTGTGTGTGTGTGTGTGTGTGTGTGTGTGTGTGTGTGTGTGTGTGTGTGTGTGTAAGAGAGAGAGAGAGAGAGAGAGAGAGAGAGAGCCATCTTCATTGTACAAAATGGAATGTAAGACTAATTTCTCTCTTTTCAGAGTTTCTTGAAGCTTACTTCTGCGTTATAACTGTATCCAATATTACTAACCTGAAATATGCAACAAACTTAATGAGATATGTTCAGATGCAAACAGAGTGGAATTGCAAAGCTTGTTATCCTGACTCCAGACATCCCGACCCTTGTTACTCATTCCTTCAACCTCTCTCTCTCTCTCTCTCTCTCTCTCTCTCTCTCTCTCTCTCTCTCTCTCTCTCTCTCTCTCTCTTCGCCGCAGCTTCGCATATACCTCCCTCCATTGTACTATCGTTACCTCAGTGATGGCTCTTCTGAACTGTCTGCTTGCACCCCTTCCCAGTACGAAGAGTGCACCGTTCCCGTCTACCAAGGCATGCTTACCCTTTTTCTGTATAACTCTGTAATGCAAGAGTTAACCAGTATTGTCTTTCGTATAATTATGTAACTGGCCAATTCTGGAACTGTCTTCATCACTTTATGTTGACTTCTCCGTATGACCTCCATATTTTTTTACGTAATGTGTCCAGTCAGTTTTACATAACGCACATTTATTTTGGTTTTTACTCATTTTTCTACCGTTTTTTTTTTTTTTTTTCAAGCCTCTAACCTTGGGTATTTTTTACATTACATAAAAGTTAGAAGGCACTTGCTCGACATGTATCAGCGACAGACTTTTGGATTTTTTTTTTTACTGAAAACTAATATGAGCGACAAAGATAAAATAAAAATCTCCAATAGCTTAATCAAGAGTGCGGAAAAAATATATATTACTTAAGAGCAACAAAACCACAACACCGTCATTTCTCCGAAGCACCCTCTGATAACACCGAGTCATTGTGGTGGTAAAATCACTTAACGTAAGTCAGAATGAAATATGAAAGACGCCACTGTTCAAGGAGGTTTTAACGAAAAGCAGAAAAAAAAAAAAAAAGTGAAAAAGCAGCAACAGCACCAGCATCATTCATTCCCGAAACCAGCTTTGCCAATACCAAAGCATAGTGATGATAAATTCGACTAATGCTGGGAAGGTCATCGTGTTAAAAGAAGTTGACCAACAGCAGGAAAAAACCAAAGTTCAACAAAAACTACAGCAGTGTCATTTCCTCAAGCCAGCCATTGCTATCAGCGAGTCATGGTGGAGGTGACGCAACACATCCCCTCTGGCCAACCACTGACTAGGTTTACACTGTGACATAATACATAATTCTCCGTGGTCTTGTGATTTTTACTTCCCTATGTAAATTCACATTCGCTTAGACAGCACTTCAGTCATCGTCCTTATACCTCCACCATCAGCTTTCCTCCCTGGTTCTCTATCTATCGATCATCAGTCAATCCATCTATCTATCTACCTATCTGTCTGTCTACCTGTCTGCCTGTCTGTCAGTCTATCTATCCATCTATCTATCTAGCTAGCTAACTGTTAATAACTAGACGCCTTAATCCAAGAAGGGGTGGTCACAGTTAAATCGCCTCCATGTTACCATGTTCTCTGCAATCGGGCTGCCCTCACACCATTTCACAGCTCCTGAACATATATACCACTCCATTCAAACCCTCCACCTTATCCACCATCTCCCTTCCCCTTCCCCGTCCACTCTCCTATTTAATCTCTCATTCTTCATTCTCTCTACATAGTACTCGTTTTTCCATTTCACTAAAGCCTTCGTTATGTAAATCCGGATTCACCATTACATCATACCTCTCTCAGAACTCCTCCACCTCCACCTTTAATTAACCTTCGGTAATTCCACTCCACTAAACCCATCCATTCCCTCTGTCTCCTTTCATCCATTGTCGTAACCTTATTTATACCTGTGCTTAAATGTTTCGATTCGTTTTCCTCTATTGAAATTAGGTCTATTTCTTACCTTTCGACAGGTATCGGAACCAAAATAAAAATGCATAAATGTAGCAAAGCACTAATTTGCTCTCTCTCTCTCTCTCTCTCTCTCTCTCTCTCTCTCTCTCTCTCTCTCTCTCTCTCTCTCACACACACACACACACACACACACACACACACACACACAAGCACGCACGTTTTCCTACGTCACATTCCGTCCCCCTTAACCTTCCATCTCACCTTCCTACGCCATTCTCTCGAGAGCTAAAGTGGCTCCCTAGCCCCTCTTCCTTAGTGATTCATTTTGCATATCACACCTAAATATTACTTTATCCATTATGCACATCACTCCACTATGGACACTATAAATGCAATGAGATTACTAACGAAGCATATGGAAAAAATGACACTCTAGTAATCTCTCGTTCCATAATTAACGTACGAGATCAAATTTCCGTGCCATATGGAAAAGTAAATCGGGATGAGAGATATGCTATGTGCAATATCTTCCAAGCTTACGACCATAAGCCCTGTGGTCCATGATATCAGGACGCACGGACTGGAATTCACTTAGGATCAATTTCCTGTCGTAACAGTGATTTATTTTCGCAGGAAAGATGATCAGATGGCAAAATTTTCCATGCCCCTCGTCCGTCCTGGAAAATTAAGATACAGTTTAAGGAAAACTATCGTATATTATTTTGTCTAGCAGAAAAGACCGTAAAATGTGAATGATTGATCTTTCCATTTCTCGGACAATTCTTGTAAAAACGTTGGTGATTACAAGGAAGCTGACATATTTTTTAAACCTCGGTCTAGAATCACAAATTTTCAGCACCTCCATCTCGTTGTATAAAGGGTGGGTAAGACTCAGAAACAAGAAAAAATGGAAAACATAAAAATAAAACAATCACACTACCCTGCGAGAATGGGCCACACCTTTCCCTCCTCACTCAAGCCTTCCTTCTTGTGCCTATTCATCCAGCAGGACAGTCTGGAACCTGGACGTAAACTGATAACTGCGGGTTTGGATTCTAGGGAACGACTGGGACTTGGGAAAAGCTAGATTTTTTGTCTTAATAACCTTCGTGTTGTCATTTAGTATTATTCTATGCCAACTTTTTTTCTCTCCATCGAAAGTTCGGATTCCAACCCGTGAAAGAAAACATTCACACTGAAGCTTAGATTTCATCATCATCGTCATCATCATCATTACCTTCATCATCATCATCATCATCATCATCATTATCATCATCATCATCATCATTATCATCATCATCATCATCATCATCATCATTATCATCATCATCATCATCATCACTAATTTCAACCTTCAGTACCACTTAAGAGACAGACTGAGGTACGATCCAAAACCTAAAAGGCGAAGCACCAAAACAGAACTAGCAAAATGTTTTGTACATACATACGTACATAAATACATACATACATAGAGACTGACTCTGTAACAACGCCTTCACCTTCAATGTCGCTAAAAAAAATATGAACATTTTCCTACTTCTTACAGCGTGCGATTTATCTTGTGGCTTAGCATGGCCGGGCAAGGTGCTTCTCATCCTGACGCCACCAGGTCCAATGTAAACAGATGAGCCGGGTGTTGCTTGCCTGAGGATGTTTGCATGAAGGGGGGTCACCTTCCCACTCACACTAGGCATCCGGGACCTCCACTGAAGATGAGCTGCAAGTTAAACAGTTTTGCAAGGCACCGGATGAGTCAGTAGAAAATTATCAGTCTCGATTATTAAACACACACACACACACACACACACACACACACACACATTTTTTGTTTGCACCTGGTATCCAGGAATTCCAATGATCAGTTACAGTGTGAGCAGTTTGGAGGATCACAGGAAAAAAAATCAAAATATTTAACTTAATTCTGCTGATCAGCAGTAATGAGGTGCGCAGCTTCGATAAGCACAGAATAAGTCAGTCAAAAAAAATCTGATTCTCTTTTGCCCCATCAGGTGCGTAAGGGACCATGGCTAGGCTGCTCAGTCCCGACCATTAAGCTGAGTGTGACCAGCCTCTCTCATCCCTAAATAGCATTATGCGAACAGTAGGCTAAACCCCAACCAACTCTCGGATTTAAACCATTGCGGGACCCATCCTGATGGGGCACCTTGATCCATTAGAGCACCAGGCATCAGTTTGTTGAATGGTTACAACCCAACATATTTAATAAGTTTCTGAGTTACAGGACACCAGTTGACTTGTCACCCAGTGTTGTCTCACCTGCAGGCAGCACTACATTAAGTGAGTGGATGGTTGGCGCCCCCACCTACCACACAAGTCGAAAAAATACCAGATTTAATCCTGCAGATGAGGAGATGCAGGACACATAGTCTGAGAAAGCACAGCCGGAAAGGCAACATAAGAACATCAGCAGCAGCAGCGGCATCATTAGCATCAGCATCATCACCTACCAGATTTCGTTTTCCACCTAAGGATGCGTCAGGAAGGATCCACAGAATCCACAGAACAAGAAAGAAAACAACGGTGGAAGGAGAAACTACCAGTCTGTCCAAATAAACTGACCGCACTCTCAATCAATCACCATATTAGTCAAGAATGTTTTGCTAAATATTGCAACTCTCCCTACATCTGGCACAGTAGATGAAGATAATCTAGTACATCAGCTTTATAATTCGCAATGGAGCTTTAGTAGGCAACATTTCGTAGCTTATTTTGGTCTTATAGCAAATACGAGCATCAGAAAAGGGCAGCTATAACGTACTTTTAGCCCTGTCACATCGAGGTCGAAATCGGACATATGACCCTATTCTGTTAGGCATGAGAGGCTTCGTAACACCTCGTTCTTAGCGATTCACTGTGCATATTACCGGCAGCATGCTCTTTATGTTACTGATATAGATTTAACATAGACATAATTTCTATCTTAACATGCAAGAGGATACTGAGGTGTAATATGCAGAATAAATCGCTCTAGGAAGAAGAGTTCGGAAATCTCATATCTCACTTATAATACAGGTCATATTTTAGACGAAATTTTCTGATCATATAAGTTGTAGTATTTAAAAAAAAAAAAAAAGTTTCTTTGAGCCACTTTCTTGGTATAAACGTTTCTCGCTGTCACCTGCATCATGTCTGGTATTGAGAAACAGAATACCACAATCGCAGCTTAGTGAAACGGAATGTTCGTAGGCAAGTTTTACCCCAGCCTGCATGATTGGACGTCTGCATTAAAGTATGGATTGTACTGTAGTCGGCGTGGGAGGCTTCTTAGTTTCCCATCCTCAGCGATCTATTTTATATTTTACACTTTAACATTTCTGTATAATTTGCATCCATAGCATACAAAATGATACTGAGATGTAATGTGCAGAATGTGTTACGAAACGTCCAAAGTCAATTAGAGTACGATCCTATACTCATTTTTGACCTGAAAGTTTCGAGGCCTCTGCTGTATATGATTATCTGTCCATCTCGTGTGGCCTCTACCAAAATTTCCAACCCATTACCTTCCTCCGTCCCTCCGTCTTTCTAACTCTCCGTCCCTCCTTCCTCCGTCCGTCCCACTATCTCATCTTCCCTCTCCCTGACTCCTCCGCCTCTCTCTCTCTCTCTCCCTCTCTTTCTCTCTCTCTTCCGTCTCTCCCTCCCTTCTCCATCCTCCCTCTCCCTCCCCCCTTCGATCAGCCAGGGAGCATAGTGAAAGTGTGGCTTTGAACTGACACCGATTACAAAGATCATGCTATACCCACAGGCCCTACCGTCACAACCCACAACACGCATAGCAAAACAGGGCACCGTAACTATCTACACCATCATCATCATTATCACGTCCCATAACACGCGTACCAAATCAGGGGACTGTCAGCATGTCAGCATCACTATCATCATCTCAACCTGTCCCACTATTACACAGGATACACCTGACAAAAAAGTATCACTACCACAAACTTCAGTAACGATGGACAGGAGCGATTTTTCTTTCTTTTTCCTTTTTTTTTTTTTTACTGTTAGGTAATTTTGTGTAACTAGAGATTTATTGATGGTAATGCCATATTATTTAACTCTGAGAAGTAACAGAACAGCAAATGATACATGAGTACTAAAATAGTACATGTTGCACAGTATTTCAGAACTTCTCGACTTGTGTTTCAAAATGCAAAACACAGAAGAGAAACTTATTTTCCTTTTTTTTGGGGGGAGGGGGAGGGGGCAGTACCTGTGGTTGTATTCATTAAAGATCTTAACCATTTTTTTTTTTAATCATTAGTTAATCCCCATAAAGGTGAATCATTATCAGAATCGATTTGTTTGGTCGCACTATTTCACTTTTATAGCCACTCTGCTTTGACTGTGAAGTATTTAATAGCTGTATGAATGAAGACAGAAGTACATGCAAGCAGTCTTATACATAACTCAGACTCAAAGAAGTTTAAAAGTCCTGCCCCTGGTGTCTTGTGTCTTGTACGGTTGGAATGTCTGAATTTACCTTACTTTACCTAATAAACAGGTAATTTTTAAACGAGTAGAATTAGTAGGCTTTTTTTATAGCAGATTAAACGTAAATTTATATACAGGTGTTTTGTCTTTGGTTAGGAGTGATTTTTATTTGTTTTGTTTTTGTTTTTTATATATATTTTATTTGTTTTGATAGCAATGTGATTACGTAACTTGCTATGCAGAAGTTTAAATTAGGAGTAATTTACTTGTTCTGGCAGCAATGTGGATTATGTAACTTGGTATGCAGGTAATATGGTTAACAGACTCAAGTTTCTATGATCTGCACTCAGCTTAGTAGAATCGCCTGGTGTTACCTGCAGCAGAATACTGGGGATGTCTCGAACAAAGGGATTAATGGCACAAATCTTAACACTCAGTTCCTACCACTCACTCTTCTCATCTCCTCTTTCTGTCCTTTTCTCCTCCCCTTTCTTCTCTCTCCTCTTTCCTTCTTTAGGTCGTATTGCGTTGTGAAGGTTTTTTGGAATAGACAAACAAGTAATGAGCCACTTCGTGCTTGACTGTACAGTCAGCAGTGAAAATTCACCTACTATTGCACTGTATCTACTAACTTGGGCTATGAATGTCATTTTCCTCCCTGACACATCTTTGCTATCCTTATCTTATTCTCGTAGTTTGGTCACCCCTGTTGAGCTGCCTAACAAGGGCCAGCTGGCTCTATGCTGTTATCCTCCCTTCTTATGTTCTTATGTTTAGCATTATTGGATCATTCCGGCCACCAAATGGAGGACTTCCAAAGGCCGCAGCACGAGCCCAGCAATGCGTATTGCTATTATTTATTTAACTTTACCCAACATTCCATGGCACCGGCTCCAGGCGATGACGTACTAGGGGCTTGGCCATGTTCTCGCCGCTGATTGGTCCAGGCACTAGTGGGCTCGTCCCCGTCCTGCCATGCTGATTGGTGGAGAGAATGACAACACAGCCCGGGCATCGTATTCATAAAGATTTTTTTTTTTTTCTGCGATTTCTTATAAAACTTTATTTCCTTACTCAAACAAAAGCAGACCCTTCTAAATCCTAAATTTATCCTTCAGTTACCTTCCAGTTTTCCAACCTAGCATATATCTCTCTTCAAACTTAGTTAACCATTATTTACTTAACGACAAACAGGACTCCGTAACAGTTAACTTTTATCACAACTCCAGTTAAATTTTATCACAGTTCGTTTTGTTTTTAGTGTGTGTGTGTGTGTGTGTGTGTGTGTGTGTGTGTGTGTGTGTGTTTACTAGAATAATCGCTCTAATTTGACTATCAAGTATCTGGTGGCTATATGAATGAGACGATACACACACAGGCAACTTTACGCACAACCTAATATTAAGAGAGTTCATGAATACGGCCGTGGCTCTGACCTCGAGAGTTCCACAGGGCCAGCGTGTTAGTGGACCACTAGTATCTTTCTTTTTTCTTTCTATCTCTCTATTTAACATTAATTGCTGTCGACGTATCTGATTAGTAATATTTCTTGCTTTTCAAACTTGCCATTTCAGTGTTGAAGCTGATGAAGATATCTGAATAAACAATGTACTTAAGTGCGCATTATACGAGTAAAGTAGGCAATGCAATTTTTTCCTAGGAACGAAGCAACATTGAACTTATCATTTTATAACCATAATATAATAACAGTGCCAGGGTTCATGCAGTCCTTTACATAAACCGGTTTTATACGTGACGATTCCCACGTATACACACACAGCGAGGAAGGGCAGAGAATGGAAGCTGCCTAAGCGAGTAGTAGGACTAACCAACGCATACCACACGGCACCTGGAGCGCCTAAGCCCAGCACGTCTTCTAATTATAAACCAGCTTCCAGCCAGCTAGTCATCCGTCCCCAGACCTATTCGAGACAAGCACGGAAGCAGCAGTTAGCGTGGGGGTCCTCTCTGATCACTTTTGGCTTGGAACTCAGTATCAGGGACAAGCAGTAACACGGTCTCCTTCTGCATTTGTCTCCTGTCGAGGTCTTCCCCTTTCGAGGTCACCTCCTTTTGATCTGTCGAAGCTCTTCCACCTGTAACCCACCACACGACTAGCCTGGAGAAATGGACGGCATAGCACACGAGCACATGTCCACCGAGGTAAGTTTGCATGGGACTGAATGGCCACAGAATTAAATAAGAAATATGAAAAGTCTCCTCCTTTCTCTGTCATGTCAGAATTTTCCCACATATAAACCACCTGTGTCTTCTACGCCCCTGCTTGGGAACACGAGTAAAATTACGCATGTACACACGATGTCCAAACGGTTGGGTTGGTCAGTCATTACTTGTTTGCCAGCCTGACTCAGCAAGGCCTCCGTAAAAAGACAAAAATGACAAGCACTCTAGAGAAGGTGGGTGGGAGTAAGGAGATTCTTAAGGTCTCGTGTTGAGCTTTATAGAGATGCGATTTTTTGCTCTAGGTCCCCGTGCAGCTCTGTTCTGCCCCCCACTTAGCCCCGAGGCAAGTAGAGTGAAGGAGGCGGAGGTGAAGTAAAGGAGAGACGGAGTGAAACAGCGCCATAACAGGAGTGGAGGTCGGGAAGGACGGGTCTGAAACCCTGGGCACTTTGACCACGCCAGGACGTCCGATTTATTCCAGCTTCAAAAATTCGTATCTTGAGCAGCATGGAGGTTGAGGATGTGAGTTGATATAAACCTTGCATTTAACTTTACATATGTCACTTTTAATTTTAACTTCGTCTGTTACTCCGGCTTCGTGAATTCATAATTCGAGTAGCATGGAAGTTAGCGATATGAGATGATATAAATTTTAAATAAACATTACATTTGTACGTGTCAAGTGGGGTTGGTGGAGGATTAGTGCCCCTCCCTGTAAAACAATTAACTCTAAGCCCTTGGCCACCCCGTGTGGGATACATGGCGTCTGGCAATGAATGAATGAAAAATTACATTTGTCACCATATAAATTTATGCTTTTGTTTTCGTCCGTTATTAATATTCTTCCATCTTCATAAATTCTAGAATTGACCAGCACGGAGCATGATTTGATATTTTCCGTGAACCAAACTTTGTAACTTTACGTGTAAGCCGCTTGGTGGTGCGGCTGGAAGGGCACTCGGGCCGAAGCGCGCTGTATGGCCTTCGTGCCACAGTTCGAGTCCAAGAGGTGGCCAGAGGTTTTTCTTATTATGTAAATGCTCCCAGGAGTGTGGGTCGGTCATTTGCCCTTAAATGTTCCGGACTAACGGTAGCCTAGCCTCGGGCCCCTGCCTTCCGAAGAGGGGCAAAACGGTATTTTTTTTTTTTTTTTTATGTGCCACCGTACTTTTACCTCCGTCTGTCATAATTCTTCATGTTTCATTTTAGTTGCTCATTATGCTCACGTACAGATGTTGAGGATGAAAATACAACCTAAATTTTGCATATAACTTTAGATGTGTCACCATACGTCATTATACTCTAGCGTCGCCTGTTATTACTTTTCATTGTCTATGTTCATTGATCATTGACATTTACATGGACAAAGACGTAAGTCAAAATTTACACAGAACTTTGCATTTTACCTTACATAACGTGCCATTTTTTTAAACATGACATACAGCTCAGTCAGCCAAAATCACACATCTGTTATGTTTGGCTTACAACCGCGAAGCCCTGGCTGTGATTCAGGTACTGGCCATGAGATCAGTGGACTTGGTCGCACTTGGAACTGACATTGAGACTTGGTTTGTAAACTGTTGTCGTCGTCTTTTTTGTCCTCGCTGTTGTCGTTACTGTTCTCACCTCAGGCTAATGTGAACGCGAACCCGGTGGACTGCGGGCTGATACTCCCCATCCACCTTTCGGGGTTGTTAATTAGCCCGGGTCTGTCAGTCGGCGTAGAGCCTGTCGACCACTGCTTCTTAAGGGCCGTCTTACAGGTACACTACAGTACATACACTACGAAGGGAACCGGCAACCCTATGTGGTAGATAGCACCTTGCCAGGGTCGGACCAGAGTTCTTCCCCACGGCGAGGTGCAGGGAAACATGAGTAGGTTTGGCTCCTTGGTGGACGTCGCAGTTTCTTCACTGCACCCAGGGTACACAGCGCCAGCACGTGTAGGCTCTTTGTCACCTCTACTACCTTTCAGTATACTGAAAGGGAGATGAGGGACATTTGTATCTACCCAGTTATATCTGTGCCAACGCGTGACAGCATCTTTCCCTAGCACCCTTACTATTGTTGATTGCCATCATCATCATCACCATCATCATTAGTAGTTGTAGTAGTAATAGCAGCAGTAGTAGTAGCAAGTCTCGTTAATTCTATCGTTTTCGTGGACGCAGTCTGGTATTTTATTCTGGTTAAATCCGCCATCGGGCGGCTGGCGGAGGACAATGTGACATGGAGGCGAATTGTGTGTAGCCTCCCCCTCCCCCTTCGAGATTAAGGCTTCTGGCTAAAGGATGATACACAGCTAGATAGAGAGACAGATAGATGGATAGACAGACAGAGAAAAAATCCAAGTGAAGAAAAATTCGAACATTCGGCAGGTTAAAAGAGACAGATGTAAACATTGTGACAACAGGAACTTTCTTTAGATAAGCAATACCGTCTCGTCATATCCTGTGTAAAGTAATTTCCATCTATAGAGGGAAAAAGTGCTAACGATGCACTTGTAAACCCAGCCATTAAATATAATGTGAAAATACACAGGTCTTTCTCTGTTCTGCTCGAAATTACACTACTATGGGGGAAGCAGCCTAGGTATATAGATAGATATAGATGACTTGGAAGTTCTCCGACACTTATTTCTCTGCCAGCTGTGGCAAGTGAAAGTGCTGAATGAAGTATTTTATGTGTTATAACAATATATGAACCACACAACATAGAAGTATGAGGAAGGATACGTGAAAGCAATATAAGACACACAACAAAAGAGTAAGGGGAGGAGGGATACGTAAAAGCAATAGGATACACAACAAAGGATTATGGGAAGGAAGGATACTCTAATATTCTTGGAGAGGTGAGAAATATGGAATAGATACAATGCTGGCAGAGGATGATGGACTCACTTTTGCTGGAGATTTTGCATGCTGGATGGGAGGAGCTGGGGTTGGGTATGGGTCTTCTGTCTCCATTACTCTGGTTATGGTCGTTATTAGGACGTACCTGTTATAATTCTCCTGTGTCGTGAGAGCTACACTGCTGCTTGTAACGCAAGTGTTAGGTGATAGGGTGACCTCGTGTATGTGTGTGTGTGTGTGTGTGTGTGTGTGTGTGTGTGTGTGTGTGTGTGTGTGTGTGTGTGTGTGTGTGTGTGTGTGTGTGTGTGTGTCCGTCGTTAAGGTCGTATTCTAAGTGGCATAGGAAGCTTCGTAACACTTTTTCTTAACGATTGTTTATGCATAACATATCATGATGTTCTATTCTATGTATAATTTTTAGTATCAACATAGTTTTCCCCAGTAACATATAAGAAGATAAAAGAAATGTAGTGTGAAGACTAAATTGCTGAGGAAGAATCCGTACCACCTAGCGTACAGTACGACCCTTAGACAGGTCCTGACTCGTAATCTTAGGAGGCTCCCAAGTAGTTCTTCCATCGCGACTCATAAGCCATAATACACCTTCATAACCGCTGTTCTTGAAAGACGTCAGTCATATCCTTTTTATCTTGACACAAATTTTCGTTCGTCCACTTGCAGCTTATTTCATGCACCTGAGTGGCAGAATAAGACAATGCTACCACTCTGCATCAGTTCCATAGCACTTCTTCATGACTAACATCACATTCTACGCATAATCTATTGCTAGAACTCAGAGTTCAAGATGGAGAGATTGCAATTTTAGGCCAGTTTAGAGTGAAAAGAGTGAAGTATCGACATCACTTTAAATACACAACGCACAAGAGAATTTTAACGGGGTATATGGAGAAATAAAAAGAATAATGGAGAGGTGTTACTAGGGCGCCTCCATAGCCTTCGAGAAACCTATCCTTAGTAATAACAGGGTGTCTAGTTTAGGGTACATCATCCTTTTGGTTATCAGGGTGGCTCATCTGAAGGCTGTCTCTCTGACAGCTGCTTATCTGCAGGCTATCTGAAGGCTGTTTAATTTAAGACTGCCTGTCCGAAGACTTATATGAAGGCTGTTTATCTGCGAGCTATTTATCGAAAAGCTTTGTATGAGTAGCCTGTCTGTCTGAGGAATGACTATCTGATTGCCTTTTAAGTGAAGGCGGTTTATCTCCAGCAGTTTAAGGCTGTTCATCAGAAGACTGTTTACCAGAAGGCTACCACCACTGTATGAAGCCTGTTTATATGACGACTGGATACCTGGAACCCGTCTCTCTGGATGCAGTTTAAGGCGGTTTAGGTGAAGGCTGTTTACGTAGGAAGGAGTGGGCAGAACTGGTCTTATCGCCTCAATACCCCCTGGGGATCGTTGAGCTGGTCTATTCCGGTCTTGCTTGATGGCACAGAGCGAGTTGGTGGTGGTGCTTGGTGTGGTAATCCCTCAGTCTTCTTAATCTTCTTTTTCTTCTTATTCGTTCTTGCTTTCATCGTTGTCTGCTTTGCTTTCATCTTTTTTACGTCGTTCTTCTTTTTCTTCTGTCTCTCGTCTTCATTTGTGTGTGTGTGTGTGTGTGTGTGTGTGTGTGTGTGTGTGTGTGTGTGTGTGTGTGTGTGTGTGTGTGTGTGTGTGTGTGTGTGTGTGTGTGTGTGTGTGTGCTTACTTCTATTTCTAACACTTTCAGACGATGTTTTCGGCATAGGAGCATAGGGGACAAATATCGAACTGGAGGAGTGAGTTGCATATTCCTTCCAGTTCAGTAAATCTATCACAGTTCAAATAAAGCCGGCAGGAAAGAGTAAGAATGGCGTCCTTCTTCTGAAAGAGTTAATTGTTATTGCCCTAACTGGTTTGTTGCAGTGATTACGAGTGTGGAGGAATGGAGCGATGTTTTATTTCCTCCCTCTCATCTGTTTCTCCTCATATCAATTCTGATAACTTATTTCTTATCATTCCTTTTACCTTTCATTTCTCTCATTTTTGACTTTCCTCCTCCTCCTTCCTTCCTTCTTCTTCTTCTTCTCTGTCTTTTTTATGACATATACAGTTATGATGAAAGCCATGCAATCCATCAGCAAAACCTGATCACCATGTGGTGGTCATAAGGTAGGCTATGCATGATTCTCTCTCTCTCTCTCTCTCTCTCTCTCTCTCTCTCTATATATATATATATATATATATATATATATATATATATATATATATATATATATATATAATATATCGTACGCTGCTGCAACATCTTCCCCGTCGTCCTGGTTACATAAATTTCCCCTTAAGGCCTTCATTCCTGTTACCCCGTCCCCATTCTCTTTCTAACTGGCTTTGTGGATTTCGTAACACCTCTTCTTTAGAGATTAATTCCGCACATTACATCTCAGTTTCATCTTGTATGCTACTGATGCAAACTATGGCGCTTTTAAAACGATATAGATAACATGCAGGGGGATACGAGAATGTCACATGAAAAATAAATCGTTAAGGAAGAGGCGCTACGATGCCTTCTAGAAAACTGCCTTGAATCTCCTGAGGCAACACCTATCACAGTTGGCCCCATTCTGCACATCCCATGTTCTTTTTTTTTTTTTTTCTTTTTAAAGCTTGGTGCCCTATAATTCTCTCTCTCTCTCTCTCTCTCCCTCTCTCTCTCTCTCTCTCCTCCTCCTCCTCCTCCTCCTCCTCCTCCTCCTCCTCCCCTACCTGCAGAATCACAGTCTCTAAAGTCCTCAATATTCTCTTTTCTTTCTCACTTCTCACTTTCCCATTTTCTTCTGTCTCCTTCCATCGACCCCACCCTCCCAATTTACTTAAATTTGTTATATTTCTCCCTCTCTTCCGGACGATCTTCCTCCTTCCATCTTTCTCCCCCTCGTTTTCCTTCAACATTACTCGTGTCTTCTCTACCCATAGGTTCATCTTCATCATGTCTAGTTCTTCCATTTATTTTTATCTGTGTTCTTATATCTTTGTTTTCCTGACGATATTTCTCCCTCCCCGTTGCATAACCCTCCTCCTCTACGATAATTTCTTTTCTTATAGTTCTCCTTTTCTTCCCGATGATCTCCCTCCTCCAGTCTTCCTCAGCAATCTTCTTCCTGCTCCTTCTTGTTGCCACAGACGCCTCCTTCCCGTTGTTTCAACGTTGTCCTCCCAGATTTGTCATAGTTTTATCAAATTTCCCCTTTTCATCGTAAAAATTCGTCCTTTCATCTTTAACACTGGTCTCTTTCTCTCTCTTCTTATTCTATTTGCAGACTCCCTATAAAGTTAGCTTCCTTTTCCCAGATTTTATTTCATTGTATCTCTATTATATGATATTTTACATTCCATATCTTCCTCTTCTGACATTCCTCTTTCCAACTTTCTCCTCTTTCTTCCCATCCTGCTCCTCCCAGACTGCATCTCTTCGTTCTATCCTCCTCCTCATTCCGTGTTACGTAAATGTTTGCCCTACAGGCCCTCCTCATTCCTCGGGCTGTAGAACTTGCGTAACACCTAATGTTTACGCTGGCAGAAGGGCTAGGGCGAGAAAAATGGCTTCCTTAGATGGGGTTGGTACAGGGTGATTCGTCTGCAAAATTTTTCCATTAGACCATTGAGTCTCTCTCTCTCTCTCTCTCTCTCTCTCTCCTTTTCCCATTCATAATTTTATAGCATTCATGAATTCAGAACCTCACCTATACTGCCTTAATTAACCTTGACTTAAATACCTCTTTTTTCCTCACCTCTTCCGCCAGTGACCAAACCAAACCTATTCGCCAGTTCTTTTTCCCCTCACACGTCGTTTTTGTCAGCATCCATATATTCAGAGCCTCACCACTAATGTCTTAATGTTAGATCCGATTATCGTCCCAAAGCTATCTATTGGTCTGCCACTTATTTGAGACATCAATTATAGGAAGTAAACTGTGGTATTTTGTACACCTGGACCGTACACTAGATGTTGTATTCTCCTTGGTTAAAGAAGCTCCCTAACACCTCTTCCTTAGCGATTTATTTTTGGATATGAGTAGTGAATATAATTTTGTGTTATTTATACGGAGTATGGAGATATTGGAAGGATTTATGTAACACAGAATATGAGAGTAAGACGTAATGAACAATATAAATCGCTTAAGAAAAGGTGTTAGGAAGCTTCCTCAACCGAAGAGAATTCGGTTGTAAGTAGCATAGGAGGCTTCGTAGCACCTCCTCTTTAGCAAGTTATTTTGCTTGCCACACCTCCACACCTATGTTTCTTCATCATTTTAATATCAGCATAGTTTGCATTAATAACATGGGAGATACAGAGGTGAGATTTGGAGAATAAATCGTTAAGGACGGGGCGTTACGAAATCTCCAAAGCCATTAGCATACGAACCATTCTCCGACCAACGATGACTTGGCTAACACTGGCGAGTTACGTAACGCCTTTTTTTACCGACTTTTTTCTACCTGCATTTTCCTGAATAAATACTCATGAGCGAATTATTTAGCCACCCTTTCGGCCTTTCATTATTTTATTTTTCTTTCTCTCGCATTTTTTTTTTTTCTCAAGATAGAGTACTAATGGTGTGGAGGTTAGGAACAATCTCCGTTTATTCTTTTAGTGCTAGCGCTCAGTTGATATTGTTTTGCTACCCTATGATGATTTTGTTCTGTTCGCGAGAGACCTTGGACTTTACACGTTAAAATATTACTCTCCACTTTAATACTGCTTTTTTTTACGTTAATATGTATTATTTAGTTAGTTAGGTAGGTACATAGGTAGGTAGGTGGGTCGGTAGGTAGGTAGGTAGGTAGATTAGTATGTATGTAGATAGGTACTTGTCTCATTGTTACAAGAGAAAACTGTTATATTTATGACATTGGGCTGTTTTCTCATTGGTGTAGGGGCTTCATGGGCACATTTGCATTGGGGATCTGGTACGAATCTTCACCTTAGGCTACTCGTGTGCAGTAAGACATTTACAGTTTGCAGTTATAGCATACAAGAGCTTTCTAACGTGCCATGTATGAGACAAGAGGGTTGTGAGCTGGAGAGAGGGTTGTGAGGAAAGGATGATGTGGAGGCAGCTCGTTTGTGGCCATCCCCTGCACGATTAAGGAGTCTCCCGATAGACAGATAAATAAATAGACAAGTAGATAGATAGATAGATAGACAGACATGCGGAGATAGGTTAATAAGGAAAAATTACCAGGGAGTCTCCGCTCTCATAGACATCTGATCAGACGGAACTACAACCATCACTGGGTGCGAGGTGTGAGGGAGGGAGTAGCCTTGTGGTCAGCTAATCATATTGCATACATCATGTTTGTTAGCCCCACGGACGTCACCACAGCCACCCCACACTACCACTTTTTTCATGTGAGGGACGCTATTGTACAGCCAATGAGAAGAGGCAGAGTGTGTGTGTGTGTGTGTGTGTGTGTGTGTGTGTGTGTGTGTGTGTGTGTGTGTGTGTGTGTGTGTGTGTGTGTGTGTGCTTCGAGTCAAATATTGTTGTGTCTGTTTTCCACACTCATGAATGCGAAATCTAACCTGTTTAGACCCTGCTTCGACTTGTATACACATTAGGTCCTCATGAAAATTCACCCTTCTTATTTATTTACTTATTTATTCACTTATTTATTTATGTTTTTGTTTATTCATTTATTTATTTACATATCTACCCTTCTGTATATATTATTTATGGTTATTCATTTATTTATTTGCCATTAACTCTACGGTAAATTGCAGGGAAAATGTCTCATCAATATTCACTTACGAGTCCCGTCAGACACTCGGACAGAACGGGTTTCCCCCTTGTTCCTGTTCACCCGGCAAGGAAAATTACCTGGATACAACATCTATTCTTGCGGGGTTTTTTTAGAAGAATTTTTGAAACTTGACATCATTTGTGATCTGCCTAAATGGTCCTCGTAGAGTAGAAAGGCATCAGTATAAATTTTCTTCCTTCTGTCTTCCTTTCTTTCTTTCTTTCTTCTTATTCTTATTCTTATTCTCCTCCTCCTCCTCCTCCTCCTCTTCCTCCTCCTCTTTTCTTCGTCTTTGTCTTCTTCAGCTTATTTCATCTTCCACACTGGAAAGCTAATGTGCTAGTTTATACTAGCTTATGGTACAAGTATTGTGAAATTATGTGTCGTATACTGAAACGCATTGCTGATTGTGGCCAGAGGGACGGGGCCGAGTCTCAAGAGTCTTGGAAGTGTGCCTGAAGGAGGGACGTGACCGGGGTGCTGAGTCTCGGGTCGTATCTTGAGGTCATAAAAGAAGACAAGAAACTGAAAATATTAAGGAGGACAAGCTAATTCTCAGGTGATATCTTGGAGTCACAGAAGAATCCAAGAAGCACAAGAATTATTAAGGTGGACAAGTAAACTCTCAGGTCAAATCTTGGAGTCACGGAAGAATCCAAGAACCAAAAGAATTATTAGGGAGGACAAATAATCTTGGGAGTCACACCAAAATCATTCAGGAAACTAGAATTATTAGAGACAATACGTAAACTCTCAGGTAACATATTGGAGTCACGAAAGAATACAAGAAACATTAATTATTTGCGAAGACAAATAAACTGGAGTGGAATCTTGGAGTCATGCCAAAAGAATCCAACAGACCGCCGCACTGTTGCATCTTTATCTCTTTTCTATCTCTGCCTTCAATGGTCACTGCTCCTCTGAACCGTTTGCTTGCATCCCTCCACAACCACGCCAGGCGCTTAGCACCCGTCTAATAACAAACTCTCATCCATTTTCTGTCCAAATCTCTAATGCAAGAGTTAATCGTTACCTCCAGTCCTTCACGTATGCAACAGGTTAACTCTGAAACTGTCTCCCTCTGTCTGTATTTCCTACTGCCTATGATCTCCAGTCTTTCAGATGCAGTGTGCCCAGGCATCTCGAAATGAACGGATCTTGAATTTGGCTCTCAGCTATCTTGTTTTTGTTGTTGTTGTTGTTGTTGTGGTGGTGGTGGTTTTCTCTTGTAGGGAACAATCTTGCATGCTCCTGGCCTTTGGTTCCTTCTTTCTTGCATAAAAAAAGAGTAAACCAGGAGTCCATGAAGGTAGTAGGGAGAACAAGAAGGCTCTTGGTTAGTATCTCAGGATTACACAAAAGGAATCCACGAAATCCAAATATTATCAGACGAGACCACTGAAGCTGTACCTGTAGGTCTGGGTGACGCTTCCCTTCTTCATGGAATATTAAAACCCAGGAATTAGAAGGGTCCGGCAGGTAAAAGCATACATCAGATAGTGAGGGACTTCTGATAAAAAGAACCAAGAAATGCAGATGTTATGGCTACTGCGCTGGCTGCAGATATTAGGAAAATCAATCATAGGTCCTCCTTATAAATCTGTAGACAAACTCCAAATTGAAGCAACTTTTAGCTATCAACTTGTTGTAAATGAGGCAGTTAGTTTTGTAAAAACTATAAATACATTTTTAACATTGCTTCTTACATCGACGGTTTGAACCGAATAATTATTTATTCAGACAACTGTGAAAATTGTAAGAAAAATTTATTTGGGGCATTGTACAGTAACGTGCAGTCAAGGAATTTATCTTAGCCTTGTCTGAGGATTATGTAAAACGAGCGAAAAGTATTCAAAATCCTAACCGGAAGTATCGAGTTTCGGATGGATCGACTTTTCACTATTTTATTCACCAAACTTCAGGAAGATTCTTAATTCATAAACTCTACAGCCGACGTTAAGTGATCTTGCGCACGGTCTCCAAATAATGTTAGAATTTAATAAAAACTTGCAAAACTAATTAACACAGCCTCGAAACTGTCAAAACGTAAATTAAAGAAGAAGGAGGAGGAGGAGGAGGAAGAAGAAAAGGAGGAGAAAAAGAAGGCTTTGAATTAATACCTAGCGACTGTACAAGGGTCATTAAGGCAGACAAATTATTCCTAGTTTCACTCTTTCCCTAGAAAACGACTCACAACAGTCCCATTTGTGTTACTGGGCAAACAGTATCAAAAGGGAAACAAGTTTTGTCCAAGAGTCTGGCCTTCCTGAGAACAGAAGTCTGGTTCATCCATTCCTAAGTTAGTTCTAAATTGATGACTTCAGGTCAAAAAGTCCTTTGCACTGTCCTGGAATTGTCAAAGCCTTGATTAGTTTCCACTCAAAGCTGCGTCTAATCCTAACCTAACTTTCTAGTCGATCAACAATATTCAAATCAACCCCAGAAGTGTTTTTTTTTTTTTTTTTCCCCAACAAACGTACCTGCTTTTTGTCAGCGTCCCCGACACCCCCCAGTCCTCATTGAGCCAACACGGGTGAAGCCTTGATGGTCCCGTCTGCATACTGCGCACTGGCTGGGGTACACCAAGGACAGCCACCACAAATGTCTGTCTCCACCTAGACCCAAAAGAAATCTCTGTGCGTTATTGGGCAGTGTTGCGGGTGACATAAGAGGTTTCGAAGTACATCTTACTGAGCGATGTATCCTGTAGTTTAATTTAACATTTTCTTACATGCCATTTGTATCGTTTTAATGATTACCTTGTTTATATTATACTCTTTTGTACTCTTCCTTGACATAAAATTACCATCTCTCCATCTGGAATGCTGAGTTGCAATAAAGGATTAATACTAGGATATGATGCTACTCAAGAAGTGCTGTGAAATGGTCGTAGAGTTGTAGCATAGTCTTTTTCTGGCACAGAGGTAAGTGAAACAAGCTGCAAGTGGACGAAATCTGAGCCTGTATAGTGTAAAAGAAATAAAGTGACACGCAAGATGCTATGGAAGTGTAAGAAGTGTTGTGCAACCTCTGAAGCCACTTGTAAAAGACTACGCATTTTCTCTACTCTCTACTCTCTTCCCATGACCAGTATAACTTTTTGTCGTAATACCTCTTTTACTCTAACTTGGCTGGATACTGCCATCTTCCCACCTTGAATGCTCGGTTGTAGTAACAGGGTAACATTAGAATGCGATGTTAGCCACGAAGAAATGTTATGGAACGGATGTAGGGCAGTAGCAGTGTCTTTTCCTACCACTGTGCCATGTGACAAAAATGCAAAAGGACGAAAATCTGTGTCAGACTTTCCCTTTGAATTTGGTGACGTATTTTTCATTATATTCTTATTACCCCAGACCATTTTTTGCTCAACTTGGGAAGGATCTCTGGTAGTGGGGGGTTAATCATACCTATATCTAACTCCTGTCCGAAAAACCTTCCCAGAAATAAATAAAAACGTCTGGAGATAGTGAAAATAGACTAAAATATACGTCATCTTGTTAAACCAACCATTAATATTCGATTCGAGTAAGTTGAAAAGGCTGTAATCTCACTTCCTTACACTGAAACCCCAGATTCATACAAGACTAAATTACGGATGATAGAAAGAAGCAGACTACAAACGAAAGCAAACAGCAATAAATCTAATCGTTCTTTCGAGGCTGTATTCTCGTCGGGTAAGGAGACTCCCTAGCACCTCTTCATTAGCGATTTATTTTTGGATATGGCTGGTTATTATCCTTTTGATTTTTTTTTTTATTCAGAATATGGCGATGTTTGAAGGAATTATATAGAACAGACTGGGACAGTGAGGTGTAATAAGCAAAATAATTCGCTTAGGAAAAGGTGTTAGAGGGTTTCTTTAACCGATGAAAATACGGGCCTATGACTATGCATCCGGTTCTGTGAGTCGAGGAATGAAGCAAGAAGGCTCCTTGAATGCGAAGTACCTGTTTCGGGGAGAAATTTGGACTCTCTAAATGCCAGTGCCGACGGTGTTTTGGGGTGTCTCTTGCTCTCAAAATACCATCCATGCGATTAAACACTCAAAGGACGGGTGCTGGGAGGAACCCCTTCATGTGTTGGTACTGATATAACCATGTGGCTCCACTCCCGAGTTATACGAACGTCCCTCAGCTCCCTCCCTATCCCCCAAAAGGAGGAGAATTGGTTGCAGGAGGAGGGCAGTCTCAGCCTGTAGGTAGTCTGCTAGGTTCACATTTCAGATGAACCTGGGGCTCCTACTACTATTACTACTACTACTACTACTAATAATAATAATAATAATAATAATAATAATAATACTGCTACTGCTGCTGCTGCTACTACTACGACTACTACTATTACTACTACAAATAATAATAATAATAATAATAATAATAATAATAATAATAATGATGATAATAATAATAATAATAACAATAATAACAATACCAAGACTCAGAGGACGTCTTGTTATTGTGTTCTTGTTACTTCCAGACGATTTCATGCAGGTCGAGGTGGATTTTTCGAACTGGAGGTAGATTTAGTCTTAACTCATTCACAGATGGGAATTACACGTAAGTTGAGTATAACCGTCTCGTATGACCAAGATTATAATAAAAAAAACGTACTCGAGCTAAACAGGGTAAGCCCTAAGATAGATAGACAGACAGATAGACAGACAGATAGATAGACAGATAGATAGATACACATAAACCGAAACAAGAGGTGGGAAAAGGAAAAACTACATGCCCAAGCAAGAGATGTGAAGGAAAGAAAATACATAACCGAAACAAGAGATGAGAAAGGAAAGCTAATATTGTACATACCGAAACAACAGAAGGGAAAGGAATATGAAAAAATAACTGTCAAGCGATGGGAATGGAAAGGGAAAAAATAAATGCCGAAACAAACACTGGGAAAGGAAAGAAAAAATAAATGCTGAAACATAAGATGGGAAAGGAAAAAAAATACAGTATATATCGAAACAAGAAATGATAAAACAAAAAAACAAATAAGTACAGTCGACATGAAAAGTTCTGTCGTCTCTTCTGCTTTTCTCTCCATGAACTCAGAAAATCATTGTGGTGAATCCGCTGATGCCAACACTGATGACACTGATCTCATGGCCAAAAAGTTCACTGAACCTCTGATGCCGACTGTACATGCCGAGACATGAGATGGGAAAAGGTAAGTTTATTAATGCACTACTGTATTAAAGCTGAAATCTTGGTTTGAAATACTGGAAAAAAAGTTACGAATATTAAAAAAAAAAAATGGTCATGGATTGGCTGCATGTCGTAATATACAGTTAACTCTTGGTGCGACTGATGCATCTGGGATGGCTAGCACCAGAGGCTTTTGTTCAACTAATAAAAAGAATGAAAAGTAGTATTAAAGGCTTCAAAAACTTCTAATAATTCTTCCCTTTGCCACTATAGTTCTTCCACCTTAACTTGGTCGAGATTTTTGTCCTTTTGTAGCTTATTTCACGTACCCTAATGACAGAGGAAGACCATGTTGCTGCTCTAAATCCTTTCCACTGCAAATCTTTGTGACTAGTATCGTATTCTAGTGTTAAACTCTCGTTACAACACAAGTTAAAGCAGTATAGTACGCCTAAGAATTATTTAATGTGGCGTCAGACGATTTTGTTCGGTCGAGAGAGGCCCCGGAGGTGAAAGGATTACATGGTGACAGATTTCCGTCCTGTCTACCATTTTTTGTACTAAGCGTTAAGTTTGATTTTTCCCAGGTTGATCATTCTTCCAGTTTTTCTTATTAATTTTACTCCAGCCTAACTCAACCCGTCCTAACCAAGCCTAACCTAACCTAAATCTAACCTGTCCTAGCCTAACCTAACCTAACCTTTCCTTTCCCATGACAGTTTTTCTATGCTACCCAAACTAACCTTACTTTTTCCACTACAGTTTCTCTATGGTGCAAGGTGGTCCTTCTGACTATTTCCTGCTGGCTTCGGCTGGAGGGTTTGGTGGGTGGAGGAGCTTTCCTTTTTTTCTATCCTTGTCATTGGCTGATAGAATAATTTTGTTAATTATAACCTTCCCTATACCAAACAGCCACGAAAGGACCAACAAGTCTGTTGCTGTTTGCTTTCATATGTATTCCTTTGTACTTACCTTATCTAACCTAAACTCAACCCAGCATAACCTAACAGATCAACTTAACCGACTAACAAACTAACCTAACCTGATGCTAAGAAAATAAGCCTAAGCTAACCTAAACTCTCCTGGATACGAAAAAGTGCAAAAAATGGTACACAGAGCGGAGATCAGCTCCTTGGACACGTGCAACAGGTTCCATAACACTTCCCTGAAGCACCGGTTTAGCCATCTTACCTCCCCCTCTCCGCTATTTAGCTGAAAAACCTAAGATGATGTTCTAATGAGGTGTGATGCTTATAGGCTACATAAGAAAAGGAGGTGGAGGAAGAAGAAGAAGAAAAAGAAGAGAATTTGGAGGAGAAGGAGGAGGAGGAGGAGGAGGCGTGTGGGGGGGGATGAAGGAAGGAAGGAAGGAGGGAATAATCAAGTACTAGCACCAGCTTGGTGATGAAACGTTTTGGCGTTAAAGCAAAAGGAAAAAGAAAGACGGTTTGTGTCAGTGGGACGTCCTTAAATTACCCATGTTATTAAACCAAATGTCTAACCTGATAACAGTAGAGGGAAAATATAGGCCAGATGAAACAAGGAAATACCAAAAAGAAAGGTGTGGCAGACGAGAAGAGGACAGTAAGGAAAGACTGGAGACAAAAAGGCCTCTTTCAGCTGCCTCTTACGATAAGCAGAGAAAGAGGAGGAGGAGGACGAGGAGGTGAAGGCTTAGTTAAATGCCTGTCGATTACACGAGGGTCATTAAGGCAAACAATATATATTTTTCTACCAATTTGTTTCGCATGACGTCAAAGGAATTACAAGCCGTTTTCATCATTTACAAAGAATACGTAAACACAATTGGTCACGTGATAGAAGGTTAAACAACACTCCCCTGAAGCACTGGACTTGCCACCTTCCCCCTCCCCTGCCTCCCTCTCCATCACCTTCCCCCTTCCCTCGTTCCTTTACACCTCGCCCTCTCCCCCACCCTCCCAGTTCCCCATTACCCCTCCCCTCTTCACTATCCCCCTTTTCCCTCCCTTCACGTAACCTCCCTCTCCCCCCTCTCTTCTGGCACCCCCTTGACCCCCACCCCTTCTGTATTTCCATAACCAGTTCTGTGTTGTTCTCTGTCTCGCCCGTCACTATCACAAGCCACACTGTTTATAAACTTTCCTAACCATAGTCCATGTCAAATTGTTTCTATTTATTATTCTACTTTACGGAAAACAGAATTATCCTTAAAGATAAAAATAAGATTAGATTGTTGTAATTTCTTGCGTAAGTAATCTTAAACACAGCTTCAGTTTGGGAAAGTTTATGGGCTCAGGAATGGCTGATTGGAACCCAACTGCTTGTTTGTTTCCAGGGCTGGTCAGACTGTTGTATAAAGTCTGTTTTCTTCCTTTCTTGTCCCAATTCACCCAGTGTGCTACTGGGGACCTAGGTGCAAATTCGACTGTTGCGGGTCGTGTTCTGGAGTAATATTAGGGCCTTACAGAAACTCGCTAACTACGTTCATGGCCCTCGTCCAAACAACTTTCATAAATCGCCTGGGGTAAAGAAAGTAGAGTAAGAATGTAGACTACGCTTACCCCCCAAAATACAGGTGCACTATGGGTCCAAAGCCATCTATTGCTGATATTTCTTTTTGTCCTACCACTCAGAAGATGAACGCTCTGTACTGAAGCAACAGTTTCTACACTGATGATAAGTTACAACAAGCAGCATGGTACAAAGGGTAGGTATTGCTCTAAGAGGTGCTAGTATT
Organism: Coenobita brevimanus; assembly: GCF_032717465.1. Lineage (NCBI taxonomy): Eukaryota > Metazoa > Arthropoda > Malacostraca > Decapoda > Coenobitidae > Coenobita > Coenobita brevimanus. The sequence continues at coordinate 45,701,469 of NC_137023.1, read as the reverse complement.
AGTGTGCGTGTATTACTGTGAAGTTTAGTCAGCTGAACTGATGTAGGCCTCTGTGTGAATATTGGGCTTAATTACCCAAAGGTATGTCTGGCAGCCAGAGTTGACCAGCGAGTTTAATCCGGTTTAACTTTTTTCTTAGCAGGAATCTAATGGACGGTTAACAGCACATAGTCGGCGAGTTTAATCCGGCTTAATCTTACTTGATAAGAATATAAAGGGCGGTTAACCCAGCCTGCGTCTGGGACAGGTGTGATGAGGTCGCGTGGTTACTGCCGGTGGCCCAGTGACCAGAGGAACTGAAAAGTACAGCATGAATACGTGTAGTGGTACGCTACACATCCAGAACAATTCGGCCATGCGGAATTAACACCCTTTTAATATCTATATAAATAATATATCCGATGATACTCTGCTTACTAGGGGTTCATGGCGACTGTTTCTGAGTATATTTTCCACTGAGGTGCGTGGCCTCATAAAAATAGTCCCTGGAATGTTTATGGCTTATGCAACTTTTACAATACGTCGGTAGAATAAAATATTTGTTCACCATTATTCAAGCATATATTAACGCTATAAATCTGACGAGTGTGTGGAGAACTTGTTCATGGTATGCCGGGTGTTAATAAACGTTCATGACCCACTACTTCTACCTCCACACTACTCCTTCACCTCCACAAATACTCACAACCACCTCTCCACTCAATCCCCTCCACCAGTACCTACCAACACCTCCACACTCCTCTTTCCCCTCCTCCATGCTATTTTACCCTGCCTTGTGCACTCGCAAAAATTCTCAGCACCTGATAGTCTCAAGTTGAATTTACAACCTCTGTGAAGACGACCTCCCGTGTCTCAGTGATTTAGTAGTAATAATAATAATAATAATAATAATAATAGTAATAATAATAATAATAATAATAATAATAATAGCAGCAGCAGCAGTAGCAGTCGCAGTAGTAGTAGTAGTAGTTGTTGATGATGATGTAACCCCATTTCATCTGAATAATTATGAACCTGGTGAATTGCAGACTGAATCTGTCCCTCTCCGGAGATTCACTATCCTCCATTTGGGGAAGGAAGCGAGTTGAAGGATGTTTATATAAGCAGTCAGTGGAGCTGGCTGGTTATATCGGTGCCACCACGTGAAGGCATCCCTCTCCAGCACGGTGCAGTGTGTAGTTATTTGCTCATAAATCCTTTCAGTCTGATGACTTTTATTTATTTTAAGGCACCATCGAACGATTTTATACAACGATTTTATACAAATAATACGTCCCAAAAAATTCCAAAAACTTAAATAAAACTAGACAAAACTCAGAGAGCACATACCTCCGCCAATGCCATTGCCATTAAAAAGGATCCGGATCCTGGTCCGTGGACATATTGTGCAGAATAGGATCCGGATCAGCCCCAAAATTTAATAAATTGTTCCTTAACCCATGGCCCATTCTTCCACAAAATTTTTTTGAAATTCATTGAAAACTTTTGGAGCTATTATGCATGGGATCCGGATCAGGATCCGCCCCAAAATTTAAGCATTTCTTTCTTGGCCCATGGCCCACCCTTCCACAAAATTTCATTGAACTTCATTGAGAACCTTTGGAGATATCGTGTGGACAGACAAACATAGGTGAATACATAACCTCCTCCAGCATCGTTGGCGGAGGTAATATATAATCTAAAGATGGTAAGAATAAATTGAAAATGTCATCGGACTGAAGAGGTTAACCTTTTCAATACGAAGGCGTCCTTCCTAAGCTGAACAAATCGTCTATCCGGTAGCAGGCTCAAAACAAACTGGGACGATATCATACCGAGGGAGTCAGTGGAGATAATTTCTCATCTCTTCACTTCAGGAGGTTTCCCTTTTGGCTTTAGTCTGGTGTCAGCAAGAACAGAAATAATAGGAGTTGCTTTTCCAGCCTCAAGTTCATCTGAAACTTGAACCCGGTAGACTGCAGGTTTTGGTTGCCGTCCTGCTATTCGCCATCCTCCTTTCGCAGGATAGGCAAGTATTTAAGGGACGCTTGTCTAACCAGACAGTTCATCCGACCGATATATCGATGCCACCATATGAAGGCGTCCCTCCCCAGCACCAACAAATCTAGAACACAGAAGGCGTCGTTGTAGGCTACTGGCCTTGACGGTTTTATTTTCTATTTACTTAAACCTTGCTATCACCGAACACTTTTTTTTTACGAAGGGCCTTTTACGGTGAAAGTGGTCAGTAAAAATCTCCAATAAACTTCTCAGTGCAATGAACTCTTACTTATTTTACTCTTGCCACCGCCAGACGATTTTATAACCCGTCGTAGTTAAGAGCGTAGAGAGAATTGTCCTTTTCACTACGATGACGATGAAATGTGTTTGGTTTTATTCTTGTGATTTTACTCAGATGATTAGGTGATATCTCTTGTAGTGACGAGGTTCAGTGACTGTGGTAGGAATCTTAGAGTGGTAGCAGTGAGTGGTAGGGAGAGAGATGGTGATGGTTGTGGTTGTGACTAGCAGCGAAAGCGATAGCGGTACTTGTGGTAGTCAGTGATAGAGATGATGGTAGTTGTGGTACTGAGTGACAATGTTAGGGACGGTGGGTAGTGAGTGGTAGAGGTGCTGGTACATTTTGGTCGTGAGTTGTAGCGAGAGATGGTGGTAGTTGTGGTAATGAGTGGTAAAGAGGCGTTGGTAGCAGTGGAAATCAGTGGTTGAGAGGTGTTGGAAGTTGTGGTAGAGAATGGCAGGAAGTGAGAGAGAGAGATGCTGGTAGTGCAAACAGTATTAGTAGTTGTGGGATGTGAATGGTAGTTAGAGATGCTGGCAGTTGTGGTAGTGAGTAGTGGTGAGAGACACTGGTAGCTGTGGTGGCGAGAGAGGTGCTGAGAGTTGTGGTAGTGAGTGGTAGTAACTGGTTGTGAATGTTAAGGCTGATGGTGATGATAGGAAGAGGGAAGGATAGTGATAGCATCGAAGGGGGTGGGTGGGGGAGAGGCAATAATGGCAGCATGGGGGGGGTGATGATGAGGGTAAGGGGGAGGGGGTGGAAGGGAGGTAATAGTGGTGGTGGGGAGGAGGAAATATATTTGAGAGATGTGGTCAGGACAATGTTGGTAGACTGGTAGTTGTGGTAGCAGTAGAAGGTGTCCAAAGTACCAGTGAATAGTATTGGGGGGTGGGGTTATTCAGGCAGTAATGTTAGCAAGGAAGGTGGGGAGAGGAGAGGGAAGGGATGGAGTGACGGTGGTGGGATGGATAAGTTGGTGAAATGTAACGTTAGTACTAAGAGAAGAGAAGGATAGTAGTAGGTATTGGTGGGAGGTAATGTTGACTGCATGGGAGAGTAGGTAACGAAGGAATACACAGAGGAGGAAATAGTAATGAGGGGAATGTCAGTGAAAAGTAATGAGAGCTATATTGGTAGGATGGTAGTTGTGGTAGGAAGAACAGAAATGGATGGTATTCGAGGTGAGGTGGGAAGATAGTCAGATAGTAATGGTAACATGGGAGGGTGGTGATAGGTTGGGTGTGTGAAGGGTAGGAGTGGTAGAGATGGTAGTGGGTGTGTTTGGTAGCCCCGAGCATCACTATCACCCTGGCACCAGCTCAGACCTCTCTCACACACTCACACACACCGGCGCACCTCGCTTCTGTCTCTACCTGCCTCTCTCCCACACCACCCTTCACCTGCGCTAGTGAGGATGGATGGACCCAGCATGAAGAAACATTGCACAGACGAAGCGACCATGAAAAATTCTAACATTCATGACACGAAGGTGGGTATATTTGAGAACCAGTGATTGCTAAGCAGATGTTGCGTGACTTGCTACTGACTCATAGATAAAAACTCTTCTTATTTAGTGTATATATATATATATATATATATATATATATATATATATATATATATATATATACATAGAGAGAGAGAGAGAGAGAGAGAGAGAGAGAGAGAGAGAGAGAACGCTATAGTTTTGATACCCACAGAAGAAAGAAAAATTTCTCCTTTGTACTCAGTGTAATTTTAGACACTCATAACCTGTCTCACAGAGTCTGTTCGTTACCAAGCATGCACTCATGCTTATCTTTCACTCGAGCTGGCACGCTCAACCATTCAGACATCTACATTCTCAAACGCATTTGCGTCGCGACCGACGACCGCACCAAACTACGGCAGTTTATCAATCTGGCATGGAACGGGAGGAACGGAATAAGTCGTTCTGAAGCTTAACCGAGGGCTAGGGCGTGTTTGCATCCAGTTTTGTGAATTATTTTTCTAGCTATACCAGTGTCCCAAGATGAAAGGTATATGAGTGCCACTATTCATATTTCTATCTTAAATATTATTATTCTTTGCAGTTATAAGATAACTTCATGTTTCTTTCTTATTCAGGCTCTGATTGAGCATACCTGTGGCATAAAGATATCAGACCGACTTCGACGGGTCAGAACACATGTCCAGCATACCTGACAATATGTACTGTATGAGTTGTGTGCATGGCAGTGTGACATTATGTGCTGTATGGTGTGTTACATCGTGTGTTATATCGTGCATAGCTGCAGTCAGCTTTTTTATTTTTTTTCAATACTTACAAACTGCGTCACAAATTTAGTAACAACGTTAAACTAGCCAGTAGTGATTAAGTCGACTGGACTTGTTCAAATTTCGTGTAATTAACCCGGAGTCCGATGCGCATAAAAGAACTACTGACCGCAGATATAAATGTAATACCTGTAGTATTACATATTTTGTGTTTATGTGAGGGTAAGTATGGATGATGTCCATAGCGTAGTCTAGTTACATCCACCCTGTCTGACCTTCCAAGTTGTGTTTCTGAATTATCGATGGGGGAGGGGTGCTCAGAGTATGGAGCCGAAGTCAAGGCTGTCAACTCCTTCTACCAGAAAAAGACTTGTTGGGACGTATTCTTACTGTCTCCAGATAACTGAGTTCACTTTAGAATATATTTTTCGAGCTGGAGGAGCTAGATGAAGCATTCATTAATTTCAACTCTCTTAGGAGACTCTCCAGATCTTAATAAAATCATCCAGTATAAGCAAGAATATACAATATTTAAAAAAAAAAAAAAAAAAAAAAAAAGGACGTCCATTGATTGGGGGAGATAAATTGCATGACAGGTGACATAAATGTGGATATAGGGGGTATATATGTTGTGTTTATCTTTTGTATATTGTATTTGTATATTGTTTTACTGTTACTTGGATAGGGGAGTTTTATATTCCTTGTTCTTCCTGGAGAAAAAAATGACTTCAAACTCCATGCCACAAATACCTCCCATCTTTAATGCCTCTATTCACAGGGTGTATTGGCCCCCATCATCCCATCCCATCCCACCCACCACCATCCCAAACCATTCCATCCACCAACATCCCAGCCCATCCCACACACCACCATCCTAGCCCATCCCACCCACCACCATCCCAGCCCATCTCATCCACCACCATTCCAGCCCATTTCATCCACCACCATTCCAGACCCATCCCATCCACCACCATCTCAACTCATCTCACCCACCACAATCCTAGCGCATTCGTCCCATCACCATCCCAGCCTGTCCCACCCGCTCCCCTCCCATTCTCTCTCCCTCCCCATTTTTTCAGCTTCGTCCTCTACCGCAGCTAAAACTTTAAATCCTACGATAGGAATCAGGAATTTGAATGTGTTGAAGGTCAGTAGGAACTATACGCTTTTTATTCTAACTTGGCCTAAAACTGTTACCTTTCCACCTCGAATGCTGACTTGTTAGCAGTAGAGTAGCCATAGAATACAGAGCCAGTCGCAGCTAAGTGATATGGAAAGTCGTAGTATTAGACAACCAGTAGAATACAGTGCCATTCACAAAGAAGTCCAGTGGATAGGATGTAGTTACAGTATTGTCTTTTCTGGCACACATGAAACAAGCTGCAAAAAGACGAAATCTGGGCCATGTCAAAGAAAAATGAGTATGTAGTATTTTACCTCTGGAATTAGGGTAGGTGTTTAATTTTTTTCCCTTGCTACTTCTAGATAATAATTACTTATCTTGGGAAAGGCTTCGGACTGCAGCAGTTAGACGCTCACTTAATAAATTCATTGTCAGAAATAAACAAACTCGCATGACAGTAGCCAGAGTGAAATATGTAAGCCGTCATTTTGTCTAAATGTTAACCTCTTGCAACTGATAACGTGTGTGTGTGTGTGTGTGTGTGTGTGTGTGTGTGTGTGTGTGTGTGTGTGTGTGTGTGTGTGTGTGTGTGTGACAATAGGAAATTTTTGTTTCGTTTACTATCCTCTATTCAGTTTTATGTTACTTGAATGTTTATTAGCAGTGGTACTGTATATCCTTTTTAATGTGCACATCTGATGATACAAATGAAAGATATCATTTTTATGCGTGTTTATTTAGACAGAAAGATAGATTACAATAGAATAGATGGCGAGAAATAATACTATTGCTGTTCCAATGAGAGCTGATAATTCATACCGCATTAATGTCAGGAACTGTATATACCCGGTACCACAGAATATGTAGATAAACAGTCAGCACCTACAGGTAAAACACATAGATACCGGCCGAAAATATGACGTAACAAAGATGGTTAGTACTATTCCCTGAGAATGAGTTAACACTATCTGGCCCATTAATGTCAAGGTTAGTACATTCCAGCCAGCACAGGAGCCCCAACTCACCTCGAGGCCCCACGCCACCATTGGTTCAGCCCTGACACACCTACCACGCCAACCAATCACAGCACGGGGCTTGGAGGTGTTGCTCAGACCACCATCTCACCCCTCCTTTCCCTCCCATCATCCCCCACCCCAATCACCTCCCTTCCCTCCCTCCCCCAAACATATCAGCCCACCATCTCCCCCTCCCTCACCCTCCCCATATCCTCATCTGGCTTCCTCTCAGCTCCCTTCTCCCACCACCCCCTCATTGCCCACCACCTACCCTTTCCCTCCCCTTATACTCCATTGACTCCTCCTCCTCTCCCTTCGTCCATCCCCTCTCAGCCTTCCGCCTCTCCCTGCCCCATCCCCTTATCTCCATTTCCTTCCTCTCTTCCCCTACCCCCCACCTTTTCTTTACTTAGTCCCATATCCCACTCTCCGCTGAGGCTTTTACCCCACTATCCAACTCCCCACCCCTTTTCCTTTCCCACCCACCACTCTCCTCCCCTTTCTCCACCCTCCTTCTGCCCTTTCCCCCTTCCTTACACCCCACCCATCACAACTCTCTGCCACCTTGCTTTGATATCTGTCTTGTTTTGTCATCCCTATTTTCAGTTCATATCGTTCGATATCATTGTCGTAGCCTTCTCTCTAACAAACAACCCGGGAGGAACCACTAGATCTTTTCTTGTTTGCTTTCCTTTGTATTCTTTTGTATCGTTTACACCCCATCCTCCTTTACACCACCTCACTCCCCATCCTTCCCCACCATCTCACTCCCTCCTCTTCCCCAGCCTTTCACTCCCTCTCTCCCACCCTCCCTCCCTCCCCACTTTGCATTCCTCAACCTCCCACTTATCTTCCCCCTCCTGTTCCCGTCCCTCTTCTCCCTCCGTCCCCCTCTCGCCATTTCCCTCCCCCTCCCCCTTCCTCTCCTCACGATCCCCTCCCCCTTCCCTTCCCCATATCCCTCCTCCCTCCCCAACCCCTTATTCTTCCCCACTACCCTCCTCCACCACTCCCCTCCCTCCACAAACCTTCCTACAGTTCCTCCTGTGGCGCCCGGGGACAAACAACTTTTTTAACCCTTGTCTATTAATATGCTTGGTACTTAACTCTATCAGTACGAGGACGTCTTCTTCAGGTCATTTTTGTTACCGTCAGACGAATTTGCTCAGAAAAAGTGCTAGAAACTGCCTCCATTAACCCCTGCGACCAGACAATTTCATTCAGCTTTGGAGATACTCTTCCAACTGGAGAGGTTAGATATAGCCATCATTAACTCATAAAAGGCTCATCGAAGCAACATGAAATTTTCTGAAGGTAGGAGGAATGCAGTAGAAAATGCGTCTCCGTAGTGAAGTGGTCAGGCCCTACAGTGCGATTATTTTTTTTTTCCTGTGCCATTAGAGCCTAGGTATATAACAGTGAAGAGTGAAAAATTCTTGTTCTTCATCTTGTTATTGTTCTCCCTCTCACTCATTGCATGCCTGCTACCCCCAAACGATTCTGTTCAACTTAAGAAAGACTCCGCAGTGAAAGTGTTAATACTTTGCGTAGAATAATGCCTGTGGGGAGGAACTGAGAAATTCGAAAACTTGCAGGAATTATAAATGGATGTATTGGCTGTTTCACTAAGGACGGCCGTTGAAATTCTACTCCCATGGCTTCCCTTTCCTCTTTTTTTTTTTTTACCCTACTCATCCAGTTAATTATTGAGAAATAGGGTTAGCATGAAAATCCCGGCTGTTACCTCGCGTAAATCGAGGACCGAAATGACGCAGAAAAAAAATGGGAAATTACGAAATAGAAACTGGAGACCTTGATCAGAAATGAAAGTTTAGAATAAAGACTATCGACTACACGAGGGTCATTAAGGCAGACAATTCACTTTTCCTCATAATAAAAAAACACATAGAGACCACATACCTCCGCCAACGCCAATAAGATACACGATTTACTGCTGTAACTCCTCTTCTCTATCAAATGCATAAGTTTACGGTCTCAAAGAGTCAATTAATTCACTGGCCTTAGTCTGCCCTATTACACAATCTCAGAGTGCAAACCGACACCGACGCCAATTATTATTCCCGCATCCGCATCCGGATCTACCTCAAACAATAATCAACTCCCCCTTGATCCACTGCCCACCTATCCACCAGATTTCACTGAAATCCGATTGCAACTTCGTCAGGTTTCTTGTATACAAACAGACAGACAAATTAATGGACAGGGGTGAATATACAACCTCCTCAAACTTCGTTGGCGGAGATAAAAAGCCCCACTCCTACCCTGGAATAAGACACTCAACAACTGATATGAGCATCCAAGGCCCCGGTTGTACAAATTCTCGGCTACTGTTGGATGAACAGGGATGAGGGGGGTAGGGGAACAAACGCAATCCAAGTTTAACAGGCCCAAGAACCGAACACCCCGTACATATTTGAGGTTCCGTTCACTTGTCCAAGTATGTCTACTGTGCACCATAGTCATCGAACAATAGTCACTGTACTAACGGTAGGCTATAAAGGAACTACAGTATTTATCTACTGACCGCGCCGAAGGGCATCAAGGTACAGTAACGTGGTAGGGAGATTCTTATGAACACTGGCTGCGGCGTGTCTGAGGTGAATAAAATCGTCTGTCTTAATCTGAAATATAGTGTGAAGTTATCAGTTCTCGTCCTAACGCTAACTGCTCCGGTTTCTTACATTTTCGTGCTACTGTAGTCAGACGTTAATGGAATAAGATGCATAGTAAGTAATCAGTGGTCAGAGGGTTAAGGTGATTGCGTAACAACAACTGCATCTCCATTCTAGGAGATTTCAATGTTCACCACCACTTTTGGCTCTCCGCGCCTTTCACGGATCCACCTGGTGAACAAGCCTACATCTTTTCTATCCTTAATGACCTACAGCAGCTTGTACAGCACCCTACCCGTATCCCTGACCGCCCTGGAGAGAACTCCAACATACTTGACCTCTTCCTTACACCTAATCCCTCTGCTTACACTGTTAATCTTTCCTCTCCATTGGGCTCCTCCGATCACAACCTTATTACCTTAACCTGTTCTATCGCTCTGGTACAGCCTGTGGACCTTTCAAAGAAACGTCGTCTGTGGCACTTTGGAGCTGCAGATTGGGAGGCCCTGAGGCAGAACCTCTTTGATTTTCCATGGAATGATTATTGGTTCCACGGCCGGGAGCTATCTGAGTGTGCCTTGCGCATTATGGAGGTTATTATCTCGGGCATGGAAGAATACATTCCTTTCTCATATCCTTTGACTAATGCAAGAAAGCCTTGGTTTAATCACGCTTGTTCTAATGCTGTCCGCAACAAAGAGAGGGTCTATAAAAGGTACCGGAGCCAACCCATCCCTGAATCACATCTTGTTTATGTTTCTGCCCGGAATCGTGCTAAGTCTATTATTCGCACTGCTAAGAATAATTTCATCCGTACTAAGTGCTCTCAACTCTCTAACTCGAATTTTTCCCGCTCCTTCTGGCACCTTGCCAAAAACCTTTCTAACAACTTTACCTCATCATCCTTCCCTCCTCTTTTCTCTTCTGATGGCTTTGTAGCTATTTCTTTTACTGATAAAGCAGATCTCTTTGCTCAGACTTTCTCCTCTAATTCTACCTTAGATGATTCCGGTGCTGTTCCTCCAGCACTTCCCCCCCCTCAGACTTCCTCATGGCTGACATTAAAATTTCTTCAGCTGATGTATTTTCTGCCATCTCTGGCCTCAATACTAACAAGGCATATGGTCCTGATGGAGTCCCTCCTGTTGTCCTCAAGAATTGTGCTTCAGTGCTTACATCCTGCTTAGGTAAACTCTCTCGCCTTTGTCTGTCAACTTGTACCTTTCCTTCTCACTGGAAGTTCGCTCTCATTCAGCCTGTCCCAAAGAAGGGTGACCGTTCCCAACCCTCTAACTATCGTCCAATTGCTTTAACATTCTGTGTATCAGAAGTTTTCGAGTCAATTCTTAATAGAAAAATTTTAAGGCATCTTTCCTATCACAACCTTCTTTCTGATCGTAAGTATGGGTTCCGTCAGGGACGTTCCACTGGCGATCTTCTCACCTACCATTCAGACTCCTGGTCATCCTTCTTTCGGGACTTTGGCGAAAGCTTTGCCATTGCACTTGATATCTCAAAGGCTTTCGATCGAGTCTGGCATAAATCTTTAATTTCCAAACTGCCCTCTTACGGTTTCTATCCTTCTATCTGTGCCTTCATCTATAGCTTCCTTTCTAGTCGTTCTATAGCTGCTGTTGTAGACGGCCATCGTTCTTCTAGATCTATCAACAGTGATGTTCCTCAGGGCTCTGTACTATCACCAACTCTCTTCCTTTTATTCAACAATGACCTTCTAAGCTGTACATCTAACCTTATCCACTCGTACGCTGATGATTCCACCCTTCACCTTTCTGTTCGGTTCCCGCAACGTCTATCTCAGCAGTTACTTCAATAAACAAGGATGAGGCTATGGCACACCTAATGTCTGACTTGGCTCGTATCTCTGACTGGGGAAAAAATAATCTTGTGTTTAATGCATCAAAAACTCAGTTTTCACACCTATCAACCCGACACAATCGTCCACAGGAGTACCCTCTAAGGTTTAATAATATCCAGCTCAATCCTGCATCATCCGTGAACATACTTGGGGTTTCATTCACTCGGGACTTATCTTGGAAAAATCATATTGCATCTCTTGTAAAATCGTCTCCCAAGAGATTAGGTGTGTTAAGCCGACTCCGTACCTTCTTTACCCCTGCACAGTTATTGATTTTATACACGGGTTTTATTCACCCCTGTTTAGAGTACAACTCTCATGTGTGGGGAGGCTCCCCACATACAGCTTTTCTCAATAGAGTGAAGTCAAAGGGTTTTCGTCTCATCAACTCTCCTCTTCTTACTGGCTCCCGTCAACCTCTGTCTCTTCGCCGCACTGTTGCATCTTTATCTCTTTTCTGTCGCTAATTCAATGGTCACTGCTCCTCTGAACTGTCTGCTTGCATCCCTTCACCTCTACGACTGGTGCATAGCACCCGTCTAGCCACAAACTCTCATCCCTTTTCCGTCCAACTCTCTAATGCAAGAGGCAACCGTTACTCCCAGTCTTTCATTTATGCAACAGGTCAGCTCTGGAACTGTCTCCCTCTGTCTGTATTTCCTACTTCCTGTGATCTCCAGTCTTTTAAACGCAGTATGTCCAGGCATCTCGAAATGAGCGGATCTTGAATTTTGCTCTCTTTTGTATTGTTTTTGTTTTTTCTTGGAAGGAACGGTTTGCGGGCTCATGTCCTTCGGTTCCTTCTTTCTTGCATTTAAAAAAAAAAAAAATGACGGGAGTGGGTGAGTAAGAGGAGGCCTGAATAAATAAACCCCCTTAGTCCGACGACGTATTTTCATTTTATGATTGCTGTCACCAGACGATTTTATTCACCTTAGGAGAGAGAGAGAGAGAGAGAGTGTGTGTGTGTGTGTGTGTGTGTGTGTGTGTGTGTGTGTGTGTGTGTGTGTGTGTAAGAGACCACATCCACGGTCAGAGAACATGACTAAGAGAAAATATCATTGCCGATAAAACCACTGGCTCATATCGCCTTCCATCACGTCCAGTTCAGCCCAACAATTCACTTACTCTTTCTAGCAAATCTCGGCTCTATTTCTAAACTCTTCAAAGCGAAGACGTTTTTCGTTTTTTTCTTTTTTTGTCACTACCTACTGACGGGTGCTAGACTGGGACACCCTCCCCTGGTGCCACCGATATAACTGAAGGGATTCGCTGCCTGTTTATACCAAAGTCCCTTATCTCCCTCCATATCCTCCACAAGAGGATGGTGGACTGCAGTAAAAAGGAAACTTCAGCCTGCAGGCTACTATAGTCGCGGCGCACGACCAGTGGCGTCACCAGGGGTCAGATTTTGGGGGGATTGTAGCCCTGGTGTAGGTAGAAGGGGGGGGGAGCGAAGCGAGCCTATGCAGCTAGGGAGTACGGGGGGGCGCTGTAAGCCCCCACGAAAAATTTTATCGGAAATTGAGCAGTTTTAGGGGCATTTTTGAGGCCTATAGATGAAGAAAAAGTAAAATAAGGTCTCATAGGTTATTAATAAGAAACTTATAGGACACATGAATATTGATGGGCCTAATACCAGGTATCAGTAAGCCTTATGATATAATGTGTACAAGGTAACTGTATAAAACTTTTTTGCAGATAATAGTTTTTCTTCAAATTGCTAGTATTATGTGGTATCATAACGGTTTCTTAGTCTTACCATATTAAATCTGATAATTCAAAGAAGTTCTTTATTCAATTATATAGATATAATTGCCAAGATTTATCTTCCATTACCGGTACTGTTATAGGAAAACAAAGCCATTCACGAAAAAACAAAAATTATAAAATATAAAATATGTGCTGGGCGGTGGCTAAAAAAATAAAGAGAAAATATATTATATACTAGAGAGAGAGAGAGAGAGAGAGAGAGAGAGAGAGAGAGTTTTAGCCTACTTTCCCACTCTGTACGTTTAGACCAATATATTTGCAACAATGAGAAATAGCCTAGGCCTAGCCAATTTAAAAATAAATCAATAAAAAAAATCCTGGCCTAAGCTTCATAAAATGACTACTGATATAGTTTGATATAGGGCTACTTACACATGTCTGAATGGGTTCAGCTTTGGGGTTATCTGGGGTTGCTTCTGGCACCTCATTCCCAATAACAGCCACTTTTTCTTGGCACTCATCTGAGTCATCTTTGGAGGTGTGGGTGCGAAAGAATTTCCTTGTCACCCTGTCCCTGAGGATTTTTAGATGACCTTTTCTTCACTTGAGTGGCTGCTGGCTGATATCCGTAAATGTATTATTGTAGAATAGCCTATAAAAGGGAAATGACATTCAGTTCTGACAGTCGAGTGTCGACTGAACCAACCAAGTACTGCTGACTCTTTGTATAGTGTATAGGCTAGATCTCATATCTGTAAAAACAAAAATGAACAGGTAAAGTGAGGTGGCTAGCAATATACCGGAACGTAATAACGTCTATACAGCCACTGAAACAAATACATTCAAATAAAACCGAAAACAACACAGGATTTAGCCACAGTTCACATACACTTCTCAATGTAAACAAACATTCCGAGTTCCGATAATCTGAACATTCGAATTTGTGAAAAATTGCATAGATCAGATATTTTAGACTGCATAATCCAATTTTAAAGCTCCGTGATTAATATATACCATATTACATATTGTAAATATATAATAAGTCTGATAAATGTAATACAATCTTGCATTCTTTGTGCAATAAATATATTTCAAAGAAAACCAAGCTTGGAAAAAGTATATGGGAAACTAATATATTATAACTATTATGATTTGAGTCATAGGTTTACGTAAATTGTGAAAAACTAATCACATTATATAGCTATAAATAATATTGTATTAAAATAATATGGATGCACGAATAAAAGTGGATTGGTGGTAGGGGGTTGGGGGAAAGCTAGGTGGGTCAATGCCGAGCTGCAAGCTGGTGATTTTTTTATTCTATTATTTTCGGGGGCTGCAATTTTTTGGGGGCTGAGTCCTTGATTTGGGGGGCTAAGCCCCCCTAGCCCCCCCCTGGTGACTCCACTGCGCACGACTCTGAGGTTGTCATTATCGTACCCTGGCAACCTATCATTCAAAAGTGCGACCGATTTCTTATCATATCATACACGAATCATATTGTTATGCACGAATATATTATACACAAATATTATTATACACGAACATATTATACACGAATCACTTGCATCTCATGTTATACACGAAATGGGACGCACTTTTGAATGGTAGGTTGCCAGGGTACGATGACAACCTCAGAGTCGTGCGCCGCGACTGTAGGCTTATATTACAGGTAAACTTGAGGCTACAACAACAGCAATAATAACTACTACTACTACTACTACTACTACTACTTCTACTTACAGACGATTTTATTAAGCTTAGGAGAGGTTTTTCGATCTGTAGGCGTTAGCTACAGCTTTGGTGGTTTGGTACTGGCCTCGTGTGTTTAGGACGTTCTCCCATGATTCCTAATACACTGACGGACACTGAGTTTGTAGGGTTGACGCTCACAAACTATCCCGTCCCCACTAATCACATAATCAAACTTACGCTGTGCCATTACCTACTCAAGTTCTTTCACCTCTGCTTGTCCAAGATTTTCGTCCATGTGCGGGTTATATCACATAGTTCTATGACAGAATAAGACAATACCACTGTTCTACATCCTTTCTATAGCACTTTTTTGAAACTCGCATCATTTGCTAGTGTCCATGTCTTATTACAGCTGAGCATTCAAGATGGAGAGTCGTTAGTTGTTACAGATTTGTTCTGATAAGAATACAACTATAGTCTGGTGTTTGGATTTTTTAAATTTTTTTTTCTCCTCTCATCTTCTATAAAATAAATATAGATAGACAGACAGACTGATATATATATATATATATATATATATATATATATATATATATATATATATATATAAAAGAGAGACAGACAGACAGACAGAGACAGAGACAGAGGCTCACTGTTTTCTGTTTCACCATATATGCCTCGTATCTTATGTAGCCTTATAGCCGCTCGTCTTCTATACATGGCATCTCACAGGGCTTTAATTACACCACCCATGTACAGATTGTCCTATCCATGTGCAAACCCCACTTTCGACCTACAGTGCATCGTTGCTCAATATCCATCCTGCTTTTCCTTGCTAAGTTCCTTGACTGGTTGCTTGATTACCAGCACATGCTACCCACTCCCACAACACCCGTTTCCCGAATTTAGTCATCTGCTTCTGAGCTTTTCCTCCCTGCTTGCACTGAATTTCGTAACTGAATTCTTAACTTATAACACGTGCGGTACTACTCCCTCCCTCAAATACTAAAATAATATTGCACACACACACACACACACACACACACACACACACACACATTACCACCAGGCAGTGTAAGATTTGACGACCTAGATGCAATATCCACATTGGCAGGTTGTGTTAAAGAGAAAACTTCTGCTTAGTCGAACTGATTTTGTTATACCCTCGCTGGCAAAGTGGGAGCTGATGCTAAGCTTTTCTGCGCGCGCGCATGTGTGTGTGTGTGTGTGTGTGTGTGTGTGTGTGTGTGTGTGTGTGTGTGTGTGTGTGTGTGTGTGTGTGTGTGTGTGTGTGTGTGTGTGTGTGTGTGTGTGTGTGTGTGTGTGTGTGTGTGCGTAAGTGTATGTGTACAAAATTACAGGTTTTATCTTATTATAACAAGATTTGGTGGAAGGGTTCATAGTCAGGTTTTTTCTCTCTCTCTCTCTCTCTCTCTGTGGGTGGGTGGGTGAGTATTTACTGAAGCAATAATTTTCTTTCAAGAAAAACCTATCTATACATCCATTTATCTGTATCAGATGATCCCAAATTTTTCATGGTCATTCCCACTTTT
Source organism: Coenobita brevimanus (assembly GCF_032717465.1). Classification (NCBI taxonomy): domain Eukaryota; kingdom Metazoa; phylum Arthropoda; class Malacostraca; order Decapoda; family Coenobitidae; genus Coenobita; species Coenobita brevimanus. The sequence continues at coordinate 45,685,323 of NC_137023.1, read as the reverse complement.
GGAGAGAGAGAGAAAAAAAAAAACTTTGATTCCCATCCCCCCAAATTCCCAAAGGAAGGAATTCCTCCCCTCTGAATTCATTTTAGATAATTTTAGAAGCTAAAGATATCTGACTCAACTTTGAGGTATTTTTCTACGTGTAACAGCATGAAAAATAGTTGTATTATGAAAGTCTTACAAAGTTCTGGGAATATATTGAAAATTTTATTCTTTCATGTAGCATTATCATCTGACCTTAGTCTTAAAAAAAGGCACGAAGTAAAATTTAAAAATCACTGGACCGTAAATTTTGTCATATCTACTGTATAATCAACAAGATATAAAATCTACTCTGGGTATTTTGCCCTTATCTGTTTCATCCTCCCACCGCCACCGAATTCCCTCCTATTTGGGAACCCCTGATTTATATGTAAGATAGTGACCCTTTCCATACTTCAGTTTCGCTCCTTGCTGTTGCCTCTTCTCAGTGCTCTTTTCCCCTCATTCCTCTGTCTGTTGTCGGAATAAAGCTGTTGATCGAGTTCCTTAAAAGCAAAAAGTTCCATATCCTTGCAAGAGCATTTTGTAAGGCTGTTAATTTGTTTCAAAATATGGATAAGATTATCTTTACCAAAACAAAGACAATCGTGTTTCATCTAGATGTCTATTGCTTGAAGTCATTCGTTATCCATAGTCGTGACATACCTATAAGCGTTATATTAAGGGGGTTTGACCTAGGAAGGAAACAGTGAAAGGGAAATAATACTATTCCACTGTGCGACTTTCGGCTCTTGTAAGCCCCTACAGCCCTGGGGATGATTTCCTAGGCAGAAAATTGATATTAGCAAAACAAGAAGTCCCCAGGAAGAAGGTAGATACAGAGTTTGTTTTTAATGTCAGCATCAAGAAGGAATCTTTTCTAGGCAAAGTAAATTTGCTGTTAGCAAGAAATATTAGGATCTTACTGCTACAAAGACATGACACTGATATAAACTTTGTCACATCGTTCATATTTAATGCACTACAATATTACAATACAAACACGGAAATGCCAGTGATACTGTAAGATTTTCGCATGGCCGTGGTATGCACATTATTTAATAATGCTATGGTTGGTTTCTGTCTTCTTATCAGATCTGGTCCAGGAAATGTGTGTCAAAGGCTCATAATCTAGTTGACACAGAACACCTCGTACTTTTTCATTATTAACGATTGTCACTGATCTTAGTAGGAAGAAATGACATGTTATGCAACAAAAGTAAAAAAAAAAAATGTTTGTGCAAAGCTTATTTTGAAAGAGAGTAGTTTCAGACTCTTTTTGTTTGGGTTTTTAGAACATGGATATTAACTATTAATAGCTCTTTTTCACATATGCAGATTTATCAACAACCCTGTGACAGTTAAATTTTTTTGTCAGTTAAATTTTTACTGACGTTTTATGTGGTTGACAGTCCTGTCCTGCACTGAAGAGTACAGTTGCACTGTAATTTCTTCACTTAGAGAAAACTAAAAAGGGAATATATTATGCTACAGTTATATCAAAAATGTGATTATTCTTTAACCCGCCATTAAAAAAAAAAAAAAAATGTATTACCGTGAACGAACCATATATATATATATATATATATATATATATATATTCACAAGTGAAGTGCACGTCAAACCCACACAAGGCGTAATAATATTCCAGTAGCATGCTGCCATTAGGATCATACCAATAGTTTTCAGAATATCCCGTGCTAGTAGGCGTCTCCAGTCCCCAGAACAGCATGATGTAACGCGATCTCATTGTTGCTACATTCCACGAACACACCTTATTCTTCTCGTACAGTGGTTTTCCCACTATTCTTCAACACCAGAGTGTCTTTCCAATTCTTCTACATATCTTTTAGGTGCCTTATGAATCACGGGACATCATGAATCTATGGAAATATGGTAGACGCAAGAGAAATTAGTCTTCGCAATTCAGTGCCTGAATGAAGTAAGCGAGGAATTTCACGGCCATTACGGGATTTTCTCTAGAGCAAGGTTAGCCATGCACCTTGGGGATGGCGGGTGTATATAACAGGGGCGTGAGGTGGGACGGTCAGTAGCGGTAAGTTGGTCGACAGTGGAGCACGGAAAATACGAAGCTATACATGATCAAAGCCAAGAAAAGAGAAGACGAAAGAGGTGTTAATAATCAATCAAACACAGTAAAGAAGGGGAAGAAAGAGAAGGAGGAAATGAGGATTAGTTAGCATTACACAACCAACTGAAATAAAAGGGAAGAAAGGAAAAAAAAAGGATTACTTAACAGGACACGACCAGCTGAAATATAGAGCAAGTCGTGAAGTAAAGGTGCTACTTGTCTCGCTTCATCTAAACGGTAAAACTGCTTCAGCAAGATCAAAGGGAATTCTAAACAGAAGCTTCTGTATTCAGCAACGTGCGCTATTTGTGACGCAGAAGGTATTTATGTGATGAGTTCACTTTGGTACTGTGTGTGTGTGTGTTAAGAATAGAGTACCTGATAAAGGCGTTTGATGAGTTACTATAGTGCCCTACTTATGCCATCTGTGACATTACCCATTCACACACTCTCACACACACTATAGGCCGTACTATCGTTGTTTAGGAAGCTCACCTGCATCTCTTCCTTACCGGGTTATTTCCACATAAGATGCGTGAATATTGTCTTCCATGGAGTTGTGGTGGTTTGGAGATTTGCGTCATCATCCCCTAATCCATGTGTCCCTAATTTAGGGTTCGTATTCCAGCAGCGGCATATAATTAAAGTGAGGTGCTGGCAGTCCGTCCCTTCGTACGTATGTGTATGTTCCCGCTCCTCGTTGTTACTGTCGATGAATATAAACTCTGACACACGCTAACATGGCCAGAGCAACACTTCGACTTTCACAACCATCATTATTTCTTCAGCATCCTCCACTCATTAGAAGTTCACTAGCACAGGAAAATGTTGGCCATCGCTTTTCCTCCAGGGAGAAGCTTGGGTCATGCAGGAAACTGTTGTAGTCTAATATTGACAGACAAATGTCTACTGATAACTATGTCGATATTAGAAAGATAAAAGTAGCAAACACAATGTAATATCCAAATAAATGGCTAAGAAGGAACCGCTATGAAGTCCCCCTTGCCAGCGTCATTACGGCTTTCTACATGGTGACCTGGTTCATCCTAACTTTTCTACTGCAGTTTGAATCAGGGACTTGCTTCATCAGACGCTCTCCTATAACCCCTTCAGTTCCAAGGCGCATGCAATATTTCATTTTTACTGCCACCAGACTATCTGAATTCAGTTTAGGAAAAGCCTTTCATAGTGGTCCGTTTATGAGACTTGTCACGGAATATTTACACTGGGAGAGAGGAGTAGCCAAGAAGCCCTGAAAACTGAAGTGCCTTGTATTTTATAACTACAATTCCGTATATTTATCGTCATCACACAGCACAATTACTCACCTTTCTCTTTCTGTCTTTCTATATTTCTTTCCATCTATCGGCTAAGCATTAAAGTATGAAAATAAACTGAGCTCTGAGACTATATACGAGTATTGGATTTTAGGGATGTTTTTGTCGTGCCATGTCGGGTGCCAACAATCGATCGTAGATGTTGCATAACTGTGACAGTACTTGTTGGACCATTGTAACCCTGCCTGTAACTCTTTCAGTATTGACGTCTCCATTTTGTTCTTGCTGCCTTCAGACAATTTACTCAGTGTAGGAGAGACGCTTTGAATTGGAAGGGTAAGATGTAGCTCTCATTAACCCCTTCAGTACGAGAGACCTTTCCTAAATTGAATAAAATCACCGGGAAGTAGCAAGAATATCCGCTTAAGTACGTTTCCCTCCCTCAGGGGATAAGGTAAAGTTTTCCCACTAAATATATTACGGGTCAAGCATACATTATTACAGACACAAACTGTATTATTCTATAGTTTCTATCAACCCCTTCTATTGGATGGCGTGTTTTTTCATTATGTGCCTGATATATCCGGACGATTTTATTAATCCATTTTTTTTTTCTGTGAATCGGTCAAATGTAGCCTCCATTAACCCCTTCACAACAAGACATCTCCCTTAAGCTGAATGGAATTGTTTGGTAGTACCGAGAACAAACTATCCCCGTTAGCCTTTTGATTGTCTCCGTATAGTTTAAAGTAATATACAACTTATGCTACTTCCATTAATCCCATGATTGATTCCCAGCAGCCCAAACTGATGGAAGGTGGCCAGTACATCATGGAGGGGGAGCAGGCGGCCGAGAGCACCACCCTCATCTTTTCCATGAAGGAAGAGGTCGGGGCGCTTGCCAACGCCTTGAAGATTTTCCAGGTGAGGCGAGATAACTATAGTCTATCCATTCTAACCTGACAAAACTGAGCCACGCCCCACCTTGAATGAACCCAATACATTTTAAGTGAGACCATAATAATTGTACCCTATTCAATGTAACTTGACAAAACTGAGCCAAACCCGAATGGTCTCAACGCTCTCAAGAAATTTTAAGTATAACAGGAATAAGTACAGTCCATTCATTGTAACTTGACAAAAATGAGCCATACCTCCAACCTGAATGCTCTTAATGCTCTTTAGGTATTTCAGGAGAGGCAATATTACTTCAATACTTTCACTACTTAGCCAGTCGTACCGTTTCTCTAATCATTAGTATAAAAAGATCATTGTAAGGAAATCAGTGACTAGAAATGAATATATATATATATATATATATATATATATATATATATATATATATATATATATATATATATATATATATATATATATATTGCTAAGCATATCGTACCAAGAACAGCGATAGACACCTGAGTAGGCACAATAATAATAATAACAATAATAATAATAATAATAATAATAATAATAATAATAACAAGATCTGTTAATCCACTTTACAAATAAGGTCTTGATGGTTGTTGGTCTGTCTTACCCAAGCTCACAAAAATATAACAATGACAAAGTTTAACTTAGTTTTGGATGACGGTACAGTTAATTATGTCGTGTTCTGCATTAATTACCTTTCTTATGATACAGATAACTAAAATTTTATTACAACGAATGTTATGACGATTTAATAAGCTGCTAGTAGAGCCTGAGGGTGTTCATTTTCGTTCACAGTCGCACAACGTAAACCTACTGCACATTAAGTCCCGTCTCTCCCGTCGTGATCCCAAGTGCTAGTTCATGATAGCTAAATTAAAAAGCTAGTTATCGTAGTGAGCTGGATAATCAAGTCACTTTCTGCGCTGGCTAATTTAACTTTCCTTGGCAGTCGCACAACGTAAACCTGATGCACATCGAGTCCCGTCCTTCCCGTCGTGATGCCAAGTACGAGTTCATGGTGGAGTGCGACACAAGCATGGGTGACCTGGGCGCCGCCATGGAGGAGGTCAGGGCCAAATGCTCCTACTTCCAGGTCATCTCCAGGAACCACCTCGACAACAAAAGTAAGTACCGCGTCACAATATAGCCCCTTTATTTGCAGCTCCAAGAACCACCTCTACAACAAGAGTAAGTCACATGTCACAATTTTTTAGAAAGTTTTGGCAAAACGATGAAAAAATGAATGAAACTACTTCATTGTGGAACTTTAAAGTGTAGAGTATGTCTCTGATGCGTTAAGTGAATTAACACTATTCATTATATATATATATATATATATATATATATATATATATATATATATATATATATATATATATATATATATATATATATATATATATACTGTATATATATTTAGACCTGTGAGGTGGAACAATGATTCCGGGGGCCTGAATCATATATGTCTCTCTCATATCACTATGTATACTGTTGATATTTCTCCCACTTCCTCACTTCTTTTGTCTTTGTCTTCTAGATCTCAATCTTTAAGCAGAAAAGTAGATCTCCATCTTTAAGCAGAAAAGTAAGTTCATGGTTATGCTGATAATGATGATGATCGTTCCACTTCCTCCCTTAGACACAGTTCCCTGGTTCCCCCGCAAGATCGCCGAGCTGGACCGCTTCGCCAACCAAATTCTGTCCTACGGGGACAAGCTGGACGCGGACCACCCCGGCTTTAAGGACGATGTATACCGCGCCAGGAGATCCTACTTCGCTGATATTGCCTTCAATTACAAACAGTGAGTTGACGGAGGTTGATATGTGTGTGTGTGTGTGTGTGTGTGTGTGTGTGTGTGTGTTTAAGTTTGCTCCTCCTCCTTCCAGGCAAGTATTTTTAGTATATGAAGGACCTTTAATAATGAAGGGGTTGATGCAGGATATGTCTCGACCCCTACAGTTCGAAAAATATCTCCCGAAGTTGAAGAAAAGTGTTGGTAGCTAGAATGGAATTGGGAAGACGTCAACGTAGTGAAGAGGTTAACCTTCAATCAAATTACTTCCTTCTTAATTTTTCTTGCTTCTTTCAGACGCTTCACTTCAGCATGAGAGACTTTCGAACATCTTACCTTGAATACGAGAAGCTTTTACAAAGTTTTAAAAGGCGACTGGAAACCCCAAGAATAAACTAAAATGGATGTTCTCAACATCAAAGAGTTAAATAAATGAAAAAATGAAACTCAGCAACTGTATGTAAATATTGTCAATTATATGAGATTGCTGATGGCACACGCAAGTCATATTTCTATCTACCTACCTACCTACAGTACCTACCTACCTATTTCATCTTTCTGTCTATCTATTAATATCAGTTTATCCGTCTTTCTGTCTGTCTTTTACCTGAAGCTGCATCCTGTGATAAGTGGCCTCGACAACAGGACCTAGAAACATTTCAGCCCCTTCTCAGTAACGATCCCTGTTCCCACGACACACCAACCTACCTCACATACTTTTGCTCCTTATCTCTCCACCTTGTTCTCGGTCTTCCTTTTCTTTACCTTCCGACCACGTCACTCTCATAATTGTGCAGTACACCAAATTATTAATTATACTGTACAGTATATTTTGTGTCTTTGGTATAAACACAAGTGGCCGCTATATCTAGCATGTCTGTTCATGTATAAGACGGCATCTTAACCTGTGCTGCCATCAATGACAGATCTTTATTCATGGATCCAGTGGCATAAAGAACCTCAGACCTCTACTCATACACGTTTCATGTATTCATCTAGTCAACTCTGGAACTGTCAGCCTCAGTCTGTCTTTCCCATTGCCTGTAAATTCCATTCGTTTAAATGCAATGTGCCCAGGCATCTCGAAATGAACTAATCTTACATTTGACTTTCTCGCTCAGTTTCATTTGAAAAAAAATATATATATATATCCTTGAAGGTTCTAAACCCTGAGTCTTTCTCTTCTGCATAAGATAATAACAACATACTCATTGAAAAAAAAGAACTTGTGCACATTCAAGAACATAAGGTCTAATATTCCACTATTTTTGCCTGTCATTGCCCTCTTTTTGTTAACGTTCCTAACCCGTGAGAGGCTTGGTGTGTATCACTGCCTATGAATGAGTCTTTGACATGATGTGCCAAGGGAAAAAATTACTGACAGTCTGCAAAAATGAGAGAACTGACAGAATATTAAAAATGGTCATCACTGCACGTACCAGGCTATAGCACACATGTGTCATACGTTTTAACAACTAATTATTAACTCATTTATATCCCTCCAGCTACGAGAAGATCCCCCGGGTGCAGTACACTGAGGAGGAGACAAAAACCTGGGGGGTGGTGTTTCGCAACCTGACCAAGCTGTACAAGACCCACGCCTGCAAGGAGCACAACACAGTCTTCCCTCTCCTCATCGAGAATTGCGGCTATAGAGAGGACAATATTCCTCAGCTCCAGGACGTGTCTGACTTCCTCAAAGGTAAATAATAATAATAATAATAATAATAATAATAATAATAATAAAAATGATATGAGAACAGTGGGTGTCTTAAGCTTATATACTTCCATAAATATTATGAGATACCGTAGATGTTTCACTTCAGGCACACAGCCAGGATTTTGTTGTGGGAGGGGTCTAGTTTTTGCCATTATTCTTGAGATACAGCTGCTTATGAAGTATTGTGTTAGATAGATTAATAAGAAATATATATTTAATGTTCAGTAGTAATGGATGCAACACGCGAAACGATCATTAATACTCGAATTAATAAATAAAAATGTAATTGACTGAATGACTAACCTCCCCTCCAGCTTCTGTTTGGAAGGAGGGGGAGAGCCCTTCGAGCACCCTCCCCCCTCCCCATCATTTAGCTGGGCCAATGACACAGTTCATTTTTCCTTAATTCATATGAAAGCACTGTATTTTGAGCTTTTTTTTTTTTTTTTTTCTAATGGTATGTCTTCACGGATCCTCACATTTCCCCCGCCCCTCCATGAAAGCAGTAATTGCTTGCCTGTTTAATCCCTTCACTACGAGGACTCATTTTTTATGCTACCACCTGACGATTTTGCTGAGTCTTCGGGAGATCCACTGATACTGCACTGCTTCAGACTTTTTAACTGCGACATGATTCCCCAAGCTCAAAATTAATCGTCCGGAAGTAGAAAAATATTATAAAAGTTACTCCACCTGACTGAAGAGGTTAAAGCAGTAGACAGACTGATGAAACATGAAAAGGCTCTCGCTCAGCAGTGATCAAGGGACAAAAAGTGCAGTAAATTATCCCATTTTTACTCTCGTGTTTAGTATTGTCCGAGAATTTTGACAACTCTTTGCTAATGTTTCATGTTGCTTCTGAAGAAAAACTTAGGTTGAATGACTATCCCCTAAGTCTTTGTGTGTGTGGGGGGGGAGGGAGTTTCATTTCCAAGTATGTTGTTTTGTTACCCACCATTCACCTACGTTTTCTGCTATATGCTGGAAAATACAGAAAACAGAGGCTTGAAGGTAACTTTTACCATTAGCAGTGTCGCATCCAAGGTCAGTGAGAGATATACGAGTGACCACTGTTTGGATTCCTTCATTTGGTGTTGTCAGGCACTAAGAAAACAGTGAAGCATTTAATGCATTGCAGCATACTCTGGCCATGTGTAGATGATTATACAAATGCCATGACATCAAGTATGCTAATATTCTTCAGAAATTCAGTCCGTTTACCTTTACCTTAATCTTAAATAAGCATACCCTTCAATTAGATGACGTCTTTATCGCTTAATTTTTGCCACCAGATGCTTTCGCTCATTTCTAGGGCGACCTCCACTACTGGAAGGCTTAGAAACAATTATCTCCACAAGTTCCCTTACTACAAGAGCTCCTTTTTAACGTGATTAAATCTATATACCGGTGACTAGAATGAAATAAAAATATGTTATCTTACAGAACGGGTCAACCCCTTCAGTAGCATGACGCCATTTTAGTCTTGCATCCTTCAGAGGATTCTATTCACTTATGAGACCTTTCATCATGGCTGGGTTAGAAAATATCTTCTGCTCTTCCAGCACAATGACTTCTTTATATAATTAATCTCACTACCTATTTTCCTTAGTTAATCCATTCATTGAAGAGGTTAATCCACTGACTTTGGATTACCCCCAATGGAATGTAATCAGCTGGTGATAAAAAATATAATTCCAAAGTGCACCAGTAACAGCGATGTGGTTACTCAGATAGTTTTGAAGACTGCTAAGATATAATTATATAAGTTGTCCGAAGTTGTCCTGTGTTAGCCTGAAAATAATACCCTCATGCACCAACAGCAGCAAAAAAAGGTAATGTTAGTACAAAACATTTATCTCTCACTCCTTCATTCAGAGACTAAGGTACCACAGCTCTCACTCCTTCACTCAGGGACTACCGGCTCTCGCTCCTTCAAGCTCTCACTCCTCACTCAGACACTACAACAGCTCTCATTCCTTCACTCAGATTGCACCGGGTTCACACTGCGCCCTGTGGCTGGTTTGCTGTCCTCGCGAGACTTCCTAGCAGGGTTGGCCTTCCGCGTCTTCCACTCCACCCAGTACATCCGCCACCCCAGCATGCCCCTCTACACCCCCGAGCCGGACATCTGTCACGAGCTGCTGGGACACGTGCCGCTGTTCGCCGATCCCGCCTTCGCGCAGTTCTCGCAGGAAATTGGACTGGCTTCCCTCGGTGCACCGGACGAATATATTGAGAAGCTGGCCACGGTGAGTGGGAGCTATGTGTGTTTTTATAGTAACTCTTACTAGAGCAGCTATGACCGAGTAGTTAGCATTTTTAGCTATGAAGCTGTCGGCCCGATGGCGAGAAGGCTTAGATCCTGATGCTGGCAGTTGGCACTATTTGACTCAGGTGTCCTTCCACCCACTAAGGACTGGCAGATAAACAGTGCTTCTAAAGAAACACCTACAGGGGAGGTAACTGTGGTACCCAGGATGATGCAGTGGTCCTGTAACCCAGGATAGTAGGTAAATAGCCAACCACAGGCTGAGGGGTCTAAGTTACTGAGATAAGCATTGCAACTAAGAGTCCGATGTCGTCTGCCCCTGTCTTACCTTACCCATTGCCGATTCTGTCTTTGCACCGTTCATGCAGGAAATTGATTTGTCCTCTTCTGGTGCACCAGACGAGTTTATTGATGTATCGTGTACCTTTGTAAGTTCACTTAGTCTTTATCTCATTCATATTGCAGAAACACATGCTGTACCACTCTTCGCCGATGCAGCTTTTTATCCTGGGGTACCAGATGAGTTTACTCAGAAACTGAGTTAGTGTGGTTCTGTTTAGTTGTGGGTCTCCCTTTTAACTCCGGGCCCGGTTAAGTTGATGATGATGCTATTATATTCATATTCGGCTTCATTTCTTGGCAGCCAAAAGGAGGAAGTTTTCATTTACGGTATAAGCTAGTAAGTCAGTGAGTTAAATGATTGGAGAAGCCTTTATATTAATTTCAAATCCAGGAGGAAACCCAAAGAAAGAGGGCTAATATTACTTCCTTGAGCTGTTGAATATATTACAGTACAAGACATTCTCAAAGCAAACCGTGATCTAAACTTCCCACCTCGAATTCTAGGTAATTATTCTCATTAGCTCTTCAGAAGACAAAAGTACAAGGCAATGTGTTATCTATGTAAGGACTGGGACCTTGTGAGAAAGGATTGGTCACAGGATCATCCTATGTGCCTTTATGGTGCCAGTTTAACACAAGCAAACAGTCTAGCTTAATGATATAGTAAAATATTAAGCTATCTAATATACATAATCCTCCCTTTGTCACAGTGTTATTGGTTCACGGTGGAGTACGGAATGTGCCGCCAAGACGGGGAACTCAAAGCTTACGGCGCCGGTCTGCTGTCGTCCTTCGGTGAGCTGGAATACTGCCTCACTGACAAGCCCGATCTGAGACCTTTCGACCCAGCCAAGACCTGTATGCAGAAGTACCCCATCACACAGTACCAGCCTGTATATTTTGTGTCAGAGAGCTTCGAAGACGCCAAGCAGAAAATGATGTAAGTAGGGTCTGTTTGTTATCACCAGACAGACCTGGGCCATTCCCTTAATTTCAGTACTAAATCGTGATTGAATGAAATTTTATTGAGCCTTACCTGTGACATACGAAGAGCCTCATTGGTTTGTGACCAAATCAACTCTCCAGTCTGACTACACTCAGCCATTAACTGAGCTTAAGAGGTTACTGATCTTCGTCAAGTCAGAACACATGAGCTATGGTAGATGGTGAGAGGAGTGAATTAAGAATTACACTAACACATGAAACGAGCAGTTAACTGTGAGAGCTCTGATATTATGGAATGCAACAGAAGAACATGTGAAGTATTAACAGTGAGAAAGGTGGTTTAGGAATCACGAACATAAAAAATGATGTGAGTAGCAGACAGTGACAGGGCTGTGTCAGGAATTATGAAATGCGAACAGAAGGTGGTGCGAGAAATAGAGGGTTGACCTCAGGACTAAGAAATGGAAAGAATCGATGGTTAGATGATGTGGTAGGAAAATTAAATACTAACAGATGATGTGAGTAGTAGACACTGGGAGAGTTACGTCTAGAATTATGCAAGTACAAAGTGTCTTCTTTAAAGTACATTTCTGACTTTTTTTATACAATTTGCGTTCACCGTCCCCTGATCCTTTGCCATCCGCTACAAACCCATGAACTCTCTTTTGGTCTCGTTTTCTCTTGTGTTTTATTCCAACTTAAACCAATACGATTTTATTCAGCTAAGAGTGAATCACAGAATCCTGAGAGTATTAAAGTAAGTTTCTGAAGTAAATGTCTTATTTTTTCCAGACAATTTGCCGCCACCATCCCCCGCCCCTTCGCCGTCCGCTACAACCCGTACACGCAGTCGGTGGAGATTCTCAACTCCAAGCCCCAGATTCAAATGCTCGTGAGGGAGATCAACTGCGACGTACAGATCCTCACCGACGCCCTACTGAAATTCCACTGAAGAAAGAATATATAAAGTTAAATCTCATTTTCCTGTTTGTCTCAGATTCTGTATATCTCTGCCTGTCTTTCTGTCTATATCTGTCAGTCTTTCTCATCGACGCCCTGCCGAAGTTCCACTGAAGAAGGAATATATAAAATTATTCACATATTCCTTTCTGTGTGAATATAAAAAATCATTCTCCCATCCTTGACTGTCTGAACATATAAAATCATTTTCATATTCCTTTCTGCCTGCCTATTTCCCTATTCACCTGTCTGTCTACTGTATTTATATCCTATACCTAAGGTTAAGCCGTGTGAGAGGCAGACTTCACAAAATCAAAGACCTCCAGGCATCTTTCACCCTACTCATTAATGATAACCCCTTTTACATCACATCTACTCTACAATCCCTGCTCACTTTCTTCCTCCATTTTCTCCAAGGTCTAATTCTTTTTCCCATGGCTTGTGATATTCAAATTTTGTTACGGCTTGTTAAAAATACTGTATTGTTGAAGTCAGTTTTCTTTGTGTAAGTATTTTTGTCTATTACATTACTTAACACAGGATTATTTTTAGCACGATGTTGTAGTGTAATTAAGTGATGATTCTCAGCCTCCTATGATCCTCTCTGCTGAAGAAAATCGTCTGGTCTTGGCTGGAATAAAATACTTGACTTGTCCCAGCCATGAGAGGGTTAATGGAACCAGTATTAACCTACTCATGATCGGGACAAATCCAGTGTTTCCTTCCAACGGATGCCAGACGATTCTTTTCAGATGAGAGTCACTGGAGCCTGGGAGAGTTTAATGATGGATTCTCAGATAAACTAATGCAAAAAAAAAATAAATAAATAAATACTTGCAGGTTGTGCTGAACTGTACTGTACATATTTTAGTAAAAGTTATAAAAACCACTAACACTGTCCTATGTTCACTTGATGTTAAGGTAAGGACAGGGCGTATCCAGGATTGTAGGAGAGGGGGTATTTCCAATGGGAAAATTGTTCGGCCCAGATTGTTCAGTGGGAGGGTAGAGGGGAGTGAATGAGAGAGAGAGAGAGAGAAAGGAAGGAAGGGGATACAAAGAAATTAACTCTTATGCTTCTGCCTGGACCCCCCTCCATAATTCTTTATGAACGATTTCTGGAATGATTTGTTAGACAACATATGTCCACTGGCGACGGAGAAACGGGAGTGAGGAGGGATTCCAGGCATTAATGAAAAATGGATACGTCCTTTATAAGACATGCAAAGCTGGGGAGATGCTGCGTAATTTTAACACTACTGTAGCCTCCCCTGGATTATCTACAGCAGATTATGACAACACGGGAAATATTACTATCCCACTACCGTACCACGTAACCTTTATAGCATATCATTAGTTAGCATGTAAGGTGGTAGAGGGCGCCAGGAGCAAATTGGATCCATATTGGTGAAGGATCTAAACCGCTTTCAGGATTTAAAATAAAAAAGCATACCTAATTAATGTAATCAGAAATCTGGTATTGTTTCTTCGTACTTTCTATAACATCCACTCGCTTGAGTATGAAGTGTTTCGTAGCTGTGTTAATGTAGTCAAAAATATAAACAGTCTTACACACAAAGCTTGTGAATATGGTAGCAGACACAAAAAATCACTAGTTTGGTTCTGAGGAGTTTAGTAGCCGAAGAACTTTTGTTTACTTCTCATTCTAATATTTTTTTTCCATACTTTATGGACCCGACTTCACCCCGGCCTTAGGTGGGAAAAAGAGGTGTAGATGATGATGATGGTGAGTGATGGCAAAAGCAAAACTAAACAATCTTATACACAACTAAAGCTCCATAAATTTTGGTAATACGCCCCCTGGTGCCCTAATGTTGACAAGTATCATAGCTGTATACTGTTGCTTGTGTCCCTCTGTTGTGTCTCTGGCTGTGGTAGTGCAATACAGTACTGTATCGTAATCTATACATTGTAAGTGCAAATTATGATGCCTTAAACCTCAATATAGCTGGTGTTCTTAGTTTTATTTCTCCACCTAATACATAAGGTTATACAGTAGTGTAGTGACTGCTGTCATGAAATATTAGTAAGTACTCGTACATGTTCATAAAAATTTTATTTGACATTTCGACCACGTTTTGTTAACCTCAAGGAATTATACTGTTAGAGAAAACAGTACATTAATACATGTAAGCACTATATAAATTATATTAGCCTTGATTAAAAATACAAGTCACGAAAGCGATGTGTGATGCTTGTTCGCTCACATTGTGGACGCCAGATGGTGACACTTCAAGACGGTAGGTGCGAGCCGTGACTGATATTTGAATCGAACAACCTGAGCTGAGGGTCGAGTGCCTAAAGAGACTCACAACTCTTCATAACGGCAGAAACTTATATATTGTTCTAGCAGGAGTATACTTGTGTAAATATTCCTCCTAACTCTGCGTATTTAACTGAACCTTCTTGTTGGCGTCCACTGGAAGTTTCCTTTTAGTGGCTT
>NC_137023.1:45645513-45665513 GCF_032717465.1 Coenobita brevimanus | reverse complement strand
CAAATGCGCAGAAACTGATCACGAATACGAGTATTTTTTTATAGTGTCTATACTAAACCTGCACGGCTTTCAAAATAAAAGCCTTCACGTCAACACACAAATCCCAGTGACACTAATCATCAACATCTACCATTATTTCTATGGTAACTGACGCTGGAGAGGAGCCTACCCGTAGTGACACTATGCACCAGGAAAGGAGAAGCAACTACGACTTTGGCTTGGGAGCAAAACCTCCCCAGCCTTCCTTGTGTTCAGCGACGAGGATCTCGGTCAGCCAGGTCGGGCACCGTCTCCTGCGTGGGGACAGCTCCTCCCTACGCCTTTTTACACAGGGATAAATTACCCTCTTACTTACATTCATTCATCCGTCCTTTAAAAAGACACAACACAGACAACACAATTACTCTTCCAGAATGACATCTCATTCTAAAAAGTCAGTGTCAAATCTGGTTACAAGCAAGAAATTGACTTTTTCAACATTTACGTTTCCCCTGACAATATCCAGGTAGTACCAGTGCAATGCAACCCTCAACTCCTCCCCGTAACACAAACACCTAATTCTGTAATCGTCGGGTGCTCCAGCTCAAAAGTCATTGTCTGGTACGATATCTGTCAAAACAGCCGCCGATGCCTCGACACTGCATTACAGTTTGACAATATATACTTTCTCTATGACACCTCACCACACCTAGAACATCACATTCTGTTCTCCCACACTTTCACTCTCCACCACCTGGGGTGCGGAACCCAAACTCCGTTCAGATCATCACTCTGTCATTACCACCATGGCAATAAACACTAAACCAGAGCGTTCACACATCACTTAAACTACAAGAAAGCACACCGGACAAAAATTATCGAAGAAACGAATACTCGTAACACCAGCACACTAAGCAACACATCCTTCAGCGACACTAACAGTCATATTTACGAAATTTAACATCATACTTAACTCAGGTAAACACTGTTTTAAACGAGGCAACAGAAGACACTGCAAGCCAAGCTTTTCACCGGCGATTGCCGCCTACCTCATCCAACAATGCAGTTCATTCAGACGCAACTCTCCTCTCCCACACCCACAAGATACCATCACAAGGCTACAGCAATTAAACAAAGAAACTGACAACGAAATTAACGCAAAGAGAGCAAAAAACTGTAAAGCCTTAGTAACAACGCTCAGCCACGCCACAGACTCCTCTCAGCCCAACGAAACACGTAACAGTATCACTAAGTCACAGACAAGCACCTCCAAGATATATGCCGCCATAGCCTCCAACATCTAATACATCCTTTCTTACAAATAACAAGCAGACTTACTCGTAAACCACCACGCAAACAGAAAGCACTTTACACCAACACGCACCAAGTCTTCAAAACAATTTTCTCTGCATAGGCAGTACATTCTGCTTGGCGCAAAGTAACCCCCTTTCACTCCAAGACAGACACTTTACATTAGGGTAAATAGTTCACACCTGTAAAAATAGCTGTCTTCACAAGTCAGGATCAAAATGCCAATGACAAAATGAATAATTTTTACAAGTATACCCATGGAATTTTTTTCACACTTCTTCAAGTCACTGTCTTTCAAGTCAACACATAAATCCTACTCCTTCTAAACAGCTATTATTCTTCTATGTGTCCGGTTCTGGGTGTAGCCTTGATATTCCATTCCATGAGGCCCAGCAACCTTCCTGCGCGTATCAAACGGCATTACACACCTAATGTCACTGTCTGGGCACATATACAGTCCATACTGACTACAAGCTATAGCTGTCTCATTCAGTCCTAAACCTGGGTGGGGGGGGGGAGGATGTTATGACATGGTAGGTCTTGAGGAAGATTAGCGAAAACTTTTTTTTTTTTTTACAAAATTCAAATAAATTTATTTCTTTAACAGTTACTTTTCGAAAACTGGTTACATATTACATATACATAACCGCGATTGGATGCACTTGGAAAAAAACTACACGAGTTTTATTAGGACATCCTGATACCACAAAAATAGCCTTTCTATTCACATATCTATCTGTCAATCTATACTCCATCTAGCTGCCCACCGATGTATCTATCTAACCATCTCACCGTTTTTAAAAACTTCTCTCTGCCTCTGTGTTCCGATCTTTCAAACGCAATGTGCTCAGGCATCTCGAATTGAACGGATCTTGAATTTGGCTCTCTTTGGTTTATATTTTCCAGGAAAGAACAACTTGCAGGCTTCCAGTCTTCGATGTATTATTCCTTGTATAAAATCTCTCTCTCTCTCTCTCTCTCTCTCTCTCTCTCTCTCTCTCTCTCTCTCTCTCTCTCTCATCTTGGTACCTGGTATAGTGTTAACGTCCTCATAATCCTCGTCCTCGTCCTCATCCTCGTCCTGGTACTTCTTCTGGTACTTGGGTGGTTCTGCCACGTACTGGTCAGCCTGGGGGGCGGGAATCGAGTACCTGGGGGAGACAAGGGGGTGCGGGGGCTGATTAGAGAGAGGGAGAGAGAGAGAGAGCATGGTATTAACTTCATCCAGAGTCTTTTTATTTTTATTTTAGTTCTCGTTAGGTAATTTTAGACTATTAAATTAATCTTAGGAGCCTCCCTCATAGTCAAGGGATTAATACATGCTATAATTTACCTTGCCTCTTCAGTCAATAATGTCTTGCTTAAGCTGAATTAAATCAATCTAAAGGTGGCTAAAATAAGCAAAAAAAAATTATCAATGTAATATAGACGTTGGCATTCTGAAGTCATGTTGAATTAGGACGGACTGTGTTACCTGTTATGGTTTACATTAGGCCTTTCTCTCTCTCTCTCTCTCTCTCTCTCTCTCTCTCTCTCTCTCTCTCTCTCTCTCTCGATAACACTTCCAGAAAACATACAAAACCAACCCCTTTACTACGATGTTATATCTTATTATATTTGCTTCCCACCGAATGATTATATTTAGCTGCCTCTAATTCCCTCACTATGAGAAATCCTTTTTAAACTGAAAAAAATTGTCTGAGAACAGCAAGATAAAGCTAATAAAGAGACGTCATGATACTGAAAGAATTTAGATTTTATTTCAGTCTTAGCCAAACGATTTTATTGGGTATTGAGATGGAACGGAGAGGGAGAGGGAGAGGGATGGAAGAAGGGAGGGAAGGAGAGAAGGATGAAAGGATAGAGGAAAGAGGGAGAGAGGATGGGAAGGGGGAAGGGGGAAGGCCATGACACGTGAAAGGTTAAACAGTATAGGGGAGAGTAAAGGTTATAATAATAATACAAAAATAACGAGATGAAATTAACACTGCGGTCTCTATATAGTGACAATAGATGTTAAGGTTGAAAATGACCGTATTAGTTATATACTGCGCTTATGCATGCTTGGTGTGTGTGTGTGTGTGTGTGTGTGTGTGTGTGTGTGTGTGTGTGTGTGTGTAACATTGGAATTACATGTACTTGTGGTTGTTCTGTAAGTATATTTACATCTATATACAGAGTTCAGTCTTTTTCAGTTTTGTGTGTGTGTGTGTGTGTGTGTGTGTGTGTGTGTGTGTGTGTGTGTGTGTGTGTGTGTGTGTGTGTGTGTGTGTGTGCTTTTCTGTTTCTGCATCCTACAGTCCCCACTTACAACAGTGGAAAGTTGGTTTTAAATGATGCAGACGCTGATGTTCATGAGGAAAGTGATGAAGAGGAGAATAATGATAATGATGATGGTTATGACGATGATTATGACGATGATGACGAAAATGCTGCTGTAGCTGCTGCTGCTGCTGATGATGATGATGATGATGATGACGATGATTATGATGATGTTTATTATTATGATGTGATGTTGTTGTTGATAATGATGATGATGATGATGATGATTATTACCATTATTACTGATATTATGACGATGATGATGATAATGATGATGATGTTGATGACGGTGGTGAAAATGGTGGTGGTGGTGGTGTGGTGGTGGTGCTGCTGCTGCTGGTGATGATGATAATGATAATAACGATGATGTTCATGATAATCATCATCGTCATAAGGAGGAAGATTAGAAGGGTAATGATAATGCTACTAACGAGGAGGGTGCAGGAGGAGGAGGAGAATGAGAAGAATAATGATGACAGTAAAAATGAATATGATGATGATAAAGTACAGTACAGACGCGATCAATGATTTCTATACCTATCTTCTGAGGTTCCGAACTAACGAAGTGAGATTCCAACCCACTTTATCAAAACGTATACAGACTAACCTAACAAGATCTCATCATAGGAGCATGATCGGTTTGTCTGTATGTCTATCTACCTGTCTTTCTGTCTGTTTGTGCGTCTTTCTGTCTATCTACCTATCTCTCTGTTTGTTTGTATGTCTAACTGTCTGTCTATCTATCTCTCATTCTGTCTATCCACCTGTCTATCAAGAGTATACCTGGGTTTCTCTTGCTGGAGCTAAGGAGCTTAGGGGTGTCCCAGTACAGATGAGAGAACCGGGAATGTTCATCTGTCAGCCTGTCTTTCTTTCTATCTTTCTATCTGTCTGTCTACCCACCTTCCTATCTATCTGTTTAACTATTTATCTACCTATCTATCTGTCTATTTATCCTTTTGTCTAAGTATCTACCCGTTTGTCCATCTCTATCTGTCAGTCTCTATCTATGAGTACATATCTGTCTGTTTATCTATCTGTCAATCTATCTATCTGTCTATCTATCTGTCTGTCTGTCTGTCTGCCTGTCTTTCTCTTAATCCACTAGTTTATCTGTCTGTCTATCTATTTATATGTAGGTATGGTATCTACCTAGCAATCTACCTACTTATTTGTCTATTTGTTTATCTATCTATCATACCTGGGATCCTCCTGGTAGACCTGGGTTGCATCCCGGTACAGCGTGGAGGACCGGGAGTAGGGGGACTGGGGGAGAGGGGTAGCCGCCCCCACCCACACCGCTACCACCACACCTGAGAGAGAGAGAGAGAGAGAGAGAGAGAAGAGAGAGAAACAGACAGACAGACAGAGAGAGGGAGGGGGGGGATGAAGGAGGGAAGGAAGGGAAGAAAAAAAATGTGAAGAAAGAATGCCAGAATGTTGAATAAAAACAGAGAAAGATATGCAATCCGATTTAGATGGATAGATAAATAGATAAAGATAGATAAACAGAGTGAATGTCAGAGAGATAGATGGGAAGAAGATGATTTGCAAGGGATTGGGAGAGACAATAAGGAAATAGAAGAGAAAGAGAGAGAAGAGAAAGAAGAGACATGAGAGCCAACAGGTTAGCGGAAAAATGAAAGGGGTTAAAGGAGAGAGAGAGAGAGAGAGAGAGAGAGAGAGAAAGCGTATACAAAGAACGGAGAAAGCGGGAGGTAAGAAAGCAAAGCCGTGAAAAGATAAAAGAGGGAGGAGAAAAGAAAACAGCAGATGAAGAAATACAAACAGGCAGGAAGGAAAAAGCGAAGAGGAAAGCGTGAAGGAAGAAAAACAAATTATCAAGAGAAAATAACGCTAAAGTAGAGTTAACCCCTTCACCCCCAGGACGTCTTTTATTTCTTACCACAACTAGACAATTTTATGTAGCCTGGGTGAGACTTTTTTACCCCCGTCAGTACTACAGGTCTCTCTCAGGCTGAATAAAATCGTTAGTCAAAAGCAAGAAAATTATTGCAAAAAAGACGTCATCGTGCTGAAGGAATTACCAATTCTGTATAAAACAGGAAAATTAATAAACAAATCAGTCCCTAAAAAATATATACAATTTTCTTTAAACCGATTCATGAAAAAGGATTTTGTAGTTCTTTAAATTTGTGTATAAAGCAAGAGAAATATATGTAGACTACTAAATGTTTCACATACAAAGAATGAAAAATATGGAGTAATAATAATCTTAAACAAAATGTAGTAATGAATAAACGTGTTAAGAATTAACAGAACAAAATTAAAACAAAAGACAAATGAATCCATATCCATTAAAAATTTTGAGAGAAAAAAAAATTACTTCTACTTACAGAACAGGGCGTGCGATCTCATTTTTTTCTGAAATAAGAAGAATGGGAAAATCAAACAGAGATTGCTTATTTTTTTAATATGGACAGAAGAAAAAGAGAGAGAGAGAGAGAGAGAGAGAGAGAGAGAGAGAGAGAGAGAGAGAGAGAGAGAGAGAAGAGATCGGACAAGTAAATGGAGACAGACAGACAGGGAAAGGCTGGGTTGATGGACAGGTGAATGGCTAGGTAGTGGAAAGTTAACTACTGATGCCAAAATAACGAACAGCATATTCAAGACACGAAGAGTGAGTAAAAAGAAATGATAAAAACCACCTCTCTCTCTCTCTCTCTCTCTCTCTCTCTCTGTAAACTAGGGCGTGATCCAATTACCCCTCCCCTCCCTCCCTACGCCTTCCCTGACTCCCTTCTCTTCCTCTACTCCTCTACCCCTCCCCTCCCTCCCTACCCCCTCCCTGACTCCCATCTCTTCCACCACTCCCTCCCTTTCCTTCCTGCTCCCTCTCCTTCCTCCCTCCTTCCCCCTGCTCCCTCCTATGAGTCGCACCAGCCAAGGGGTAATTTATTTCTCTGATGTGATGACCTGTTTACTTCATTTTAGCTTCAGTCAAATATTATTAGGCGTAAAAAAAAAAAAAACTCATACTAGAGGGGTTTTAAATATTTTCCATTAAACCTTTCAATGATCTGACATCATATTTTTAATCTAATCTTGCTTTTTTTTTTTCTTTTTGCAACAGAGAGGCATCATATAACGAAGGAGTTGAAGGTAGTTTCCACTAACACCTTCATAATTATCTGTAATGACTTATTATTGTTGACGTTGTTGTTATTATTATTATTATTATTATTATTATTATTATTATTATTATTATCATTATTATTATTATCATTATTATTGTTACTGTTGTTGTTGTTGTTGTTATTATTGTTGTTATTATTATTATTATTATTATTATTATTATTATCATTATTATTTGTATCATCATCATCAACATTGTTATTGTTATTTTTATTGTTAATATTTATTTTGGTATATTACTATATTATTATTTTCATTATTGTTATTATTATCATTATCATTAACACTATTATCATTATTATTATTATTATTATTATTATTATTATTATTATTATTATTGTTGTTGTTGTTATTATTATTATTTCCATTAGACGATTCCATCCTTCGTAGGAAAAACCTTTCGTAGTGAATAACCCAGTCTGTTCCATCAGGCGACGTCACGTAAATTTCATTCTTGGTATCTTCTGACGACATTATATTGCCTTATATAGACCATACAAACTAGAGAGGGGGGAGGGGTTAGGCAGAACATTGGTTTATCCCTTCACTATAAAGCCTCTACCTATGAAGTAAAATGAGCTTGACACCAGCAAGAATAAGATAAAAATGACGTCCTCGGGCTGAGGGAGAAAATGGAAAATGTTTACGGCAACAATAACAAAAAACAAAACTTAAGATTGATGCCTATTGACTACACGTGGGTCGCTAAGGCAGAGAATTAATTTTTGCTGCCGAATCTCAATCGTCCCCTAAAAAAAAAAAAAAGTTGACTCCACCTATAAAAAAAAAAAAAAAAGTCGTTCTATTTTATCAAGGCAGTTTGGGTCGGGCTTTCCGGGGACCTCACACTGTTAGCTCTGTTGTCACATCGCCGCCGACACACGTGTAATTATTTGTGTTCACCTCTCTCTCTCTCTCTCTCTCACTCTCCTATTTTAAGCTAGTAACTACTTATAAATGAATTTTAAACACTCTGTATAGATGTAATTCAATAAGAAAGCTGTAGTATAGTATCAGTCTCATCAGACTTCTCAGCGTTGCCTTTGAGACGTTGTCAGGTGGTGACACGAGGGACAGCCCTGCGTGAGTGGGTCATACTCGGTCAGTCTCCCGCCATGGAAGATAAAAAAAAAAAAAAAAAAAAAAAAACGCACCTATAGACTTTTACCTCAGGGGTGGTGTGGAAACAAGAGAAAACAAGAGAAAAACAAGAGAAAAAATTAAGAAAATACAATTAGTAATAGTTAATATATAATATGAGAGAGAGAGAGAGAGAGAGAGAGAGAGAGAGAGAGAGCGCACGTGTGTGGCGACGATGTGGCAACAGAGCTAACAGAGTGAGGTCCCAGAGAGCCCGACCCAAACTGCCTTGATAAAATAGAACGACTGTACAACCGTAGCAGGGAATAATGTTAATAATAATAATAATAATAATTATTATTATTATTATTATTATTACTATTATTATTAAATAAGAAAACATAGTAGTAGTAGTAGTAGGAGTAGTAGCAAAGACAATTCCAGTAACCTACGCCGCGAGTACCATCTAACCAGACATTCCATTTTTGCTGAGTCTAAGTGTTCCCCTATAAAAAAAAAAAAAAAAAAAAAAGTAAACAAATAACACTGGCTTTCACTCCGCTAACAACCAAGGAGCACAACAGGAAATAATTATAACCCAGGCCCCGAGCAGCAATTTGAGTGAGACAGCTTTCTTGGGGGAGGGTAATGGACGCGAGGAACACTATATGGCTGGTGGGGGCGACAGATGGTTTGGCTTTCTCTCTCTCTCTCTCTCTCTCTCTCTCTCTCTCCTTCATGCTGGAGAAGAGGAATAAGAGATAAAACTACATAAGGAAGGGTGGTATGTCGAAAGATAAGGAAACGTTACTGAGAAAGGACAGAAATTTCTGGGGGTTAGGCACTGATAGACAGGTAAATAGACAAACAGATAATTAAATAAATAGGTAGATAGATAGGTAAACAGGTAGGCAGGGAACAGGTAGGTAGGTACGTACTGATAGACTGACTGATAGACTGATTGATTGACTGATGGATTAATTGAATGACTGACTGACTGATAGACAGATGATTGATAGACAAATAGATAGATAGACAGATTGTAAGAGGATTTGACATTTTGATCTGAGGCAGTTCAAAGAGAGACCATGTTAAGCATTCATAAAGCAGAGGACACTAGGAAAGAAAGAGAGAGGAGGGTAGGCTGCGAAAGGCGAGGGAAAGAGAGACACAAAGGAATGACTGATAAAGAAAGGAAGAAGGAAAAAAAAGATGAATCTGAGTGAAAGAATAACTGAATGTGATGGAATAAAGATGAAGCAAAGGAGAGTGAGAGGGAGGGGGGGCAGAAAAAGAGAGAGAGACAATAATAATTGATAGAAGGAAAAATTTAATGAAAAGATTGAGCAAATAAAAAAAAGCTTAGAATTAACCAAAGGTCGACTGAGAATTAACCAACGGTGTGTGTGTGTGAGAGAGAGAGAGAGAGAGAGAGAGAGAGAGAGAGAGAGAGAGAGACCAAAGGCTAAGCGACGTCGATGTCAGGAGTTCCGCTTTCTACCTCCGCCACCTGTTGCTCTCTCTCTCTCTCTCTCTCTCTCTCTCGTTAGTTTCCTTGCTGCATCTCTTTCCCCTATCCTCTCTCTCTCTCTCTCTCGCAACATATATATATATATATATATATATATATATATATATATATATATATATATATATATATATATATATATATATATATATAATATATATACATTCATACCTATATACATATATATCCAGCTAGCTCTCTACCTGTCTCTTCCACCATTACTTTCTCCTTCCCTCTCTGTCCCTCGCCCTCTCTCCACCTCACACTTTTACTCCCTATTACTCCTCTCTATCCCTCCCACGCCTCCTCTCCTTTCCTCTCTTACGCAACGCCCCATCTCCCCACCCTCCTCTCTCTCTCTCTCTCTCTCTCTCTCTCTCTCTCTCTCTCTCTCTCTCTCTCTCCTTTAATACGATCAAATCATAATGTCTAAAGCCCTTCATCAGGTTATTATCATTTTAATATCTATTATTTCCAGTCATCTTGTGTGGGAAATATAGAATCCAAAATCAGATCAAAGGAGAGTACATCA
Source organism: Coenobita brevimanus (assembly GCF_032717465.1). Taxonomy (NCBI): domain Eukaryota; kingdom Metazoa; phylum Arthropoda; class Malacostraca; order Decapoda; family Coenobitidae; genus Coenobita; species Coenobita brevimanus. The sequence goes on along the minus strand of NC_137023.1, from coordinate 45,655,605 downwards.
TCATCATCATCATCATCATCGTTTCGAATCTACTGTACACCACTTTATATACTTTATATACCGTACGTATATCGTACTGTCAGTTAGATTCATAAACAAGAAGAATTAAAAAAAAAAAATCATTGACCAGCAAAAGGGCCACACCCTCAATATCAGTGATTCTTAAGCCCTGGGTCGTCACTCAAACATGGGTAGCCGAGGCCACGCCATCGCGTGGGTTGGCACGGATCTGTCACGACTGTCTCAGCTTACCGCTCTAGTCCATCAGTGACGGCACCAAGGATCCGAAGTGCCCACAGACAGATAGATAGATATATTACCTGGGTGCCAAGCTAACTCGTCATGAAACCATTGGGCAATCCCTGAACACAATGGTGTGTGTGTGTGTGTGTGTGTGTGTGTGTGTGTGTGTGTGTGTGTGTTATACGTATGCAAACTGGAAGCATAAAAAAAAGAAATACATATTTTTGACGGTATATGAACGTATAACAATAAAGTACCAAGAAATTTGTTTAGTATCAAGTGTTTCTTCAATATTTTTTTCAGGTTGTGATGTTACAGTAAGTTTCAGGTAAGCATGTTATATTACCTAAAAAGTATTTTGCCAACATCCGTATTAACCTGGATAAATTACAGGTGAAATTTATCACTGTGACATCATGGGCCGCCGAAATTGCCTCATTTCCAGAATGTGGGTCGCTGCCGAAAAAGGTTAAGAAACATTGCCTTATATGGAGATTTGCTGCTAAAGACTATGAGAAGAAAACATGTTTTTCCGCGACTGTCTTATTTTTTCCAAAGCAACTATCCTTGGTTACATAACGAGTGTGTGTGTGTGTGTGTGTGTGTGTGTGTGTGTGTGTGTGTGTGTGTGTGTGTATGTCATGGATGATGATGATGATGATGATTATATTGACGGAGACCCACATAAAATATCAGGGTTGTAGAAGAAAATATATAAAATGAGAATGAAAGAAAGGAAAAAAAAAAAAAAGGAGAATGAGAGCGAGGACAAAGGTCAAGTGAAGAGAACAGAGGAGTGTGAAAACTGGAGCATGGCGAATGAGGTAAAGGGGACAGAGACAAAGAGTATGAAGAATATATAAAATAAATTAGAACTCTGAAAAACACGGCAGGTTTAGCAGGACCAAGGAAGATTAAAGACAGTAAAAGATAGGAAAAGGAAGTTGATAATTCCTCTTTTCCGTCTTATCTCACCATTTTCTTTTAACTACCAGACGATTTTCGGTTCAGGGGTATTTTCCATTACCTCCCTATCTAACATAACTTACTGTTTAAGTTATTCTTGCCACTTACAGAAGATCTGATTGATTTTCGGGATGATGTCTATAACTGAAGGGATTATTTAAAGCTATATATTCTTAAACACTCCAGTTTATGGTCACTCCAGTGCCAAATAAAACTATCAGGTAGTATAAAAAAAAATACAAAATAAGTCATTTAGTTCCTATTTTATATAGTCTTGTAACCTTCATCTTTGCCATCACCAAGCGATGCCGTCAAAATAGGACTCTGAGTACGCAACCTACAGTACAGACCATGAAAGCTCCCCGAACACAGCCCTCTCTCTCTCTCTCTCTCTCTTGCGTGGGATAGGTCTCACCCTTCCTATACAGTCTACAAAAGAGGTATATTTTCTCTTGGATATCGATTACATTTGGCCTGTGCACTGCTTTACTGTGCGTTTTCATGTATCTCGTAATTCTGATGGACTTCAACATTGTCACAGTCCTATGACTCACTCTTAGCTGAATAGTATTTAATCCTTGCTAACTCCTGACAATTATTTTAGAGTTCTAACCATGAGTAGGATATTGGTGACCGTATAAATACTTCCAGGCTCCTGTAACAGCTGAATAAACTCGTCTGGCATTAGATGAGAGAGCAATCACTAAAGTTAACCTCTTCAAACAGATAATGCTTTTTTTCTCTTACCTCCTTCAAATGATTGGAAAGAGCGATCACTAAAGTTAACCTCTTCAAACAGATAATGCTTTTTTTCTCTTACCTCCTTCAAATTATTGCATACAGTTAAGAGGAGACATTTAGAACTAGAGGTGTTAGACAGTCTTCCTTAACTCATGGAGGACTAGAGAATATTCTTAAATAGAATGAAAATCGTCTGGAGTCGCCAGAACAGAATAAAAACGATATCTTAGTGAAAGGGTTAAAAATTCAGTAGCCACACCATAATATCTTACGTCAACGAGTGGTGTGATAAAAATCAATATATTTATTTGAATAGGATTTGTGGAACATTATTTCAAAACTCTTCGTCTCCTGTTTCAAAAAGTAAGAGTACTCGTATAACTATGTTTTTGTTTGTTAGTCATTCCTCTCTGTCTGTCTGTCTGTCTGTCTCTCTCTCTGAGTGTGTGTGTGTGTGTGTGTGTGTGTGTGTGTGTGTGTGTGTGTGTGTGTGTGCGCTCACGTTATTTGTGGTGACTAGGTGTGGAAATGGGTAACTGTAATGACAAAATGAATGCGTGTGATTGAGACTGTATTGTGTGTGTGTGTGTGTGTGTGTGTGTGTGTGTGTGTGTGTGTGTGTGTCTGTGTGTGTGTATGGAAAGGCCACACCTCTCCCATTTGCGGTCAACGTCTGCTTTGTTACCTTTGCTGCAAATGTTGTAATAATTAATGATAACGGTGAAGGAAGTACTGTTTATTATGACTGAACACAATCGTAATAACACGGATTCTTAGTAAAGTGTGTCCATCTTCATACAAGGAACTGAGCAAAATAGTTACAATGTGTTACTGAAGTGGAGGAGTTAAGCATCTTTTTAAACGTTGATGAATATAACTATCCGAGGCATGCATTTATCCGGTTAACTCAATCACCATGATGATGCATTCTGTATTGCGTTCTTGTTATCTCCAAATTATTTTATTTCGCTTCAGAGATATTTTCGAATTGGAGTGCTACAAGTCTTTCCTCAGTTGAATGATGTCGTTTCTCTCTAGAGATGACAAGAATGAACTGAAGACATTTTACCGGACAGAAGGGGTTGAGAGTTTTATGTTTCGCTGGTTTTCCATAATAATCAGACAAAACAGGAGAGACAGTTAGTTCCCCCAATCGTACCAGGAGGAGATGGCAGGAGTGTCGGTAATGGTGACGGTAAACCGAGGGTGGTTGAAGTTAGGATGGCAGTATTTGGCGTTTATGGTTATGGGGGTCGTAGTTGTAACAGAATACGATGGTGATGAGATGAAGGTAATACTAGAAAAAGGTGTATGACAGGTGATAATAGTGATACTGAGGGCGTAAAGATGATGCTAACAGAAAGTAATGTGACAGGTGGTGATAATGATGGTGATGGCGTGAAGATGGTACTGACCGCGTGTAATATGACAAACGATGATGGTAATGATGGCAATACTATAATCTTTTTACTCTAACTTGGCCCATATTTTTTTTTGCGGCTTATGCATATAAGTGGCAGAAGACAATAATGTGGTTCTACATCCTTTCCATAACACTTGTTGACTAGCATCATATTCTAGTGTTCATGTCTTGATGCAACTCAGCACTAAAGATGGAGTGATGAAAATTTTAGGTCAGGTTAAAATAAAATGGGTATAGTGTTTATGGTTTAGTAGGAGGAAATTACAAAATGATACGATGGTGATATTGTGACGGGGATGCTAAATATGTAATATGACATATGATGAAGGTGGTGATGGTAGTAATGGTGGTCATGCCGTCAGAAGTTGTGATGGTGGTAGTAATGGCGGTAGTAGTGGTGATGGTGGGATTAGTGATGGTAATGGTGATAGTGATTGTATTTTGGGGTATATGCTGGAAATGATGAAATTGTGATAGCTGTGGTGACTGTAATAAGAGTCTGTTGTTGTTGTTGTTGTTGTTGTTGTTGTGGTGGTGGTGGTGGTGGTGGTGGTGGTGGAAGTGATTCAGAAAGACGGACGACCTATAGTTGACTGTTATAATGATTGCTGCAGGAGAATGGTTGAACGTGATCCTGATGGCCGACTCAGCAGATGGTGATGGTAGCATTGTCTAACAGGAAAGCACAATGGCAACGTGAATGGAAGAAGTACTGTATATTCGTATTTGTGGATTTCTTTTATATATATTAGTTACCTTTACAGGGATTTCATCAGCCTAGGAAAGGCATTTTTTGTATTAATTTAAGTTGTGGGTTGAGATGGAAAGAGAGAACAGGCCGGACAGACAGAATGATCATGTGGGGGAGGAAAAAATACCATCAGAGTCAAGTGTATAGTGTAAGTGAACTGCGCCTTTAAGGGGAGTATCTGGGTGAAACAAAAAGCATGGTCGGAGAGGAATGAAAATTTTACTGCAAATATTATCTTTCAAGAGATGTATTTTGGACATATTTTCAATTTTCTTAAATAATATTTTGGTGGTGAAAATGCGATTTGGTGATTTTTTTTTTTTTTTTTTTTTTTAGTTTTGACGATTACCGCGAATTTCCAAAATATATCTATTCGTATAGTTTTGCATCATATTGAATGAAATTATTACCATATATAGCCCCTACATAGAGCATCACAAAAATGATCCCAGAGTTTCAGTAAACGTTTCAGTGCCAACAGAAAAAAACAAAAATGTATTCTTTCTGCAGTTTGAACATTTCCCATACACCCAAAACAAGCGATATAAAAAAAGAGTAATTTCATAAAAACAGACTAATGTTTAAGAAGCTGACAAAAATTCATGATCCTAGGTTTAATAATAAAGAAGTAGATGGCTGCTGAATGTGGAAAATTACAATTTTTCAAAATGCGTGTCTGAAGTTACATGAACTGTAGCGTTGCTGTTATGGCCTTTTTGTGGTATGTATGCACATTTACACCTAAAGAGACTCTGGTACCTGGTCCCATGAGGATATACATATACCCTGAAGGCAATAAGGCAACTGATATTCCCTTCAAGGTATAAAATGTTACTAAAATTTTAACACCAAGATGCAGTAATAAAGAAGACTCGTACCCAATCACAAAAACCATGGATTTTGTTTGGGGGGAAAACACTAATAACATACACGGTGCGTTCGACCGGTGTTCTTACGCCGGGTTTCTGGGTTGATCATACAAAAATTCTCGTATCTCTCCTCTAAATTGACGAATTGTCGTAATACTTGGCACAATTGTTCAGAAAGCCCACCTGAACGTAAAGATTGTTTTTCTTCTGATTTTCAACAATTTTTCAGATATTTCACCTAGATACTCCCCTTAATTGATTACCATGTTTTTATAGCACCTAATTTAAATACCCCTGGTGTGTGTGTGTGTGTGTGTGTGTGTGTGTGTGTGTGTGTGTGATTATAGTCTTGTTTGTGTATTAGATTGCTAAAGCTAAAATTAAGGAGGCTTTAACTAATCCCTCCAGTTCAACAAGTCCCTAAGCAAAAAAAAACAAAAATGAATATAGTAGAAATACAACAGTATAAGACGTCATTGTACTGAAGATATTAACCAAGTGGAACACATTACCATCTTCACAGTTGTACTCCATGACACCACAGCCATAGCATTGACTCTCCCTCGTAATGAAGAGGCTTAGGACAAACTCCCTCTACCCCTTCATTACCAGATGTCGTTCATTAAGGTGAATGACATTGTTTGCCCGTAAGAATATTAAAAAAAAAAATTGTCATTCTACAGAAAGGGTTAACTAAGGAAGATTGGAACACACACACACACACACACACACACACACACACACACACACACACACACACGCACACACACACACACACACACATCAAATAATAATACAACTGGCTTAGTTAATTCGCCGATATGTACAAGTACAGGACAGAGCAAATGAGTTGACACCGACGTTTAAAGGCAGCCTTCAAGACGCATGATATTGCAGCATCAGTCGCTCATACACCACTAGTTATGCACTGGAAAACTCACACTTCGCTGCCAGATTATTTCCCCTGCCCTCTGCTTGCAAATATCTGCTAATTAACTGAGCCAACTGTAAGAGCATATAAGCTTCACACACATTCACAATAACACACACACACACACAGAAAAATCTGCACACACTGAGTCACCGCCACCACCATTGCCTACCTGTATGAAGGAGGACTAACCCTGTCGTCGCGTCTGCCGTCCTTTATATACCTCCCACCCCCTGGGAACAACGCCCACTTTCCTCTGACGTAACTGCAAACAAACACACTTTATCTTTTAATCTGTTCTCTACATTGATGCACTTCTAATTTCATTTTTCCTACGACCAGATGATATTGTTCAATTCAAGGGGCACGTCTACACTTAAGGAGTTAATGGAAGCTGCATATAATTCTACCTTTTCGAATTTCCGAAGCTGTTAAAAATCCTCAGAAAGTACCGAGAAAAACAGAAGAAAGACGTCATTTGAGTGAAGTGGTCAAGGCATATCATAAACATTTCTTACTAGTTTTCTTACTGTTCGTCATCATGAAAGATGAATTTATTTCCAAGAGCAAACATGGTAAAAGATGTGTTCCTAAGAAGTGAAAGCGTTGAATTATACAGTCAGGCAACTAGGTCTAAGTTGGGGATGACGAGGAAAGGGGTTGCTAGCGCGTGATGCACCCGAGTAAAAGTAGTAGTTATACAACAGGCCTGGGGAAACAAGCACAACTACAGAGCTACTTAGGAAGCTATTCTACCAGGCGTGAGAAGGTAGACTAAGTCATTATTTTCCTTCTTTCATTCTTTTTCATCCGATTCTGAGCATAGTCCAGGAAGCCCGTTTCAGAGGTCCACCTTCACTGTAAAATATTTTTTTTATGCATATTTATTTTTAAACGCATAAAAACAAATTCAAAGAAAACACAGACTTTTATATAAAACGGGATTAATTGTCTTGGAAGTTGTACAGTCCTATAAACAGATTAAAAATGTTTCTAATAAACAGATGAAAATCCGTAAGTGTTTTTATCACAAGAAACTATCATCATCATCATCATCAGCTGCAACTGCAGCAGCAGCAGCAGCAACAGCCAGACCACATTTCCCATCCCAGGGTGAGGTGAGGCACGGTCCAGAGAGCCCTTACCCCTCCTCCCCGCCCCCCTCCCCCCAAAAAAATGATAGATACTAACCAAAGCTGACCAGTTAAATGAGCCACAGTCCCATTCACCCACCTTTCAAGAACAAATATAAACTCGTTAAATATAACAAATATAAACTCCTGCTAGGCTCTTATTATATTCCTTTTCATTAAACCCAGTCAGTACCTTCCTTATCACCTACTATGCCTTTCTTCTCTAACCTGTTTTTCCCCACTACTGTAAACTCTATCATTATCTTCCTTTTCACCCTCTGTACTTAACCTCTTCCCTTCCCTCTAAACTCTACCAATGTCTTCTATCACGTTCCTTAGGTTATACTGCATCTGTACTATTAGACTGTCAGTATCTTCATTTTCGTCTACTGTTTTTCATGCAGCAGTCCATCACTATCTTCCCTTTACCACTTACTGTATACCATTCCTCTCTACCCTCCTCCTCGTCCCTACCAAATTCTGTCATTACATTCCTTTTCACCTGCTGTACCTTCGCTCTCTAACCTCATTCTGTCTGCTATAATCTGCCACTGTCATGCCACCTAATTTACATCCCCCCCTCTAATCTTTGCTGAACTCTGCCACTACCTTCATCTTCATATCCTATGCCTCCTCTCTCTAACCTTTACTAAACTATACCACTACCTTCACTTTTCACCTATTATGCCTTCCCTCTCTAACCCCTTCGCTACCTACTAAATCCATACAAATAACAAAGTAAAACTGCGACTTAGTATTCATGTTATAGGAGTGGCCCAGTTCTGTCAGACGAAAACAGACCGACTATGGTACTTTCTTACACAGTGATGGCAATGTTTTAACAGTAGGGTCAAATTCAAATTCATATGAGAAGATACTGGAAAACTTGCGTTGGTAATTCTTTTCAGTAATTCCGTTTACTAATAACGGGTTGCGTGTTAGCGCCCTGTACTAGGCAAAAAAATAAAAATAAAAAAGTAAGCTGTGTTTTCTCTCTTCGGCTCTCTGAAAAAACATGATACTGCTAAAAAGCTGGGGGAGCCCGGACCCTCAGGACCCCTATCCTTTGTATCCACTGTTTATTGCTATTTTTATTGTTGTTGCGTTGTAGTTGTTGTTGTCATTATTATTATTATTATTATCATAATTATTAACATCACCATCATCATATCATCATTACTATTTTTGTTAGGGGATTAGAAATACTCTATCAATCTCTTCAGATCGATGACATCTAACAGTAACATGAGTAATATAAAAAAAGACGTCATCGTATCGAAGGGGTTAAGAAACATGGCGCATACTTATTATATCAAATTCCTCACAAAGACTATTTTTTTTCCCACAGCATTACAGTCTTATTGCCTCACCGGGAGAGTAGAGGCCTGGGGCTACGTTACTCAGTACTAACATGTGAGACAGGAGTAGCTAATCGTTCTTCCCTAAGGGGCATTATGGGAACAACAAGTCCTAAACAACCCTTAAACAGAAACCCTTAGGGGCAAGGCCATGTACACGGGGGAGGGGGGTTAACCTCCCATTGGAAGGAATGAAAAATTCAAATGAAATTAACACTACAAACGCAACTCATTAAATTAATTAAAACCTGTTAAGAATGTAAAGAGATAGAAAAGCAATAGAACAAGAGTTAAAAAGTTCTACAAATTCGAAGGAGTGGTTGGGGCCGCGGGCTTTTACGCTTCTCATGGGGCAACACAGGATTAGATGATGAATGAATGAATGCATTAAATAATGTGAATAAACTATATTATGAAAAAATATTTTTTTCAAACCCCCCTCCCTCTCAAAAATCCTTCTCACGGCCCTGCTATGGTAGACAAATCCGGTTAGTACAGTACCAGTGATTATTTCGTAACAAATATTATGCATTCGAAGAAAACTTTGCTGCACATTACTGTCAGTGAAAAGTTAAAGATAGCACTTTTTAAGAGGAGTGTAGGATATTCCCCTAGTGTTCCTGTTTCTGTAGTGTTCCTTGCTTATCATACGTACAAAGCGAACAAAGTGAATGCATTCACATAGTGAAGGAGTTAACAGTGGTGGGCTGGGCCTGTATGATTAGAGGCTAATCTCGGTTGCTGCAGGGAGCAGTTTGTGGATCTAAAATCGATATCACTGTGCTCACTGCTCTTACTTATGACCCCATCGACACATTAAAAAATATATATATATATAAATAAATAAATAAAAAACACCCTCAGTAATACCATTCCACCCGATCTGAAAGTGATTTGCCCGACTGGAGATGATGGATTATAGTGCCCAAATGTACCAAGTGGCGGCTGAGAACTGCAGTGAAGCAGCCTTCTATTGATGAGTCATAGATGAACTATTGACCTTAAGAAAGGTGTTCGTAGTCTGTGTCCAAAACTGGATGTACAACTTGTGATCTGAAAAGAGAAAAAAAATGAACATGGCAGGGACAGAACCTAAGCTGCGGCTTCTTTGATTACTTATAAATCATGTGACTTCTACACTGATGTTCCATTCAAGTCTGTTGTCCAGCTCTGGCAAATCATTATGACTGATGGCAAACAATTTCACCCAGCTTAGGGAAAACTCTGAATCTCATAAGGGAATCATTAAATACAGCGATAGAAAGGGCAAGCACGTGAGTGAGGAGAGACAAAGCAGCCTGGATTCGTCCCAGTCACACGCACCACTGCATTTCGTAAACCTTCCAACAATCCCAAGTCTCTGCCAATTACCCTGCAGCGGCGTGGTTGTTGCCTCACCTCGCCCCTCGCACACACACACACACACACACACACACACACACACACACAATGGCCTGCGCAGGCAAGGCTGACTGAGGCTTAACATCTGCGTTATGAGAGAGAGGCCCCGTTCCCTACCCACACCCCGAGTCAGACTCCCACAACCCGCCGATGACGCAAAGTGAGGGAAACACACTATCGTGCCTGAAGTGAAATGCAGTGAATGTGAGAGAATGGCTCTTGCGAACGACTGTGTGAGCACTATTCTTTTGAGTAAAGTGTTTTTTTTTTTTAACT
>NC_137023.1:45635513-45638013 GCF_032717465.1 Coenobita brevimanus | reverse complement strand
TTATTTAATCTGTTGTATAATTCATATTATACACGCACGCACACACACACACACACACACGCACACACACACACACACACACACACACACACACACACACACACACACAGCCAGCCGTCCATCAGTCCTACCTGATCCATCCATCCATTCAACCAACCATCCGTCCATTCATTCATTCAGATGACGATTTATCTTCCAATGTGTTGCCAGTCTATCCACTTACCGATCCATCCATCCATCCGTCCAAACATCCACCTACTTACATATTTATCCATTATATTATCAACGTGCTCACCTATCTGTCTATGTGTTTACTCATTCATCCATGCATCCACCTATCTGTTCATCCATTTATCCATCCACCTCTCTATCCATCCATCCATCCATTCATCCATCTATCCATTCACCTGACTACCCATCACTCCATCCAGCTGACTACTCATTCATCCACCCATCTTTCCTTCCATCTATCCATCAGTCCATCTATCCATCCATTCATCCATCTGCCCATCCATCCACCTCTATATCTATCCATCCATCCATCCACTCATTCAGTCTCCTGATCATAATCCACCAGCTCTTCTATCTATCCTTCCACCTTACCATCATTCCCTTCATTCATTCATTCATCCATTTACCTTTCCTTCCATCCATCCAACTACCCGTTCAGCCTTTCATTCATCCACTGAACACTCATCCATCTATCCATCCATCCAACCATCTAGGATCCTCACACTCAGTTACTAGCCTGCCCCTCCATTTTCCTGACCAGCACACCATTCACCCATCCATCCACCCAGCTGTTCCGCCCACTTGTCCATCCATCCGCCCACTTGTCCATCCATCCATCTATCCATCCATCTATCCATCCAGTCATCCATCCATCCACCCACTTGCCATCGGTCAGTCTACCATCCATCCATCCACCCAATTGTTCAGCTATTTATCCAACTAATGACCACTTATCTATCTATCTGTCTGTCCACCTATCTATTAATCTATCTCTCTGTCTGTCTGTCTATCTATCCATACATCAGCCCATCTATCTACTTAACTATCTAGTCATTCATCCACCTACTCTGTCTGTCTGTCTATCTATCCATACATCAGCCCATCTATCTACTTAACTATCTATTCATTCATCCACCTACTATCCGTCATACCACCTACCTACCCTCAGTCTTTCCATCATCCATTCATCTATCCACCTAACTATCCGCCTATCTATCTATCTATCCGTCAATATATCCAACTACCTGCATTTCATCCACCTACCTTCCATCTGTCTATCCACCAGCCATCCAAGCGCCCACTCAGCCAGCCAGTCATCCACCGAACCATCCATCCATCCACCTACTCAGACATCCATGCACCCACTTAACCATTCATCCATCCATTCATCCATCCACTCAGCCATCCATTCACCCAACTGACCATCCGTCCACCCACCCATTCAGCCACCCACCCAGCTAACCATCCACCCACCCACCAACTCAGCCATCCATCCATCCATCCATCCACCCACCCACTCAGCCATCCATCCACCCACCAAACCATCCATCCATCCACCTAGACACCTTGAGGCCATTAAAATCCGAGTGCAGCTGCTCCACTTAAACAGGTGTGCCGGTAGGTGGAGGGAAAGAGTGGAGGGAAGAGGGAAAAGGTAGAGATAATGAGGAAAGGAGTGGAAGGAAAGAGGGAGCAAGTGGAAGCAATGAGGAAGGGAATGAAAGGAAAGAGGAAGGGGTGAAGGTAAAGAGGGAGAACTAGGAGGCTACAGGGGAGGAAGTGAAGTGAAAAAGGATGAGGTGAAGGTAGAGTGTGAGGAGGAAATGGAGGAAAAAAAATGGAGGTGTTGAGAAGGTGCAGAAAGAGAGAGAGAGAGAGAGAGAGAGAGAGAGAGAGAGAGAGAAGGCAGACAGGCAGACAGACATGAGAAGGGAGTGGGGTCAAAGTTTTACACTGGATGACTGAATTTTGCCACACTAACTGGTAGTGGTGGCTGCTGCAAACCCTTTGAAGACGTGCGAGAACTCAACCCAATCATTGCTATCACTTTTTTTTTTATATAATCAAGTTAACACAAGATGATCTTAACACCCGCGCTCGCGGAGCAAGAGGAAGTGGTATGTTTTGAGCGCCCTGCGTGTGTGTGTGTGTGTGTGTGTGTGTGTGTGTGTGTGTGTGTGTGTGTGTGTGTGTGTGTGTGTGTGTGTGTGTATGTATATATGTGTGGGGAGGGCAGAAGGGGAGGAAGGGCTCTAGGACTATGAGTATGTTAAATGACAGTGAATCTTGCTGCAATGACCACCTTGACTGTTATAGCCCTACGGGAGGCGACCACCTGACGTGACACTGCCAAACATTCAGCCTCACCTCTCCACATCCCTTCCCCTTCCTTCATCTTCTTGCCGTATTATTCCTCCATCCCCCCCCCCCCTCACTTTTTTATTTGCTGTGTGAGAGTGTTAACCACGGCAGAAGACTGATGTAGGAG
>NC_137023.1:45305513-45630513 GCF_032717465.1 Coenobita brevimanus | reverse complement strand
TGCTTCGTGACAAGAAGTTATAAGGTTATAAGGTAGTCGGCAGCGACCACTCCCTGCAGGCTGTGGAACATGTCAACATCTTGCCTCCCCCCGTTCCCTACCCTCCACCATGATGTTACTCGCAGTCATCGACCTCTTCCGACCCCCTGATCCGCTAGTTGTTGGTCTGCGTAAATACTTTATTGCTCGTCCTGATGTTTTGTGGGACATTCTCTCTTTCTTTCCCTATTCTATCAGCCACTGAAACCTTATAATTTCAAAAAACTAATTTTATCACTCAACAGTACTCAGTACTCATTATCTTTACGTACTCCTATGTGGAATCAATTTTTCTTGTATCATTCTTTTACTATGTTTATGATTGTTGTTTCGATGCATATTTACTATTTTATGTTTACTCAGTATATTATATCAATTACAGCTTGGTCTTCAGCGACAACTTACTCGTATAGTGTTACAGCCTGTAATCAGTGGTAAGTAAATTTTCTTATGAACACAAATTCTGATGTGTACTTCTTAACAGTCCATATGAAGTTCATTGCCGGACCATACTTTCTCCTCGGAGAAAGAGTAGTGGCCAGAATTAACGGTATTCAAGCTGGCAAAAAAGAACTGTACAAAAGATGTCTGTAATGAGAATAATGCACGAGAAGGTTGGAGTAGTGTAATGGCCATTTTTGTGTACTGCAGAGACTGTTTAATAAATATTTACCATTTTCTCCCGTATTTGACCATTATTAGAAGCTTTATCTCATTTCAAAGCACAGGGGGCCAGGGGAAGGATGAGTGTTGCTGCCTTCTCCAGGCCAAGAGAGTATAAGGGCCATCGACTCTACTGAAGCTTTCAGGTTTTCCATCAGTATATAAGTCTGCAGGATATTTCATTTATTCCAGTCTGTTCTCACCTAGAAATGAAATAAATACCTAGATTTGTAAACGGAAAGTTGCGTGTCGTAGCCTTTGAGAATGTTTGTCGGGTACTTTCCTTGGCAGTTACACTTGTCACCATTCAAAAGTAGTCAGCAGAGGCCATGGCACAGGGAAAATAAGTGGTTAGCGCTCTGATGGTCCAACGCGAAACATAAAAAACAAGTAACCTACAGAGGCTGCATGAGGGTGCACTCAGACTTGTATAGCCTACTATGAGTGTGAAGAGTCAGGAGTGGCAGTACTAGATGTAGCCTCAGGTTCATCTAAATGCAAATCCAGTGGACTGCAGGTTGAATTTTCCTCTCTCATGCAGCCCACCATCGTCCTTTTCGGAGAAGAGGGAGGGAACTGGGGAAAGTTAGTATAGCCGGGCAACTCCACTGCCCGGTTATATCGGTGCCACCACGTGAAGGCTTCCCTTCCCAGCCTCAGTCAAGAGTGGGAGCAGTTGGTGTAGACTATTACAGAGCTTTTGAAACTATATATGAGTCGTGTAGCTTAAGCAGGGGAAAAAAATACAGAATTGTATTTGTGAGTAATGCAGTAAGGAAGTTGTCAGTTACTTGAAGAGTACGTAAGTTTTTCGATGGTATGCTAACCCTTTCACTCCAACGACATACAGTATATTTTCATTGTTATCATACATCCAGCATACGATTTTATTCAACGTAAGACAGTCTTTTAATAAAGAGGAGGTTAAGATGGACTACATCTAGCTCCATCAGTTTAAAAGTCTATCCAAATAAGAATAAATTCTTTCAAAAATAACAAGAATAAACTAAAGAATGCGTCGCAGGATTCAAAGGCTTGATTAAATTCCCCTGTGTGTGAAAGCATAGTACTGTAATCTTGTAGAGCATACTGATATACAGGGGTAGGTTTATATCACAAGCCCCACTTGCTATTTAACACGCATGGTCCTGAAAGGGAATTATTACTGGTAATATAAGCTCATGTCTGAATGACAGCTTTCTAAAATTTAGGGGTGTCCTCCCCATGATCCCTCCCCTCTTCCCCTCCAATATGCCCCTAGTGGACTGTGTAAGAAAACGATGTATCGGCCATGAGGAAAAGAAGGGTTTGACAATGGATAACGCTGGGTAGAGTTATTAGTATGTATAAGAGTGTTACGATAGCAACTGGATAACATGAAGCACATTAATTGTAGAGGGTTTTATCTGTGAGAATTATGAAAGCTTGGACAATGAGTGAATGGATGCAAGGTTCATTGCTCAAGACCAGGTGTTCTTAAAGTATAGTGCCTCGATACTCCCAAGAAGTATCGAAATGGCTTCTTGGGGTATCCAGAAAGGTATCCTAAAAAAAAAAAAATCGTGTATGATAACTACGACTAACTAATCTGTGTATGAATGTTATTTTGTTGAAAATATAAATAAAGGAATCAATAGAATTCAACTGTTTGTTCGTAGCCATTCTCTCCTCTTACTCTCTCTCTCTCTCTCTCTCTCTCTCTCTCTCTCTCTCTCTCTCTCTCTCTTTTTTACAGGAAACTGAAAGTGGAAGGAGTAACAATATCTGAGAGGGGGTATCGGGTTGACTGGCAAGTGAATCTGGGGGTACTGGGGCTGAAAATTTTTAAGAACCACTGCTCTAGACAGTCTGATGATACTTCAGATTATATGTGCATCCTTTTCCTATGTCTGGTTCTTACCCACCCCATTTATTAGAATTATCACGATAACAAAAAATTTCAGTTACAGTAGACCTGAAATTTAAAGATGGGAGGGGGGTGGAAAGGAAAGAAATAAGCATAGTACTCGCGTTACGAGGAACAGTTGAGGTAAAATCGAAAGCAAAATTTCAGGGAGTTCAGTCCTCTCAGACAAAGCGACAGCAACGGAGGCATTTGGATGGACAGTATAGGGATGAGAAGAGGAATCAGAATCGCTGGAAAAATGTATAGATAATATCCACAAAGGTCAGAGAAATCTATATTTAGATAGTTTATTACATTTAAAACAAACGAAGTTGTTTAGCAAAAGTTAAATTTCAATGCTTGTATAATTTAGGGTAAAATCAAATTAGGCCTATATGAGGTATAGGGTTTGTGTCACGGCGCATTTATTTTTTAAAGCTATTTTGTTAGTGTGCACCTTTAGGCTTCAGAGCAAGTGTGGCTTCGGTCAGAGTGTGTAAAGGCTGTGTCCACGTTCGGCTTTCATAGGCAACCCTTCCCTGGCAACTCTATCGTGGTGACATTATCTTGCCAGGTTTTAAAGAAATTCTGTCACACGAGCTTTTACAGTCGCAGTTGAGTGGAAAAGTCACAAGCAACCCCGAAAAAGTCCCCATTAATATCGAGTTACATGCAGATAACTGCCAGAAAAACCACTTGTGACACCGCATTAAGAAAAAGAAATACAGGATGATTGCTTTCTTATCCGAGGGATGAACCTTAATGGGTTCTGCATACTTCTGAGGGCTCCCTAGGTTACGGATATTAATGGTTTTGTTTCCAGTATGTGACTCATTTCAAGGTCGTTCAGGAGAAATGAGATCTACGTCATAGAACAGAGGCCGGATTCACAAACTTATGATTAGTTCCATGTGACTCGTTACAAATAGTCCTGTTTCCTCATGGAAGTAGACTCTAGCACTAGTCGAACGAGGCGGTACTCCCAAGGTGGATGGCAAGCTGATGACTGGGAGAGCTGGAGCGCTCCCGTTTCACCAGCCCTCAGAAGCGGTTCCTGACCATCTTCCTTTGCTGAACCATTTCAGTGTTTTCATCAACACAGAGAGTAGACCAGCACACTCTCATAAACCTCTACTTCCAACTGTCTACACCATACTACAGGCACATTAAATTTCACGCCTTCTATTTCCATCTCCCCTTATTTTTTTAAATAAGGACACTGTAATATGGTGTATGGATAATTTTTTTCATTTCATTTGTTTTTCTTTCCTCTGTTCATCATTTGTTTAAAAAATTATGATTCAAGGTTTTCAGGGTCATTCAAGGAGATATACTGTACAAGTAAGTTAGTAGAACAAGGGCTGGATTCAGAAACTTGCGATCATTTCCGTGCCGTAAGTGGGATTTGCTTTTGTAAGAACAGGATACACAGGAAAATTCTGTACTCTCCTTTCCTTTCCTGTCCAGTCGAATCGTAATTCAAAATCAGGGAATGGAGAGATTTATTAGTGGTGGTAATTACACCCTCCTGCAAAAGCTTAAAGGGGAAGGTTTTATGTTTAGTTTTGCTTATTTGTCTTTTTGCCTGTCATTCTGTCAGCTTCTTGGCAAGATTATGGAAAAACTAATGGATGGAGCTGCACCAAATTTGGGATAGTGGCTGAGCACCATCAAAGGAACAGGATATTAATTTTTAACTGGAAAAGATTGTGTCATAAGCCAAGGGCAAAGTCAGGCCAATTTGGTTCGATATTGTTCAAGCCTGGTTGAAGAGTTGAGGGACAGGAAATGGTGCGATGACTCAATTTTGAGAACAATCGGTCAGGAGTAAAGGTCACAGGAGAAGGTAAAATTTTGTCCTATAACTCAAATAGTTTTTATTCAGTTTGGGTCAAACATATGGTTTAAGGTATGCTAAGCCATGAACATCTGTCTCAGAACAATATAGGCCCATGTTTAAGGTCACAGAGTAAGGTCAGCTTAAACACTTTTGATCCGATTTCGACAAAACTTAATGGAGAGGATGAGGGTCAGGTAAGGACAAAGTAATTCGATATGAAGATTAGTCAGTCAGAAGTCGAGGGCACATAGCAGGGTCAAAGCTTCTGCCTTAAACCTATTGCAAGGATCTGGTGCTGCACTCTGATGCTCCTTCTTCTCAACGAAATCTTTTCAGATGAAAAGATCTGAGAAGAGCAGGTGTAATAATTGTGTTCAGAGCTTGAAATGAGTTTTATTATTTTTTTTTTATTGCAGAATTAAGGGAGAGATTGGCAGAACATATAATTATAGCCAGGCACATGCACAGATTGAACCTGACCAATGCCTGAGCATCTGCCCGAATGCCCTTTTTGAGAGAAGCGCCCTTTATGAGGCAGAATTTGCTTTAGAGAGGGAGCACGGCAAACTCTATTCCTGTGCCACTATCTTAACTAATTCCTCATGCCCTCATTGACTGAGACATATAATGGCACAACAGTACTGTACTTAAACAAGTTCAAACACTTCATAATCGTCTTGACCTATCACTGATGGCCCTTTCTGAATCATATTTAGGTTTGTGAAACACACAAATCAGGGCTCCTCAGAAGACTTTTGCTGCTACATAATATTATCCAAGAAAGTATCACACAGAGATAATGAAAATTATTTTCTAAATACACAAGAAATTCACATCGTTGTTTTAAAATCCTAGTGTCAGAAAACTATGTGTGTGTGTGTGGGGGGGAGTGTTATCGGGGATAGTCTGATGTATTATGTAGATTTTTAGATGTCAGATGTTAAATTTGTCATCATCATCATCATTGCCATCATCATTGTAACCTTCTCTCCACCTAAAAATGTGGTGAGGTAGGATCCAGAAAACAAGGAATGAATACACAAAAGAGGGAGAATAATGAATATCATGTCCGGTGAAATGGGCCAGACTCTCATTTACACACCAACCAAACGTCCAGAACCCTGACTTTACTTCGTAGGCCTAACCATGTTAAACACACATATTGTACCAACATATTCTTTATAGCTGCGCTTCATATACTGCCATGCAGAGTAAGTCCAGCAAAATTCAAGCTGAAAGAGAGGTTCCAGGCTTTGACAGTCTCTCTCTCTCTCTCGTCCAGCCAACTCTATCCTCTGTTAATTCCTCAACCTAATGAACTTTTTATATCTAATTTTCTTAAACACGTACTTACAATATCCATCCACTTTCTTGGTTTGTTAAACTCCCTCCCACCTTGAGGCTCACTCATAACATGCCTTTTCCTCCATTCTACTCGTATACTTATTCTCTCCATTTGGCTGTCATAATCTCTTCGATATACCCTTTTATCAACAAACTTTCTTACTGTACATTATTCGAATATCACTATGCTTTATTATATTCCTTCAGTGCAATCCATTCTTATTCCTTGTATCTAGTATTCCCAATTCCATTGCTCTTACTATTGACCTTTCGCTCTCATGTCACATTTCACAGACAAAAGTTAATGTAGCCACTAACATACTGTACCATGACAACAGTTTATCATAATAAATAAGTGCTCATAACATGCGGTAAAAGCTTTTTTTTTTTTTTAATTATTATTATTAATCCTAAGCACGAACAACGTGCCCCTTTATTGTCTGAGCATTTGCCCCTTTGAAAGTTTGTGCACAGCACTTATAATTATAGCTAGACAAACAAGATAGTCAGAGCTAGAGTACCTGTAAAATGGAAAATATTCAAGTTCGAGGATTCAAGAACAAGGAAGTACAGTATAAGCAATAACCACATGGTATGAAACTTAAAAAAAAAGCAAGTAAAATACAGAGAACGTATTGCTGTCCATGATACATCAGCTATATTTCTATATAATCAGATTAAAGAGTAGCGTCATTTGACAGTCAGGTGAGTGAATCAGTTGATTAGGTTTTAATACTGCTAAAGTTAATGAGAAATCAGTCACATAATGGTCCAGAACATATCGTGATCCAGAGATAATCATAAGGGAAAACGTCACTGGGAATGTGCGGTACCATTTCTGGGGCTCTGACGCAAGATATCTTTGGTTTGCAGAGGGAAGGATGATGTATTACACAGCGGCGTATATGCTATATGAGAAACAATATCCTCGCTTCGTTGAAGTGATAAGTCATTACAGGTCAGCGAAACGACAGTTTTGGCTAACGTGGCATTTGTATTATCAGATATCTGGGAACAACTATTTCGGTGGCACTCAATGTTAGTTTGCAAAATACTGTTATGGATTCATTTACACCCCTAAAGTGAAGTCTCCGGTTACTTCATCCGATTTACACTTTCACGAAATCCTTGCTAAATGAATCATTAAATCAATAGATTAATTTCTCAACTGCATATGTCTCTGGGCATCATCAGCATGAGGGAAGCAGCGCCAGCAGGTGAACGAGGAAGGTGGGCGGCCTGGAAATCAATAGGCTAAAGCCTTGAGAAAGTAGGTCAGTAAAGCGGTCGCTGCCAATTGTCCTAGATAGCAAGTGCCAAGTTCGTACTCTATCTTTGCAATAATAGCGGACATTTGCTTCTTTGTTTTTCATGTCTCATCACATAAACTACTTGTCAAAGACTTCCGGACATCAAATAAATGAGCTATTTGCCAAAGGCGTCCGGACATGAGAGAATTTCTGTCTTTATTTAGATCTTAGTAACATTCCCAAAGTGTATACGTGATTAACTAAACGGTGGATTAAAGAAAAAAAAGAAATATTGCACTTTTATGTATAGTGTGTTCTAATGTGTAAGAGAAGTTGATCATTCCTATGCAGTAATGCATATGAAGATAAAGAATAGTTAAAATAGTGAACAGAGTAATATACATGAAAAAGAAGCTAGACAATAGACTCAGACCGACATTGGTGTAAAAGAAATCAAGCTACCTGCAATAATAGTGTCGTAAAGGAGGTACCGTCTTTTTGAAGAAGAGAGCTCAGTGGCTCAATCGGAAAGGATTATCGAAGAGATCATAAAGACTATATGGGTGAAAAGAACTTCCACTGTCAGGCAATCAGTTTGTCGTTTAGATTCCCAATAATATTAACTTATGTCCTGTAGTACATTTATTTCACCTCCTCCCTCATACTGTACAGCTGCAAGACATTAAATTGGCGGGGATGCATATAACTTGACTGATAAATGATGATATTTGGGCTTGTTTAGGGAGTTAAATATTGGCGGGTCTGTGCGCCATCTACAGCGAGGTGTGGCCTGACGTCACCACCATCCTCAGTCAAGAGCAGCAATTGTTATTATATGACCTAGGTAACTTAGTTACCTAATTTTCTCTTAACCTACCTAGAAACTCGAATGTACATGTGCCTGAGCAGTGCAGGTAGGTGATTAAGGCTGTCAGTACGGGCGAGGGGAGGAAATATCAGTGGGAGGAATCGACCCGCTCAGGTGGTGTTTATGCCGCCTGCGCGAGGGAGCCCGGCAGCAGGAGCAGAAGCGGAAGGGGTAGCAGTGGTAAGCAGCTGTGAGGGCAGCCAGAGTCTGTTAGGCCCCGGGACCCACGCCCAGGTAACCATTCCAGTAGTTGGCTCTGGGTGATAGGAAGGTATTCTGGAGACAGTAAAACATGCTGGCCAAGTAAGCTGGGTGTGCCAAGGGTTGCTGGGAAGGGCAAAGAGAGTACTGTACACCAGTGGTAACATGTTCACCACTCTCTCTCAGCTGTTAACTACGGTAGGCCTACCTAGCTGTGCCCTAGTATTGACTCTTGTATTATTATTATGGTCAGAAATTAAATTTTGGGTGCGCACCCAGGCAAAGCCATTGAATCAGTGTCAAGCACATGGTGGATGTAACCATACACTGCACTTGAGTTTTGCAAAGTATAGCCTAACATGTTTAGTAATGCATCAGGTTGATGGCCTATCTGTGGTAGGAGAATGCTGTTTTAACTTTATTCCCTTGCCCATCAGATTTATAGATAGCCAGTGACAGTGCTTAAGGTTGCAAGAAATTTTTTGTTCCCAGCAAGTATAACAGTACATCAGTATAAATCATGAAGTGAAATTCGTCTTCACTTCAGTGCCACTAATAAAAAAAAAGTTATGTGCCAGAGTTGTTGAAAGATGAGTGTCAGGCACTGAAACTTTACGAAACAATGAGCTCCAGTGACTGATTTTTTTTTTTTCCTCCCAGGTAGCTGTATGGCAAAGCATGCAAGTCAGAAGTGAAATGGATATGTAAGATGATGCAAAATGGTGTATTGTGCTGCAGCAAAGATGAACATTAATGTGTTGGTGGAAATGTTGTATCATTCCCATGAATATCCAATTTTTTATATACAGTATATAAAGTAAAGCCTAATTATCATAATGATAGCTCTGAGAAGTTGCAGAAATGTGTAATTTTTAAGCTGTTCATTATACATCCTCGTCAGTTTTACACATTATGGCAAATAATCACTTGGCATGTTGGGCTATCAGGCTGATTTGGGCTCACAGTCAGTCTGTCACAGTCATATTGTCCTTCCTAACTTAAACAAACCTTAGCCACTTAACCTGACCTAATTTTATCCAACTCAACCTAACTTAATCCAACCAAACCTAACCTAACCAGAATAGCTAACGTTTGAGATTAACAGATTTTGGTTCTGAATTGACCTGTTGCCATCAGCAGGTTACTGTTATTACCACAGATGTCAGCCGGTCTGACCTTTATGTTCTTAATATTACATTAGCTCTTTGTGCAGAATTTGGGTGTCAAAAATGAATCACACAATTATGAGACTTACTCCCTGTTATAAAATTTTTATCATTCATTAATGAGAACTCCCTTACATATTGTCTTGTGTTTCCTGGACATCTTCCTACATACATAACACTTAAAAGTGATTAATATGTGAGTATTGTAGTTTACTAAATGAGGAATAACTGGAATACCTCTGTTCAGATACTTTCAAATGGGAAGGACTTTCCCAAATAGTGTCAACTTAGTCCATGCAAATTAGATGAAAGTATGGTCCATTTATTTACAGTAGAGTACTTGTAGATATTATGATAGGTTTGACCCATTCATTAGCAGAGGTGACATAATCTGAACAAAATTGATTGCAGAAATGATAAATCATAAAGACATCATGATGTCAGGAGGGCCATTCAAGATTACATCTGATTTCATTACCCCCAGAGGTCTGTTCTAAAATGTGAAATTAATCTGACAATAGCTGTCTGGCAGCAAAAAGAATCATTTTAATGGTAGAATTAATCCTGGAGGGGTCAGTACAGAGTATATCAAACCCATTCACTACCAGAGGTTGCAAGTTTAAGAAAAGCTTTTATTGGATTGTTTATGCTTACATGTGTTAGCCTTGGTCACCTTATGGTGGCTGTCCATGCAACTCGATCTGAGGAAGGCTTCTTATTTAGTCCCTTATCTTTGAGGTTACACTCTGTGAACTCATCTCAGGTTTTTTTTTTGGTCTGCCTCTCACAACCCTATCCTGGATGTTCACACCTGTTACCTTCTGCACCCAGTTGTCATCTTTCATGCTTTCAACATTCCCCAACCATCCCAGTCTACCCTTCCTCATCAGGACACCAGTACATTCATGTCCCATCCTTCCAGTCAACTCTTCAATTGCATTTGTTGCTCCCCCAGGTCTCACATTCAAGGATGTATTAAACATCCATATAATCATTGTCATTTATTTTTGAGCCTACAAATATCCTCTTCCATTACGACCCAGGTCTCATTACCATACAGCATTACACTCCTGACACGTCACATACAAGGTATCTTTGGCATGGAGGGAGAGTCCTCTCATTGTTAAGAGAGGCAATAGCTCCCTGAACTTCCTCCAGTCACACCTCTTATTCTAGCCACACAGCTCTATCTCCATCCCTATAACATGTTTCCCAAATAACAAAACTTTCATTCAAGAGACTCTCCTGGAAGATCAATCTTTTCATTCCTGTTAATCTCTACATGCTCCTCCAGACACACCACGCATACAAAGTCAGCATTATTTCAGAGCTTACTTCTAATACCACTGCAGTACATCTCTTATGCACCCTCTTATCACAAACACTGCATAATATGGAGTTATTCCCACACCCTTGTGACAGACTGCATCCGACCACGTTCTCCCTGCTTTGACAGCACTACCATCTGCCCTAGATATCATCACTTTTGTTTTACCTGCATTTACTCTCAAACCCTTGTACCCCATTCTGTCCCTCTACTTCCTAAATCTTTATGCCACCTCCCTCTCATTCTCTTTAATCAGCACCAAGTCATCAGCATACATCTCACATAGGAGTCCAGTTCTGAAGTCATGTGAGAGAGCTTCAGGCACCGTGACATAACAATACAGGGCTGAAGACTGACTGCAGATGTACACCAGCATGCACAGAAAACTCATCACTCAAACTTCCATTCACTCTCCTCACCTGGGTGCAAGCACTGACATACAGAGCCATAACTAACCTGGGACTCCCCAGTCCCAAGCTTTCTTATTCTCCACTTCACCACCTCCCTAGGGACTTTGTCAAAGACTTCCAGATCAACAAAAACAAAGCACAGCTCACTATTCTTTCCTACGGGGTATTTTTTTTTTTCCCTGAAGCTGTCAGACAGTGAATATGGCATCAGGACAGTAGTCCGTTTGCCTGGCATAAACCCAGACTGCATCTCATCAATATTCACTCTTTTCTTATAGCTTCAAGAACTCTCTCCATTACCTTCATTATCTGGTCCAAAAAATTTTACGCCTCTATAATTTCCACTTTCGAGGGCATCACTTTTCCCCCTATATACATTTACAGTCGTACTGTTCAGCCAGTCATCTGAGACAGCACACTCTTATGTAATCAAATTATCATACAAGTAGCTAAATCCACAGCTATGTCTCTGAGGTCTTCAGCATTTCAGATATCAGCCCAGACACACCTGCTGCCTTCCCCAGCTGCATCCTGCCTATTGCCCTGCTCACATCAGCAGCATCAATCAAAGGCCAAGAGCCAAGCACTGAATCAGCTTTCTCCAAACCTTCCCTCTTCCAGTCAGTCTCCTCATTCAGCAGCCTATTACACAGTAGGCCCTCATTATAATGGACTAGTTGGGAATAAGCTTGATCCATTGAAACATACTCCTTTATGCCCAATGGTCCCCCACAGAGATGGGATTTCAAGCATATGCTTGAAAATAAATGAGTACAAGAGCATATTTTAGTACTAAAAATGAAAACTGTACCCATTTTACAGTAACTTGGCCCATAATTTTGCCTTTTTGCAGGTTATTTCACACCCTTGTTGTATGGTAGCACCTCTTGACTGTAGTTGTGGTGCCTGAGTTTGAAGGTGTTATGTATCATATTACTGTTACACGAGTTATTATACACGAATATTATTACAAGTACACAAGAACATACAGTATACAATAATCACACGCGTATCATATTACATACAAAATCGGGTGCACTGTTGATGGGTAGGTTGCCAGGGCAAGATAATGACACCTTCAGACTCACGCTCCGCAACTATAACACAGTACATTATTACCATACTCAGTTACTACAACTCGGTAGTCATGATGGGGAGAGGGCAATTTCAGGCCAGGTTGAAATAAAAAGGATATGAAGCATGTGTATTGCAACCCACTGAGTCCCATTTAACAGAAATTAATCATTATGCAGTAGCTGACGGAAGTTCGGTTGCCTTCTTAGGGCCTGTTAAATCCAGTATCCAATTTGTCTATATCCGTTAAAGTGAACGTCTGTTATAATGGTCTCTCCAGGTGTCTATAATATCCTCACTGTCCACCTTTACCATTCCTTCATGATACTTCACACGCTGCCCGCCTATGATATCTGTTTTCCTTCTTCATCTGATATACCACCTTAAAATACCGTACTCTTCTTTTCAGCACTTCTATATTTAGGTATCCTATTCAGTAAAAGTGTCTGAGACTCTGATTTTGCCCTGTGTACATCCTTTCTGGCTCTGTACATGGCAGCCAGGTACTGTATTTTTTTCTGTTACCACCCTTTTTCCATACCCAGAAAAGTATTTTCTCCATAACTGTGGCATCTATACCCTGATCCCAGCACCATGTTACCGTGTGTCTTGGAGGACCATCCTCACACTGGATCAGTAACCCAAGAGATTGTTCTTTAGAGCTCTGTACTTCTCATTAACACTGATGTCTACAGCTCTTTGTTCTGTTGCTGCTCTGTTTCTCGTGCTGTAGAAGGCATCCTTTAATTCTTGTATTTTTCGGTCCATATTTTTCTCTGGGTGTATATGTCCTCTGCTTCACCACCTGCTCTTTCAGCATCGTGTCCTATGTCAGTAATTTGTGTTGCTGCACACACTCTTTATTCCCTGTAACTTTAACATCCGTCATCTGCCTCCTATCAGCCCTCCTGACCAGGAAATAGTCAGTCTGGGTACTGTTACCCCCAGACTCAAATGTACTTACCTTCTCTCCCTTTTCTTGAAGTGTGTGTTGCGCACAAACATGTTCATTGCCTCCCCAAATTTGAGAATCCTTTCCCCTTCCACATTTTTTGTACCATATGCATATACCCCATTCACCCCTTCATATCCTTGAGCAGCATCACCTACATGACCATTTAAATCCCCCGCCCAAAACTACAGTCTCATCATTCCCAGACCACCAACCACACAGATCATGTCATCCCACTTTTTTTTTTTTTTCTCATTATGCAAGCCAGTCAGTAGAGACCAGTATAACTGAAATCATGAGTTTACTGAAAAATATTTTCATTGCTATAATCATTTCACTTATTACTATACATTCGTGACACATTCCACCCATTTCTCCTCGACCAGCACACCCACACCACCATAACCTGAAGATGGTAATGCACAGAGATGGTCACGAACATCTTCAACATGTCACGTATGTTTTTATTCTTGCAAACTTCAGACACCAAACAGGTATATTATGTTCTGAAGAGGTTTTTGAAACTGGACAGGTTTGTTATAGCTGTCATTATTCCCATCATTACTGGGGCCTTCTTATCTTAATAAAATTGACTGGTAGAAAGAATAAATAAAATTCTTTGACTGAATGGGTTAACAAGCATTTCTCTATCACAAATTACCTTTGCTTAGTGAATGTTCAGGTTGTGATAATTTCTGATAAATTCATTCCAGATGTTCCGTATTTCATGATGATTTTAGTTGCTGTAATTAAATGTTTTTATAAGCTGTTGTGACTAAATCATGTTTTTATTTGCAGGTGTTTCTACTAAAACCATGAAAACATAAATCAGAAAACCATGTGAAATAATGAAACCCAGTCCTGTAAATTTAAATGACAAAATTTTCAAGTTAAACACTTAAGCAAAATTTCTTAAACCAATCAAGATGGTGATCCAAGATTTACAACGCTTCCTTGAGTCACAAGTGCCAGGGGCATGTGTTCCTGTGGACCTCCTCAAGATTGCCAAAAGCGTGGGTATCCGTCGAGCCAACCAGAGAGGAATTCCAAGAGGGGGTTATGGTCCAGCACCCCTCACCCTGGTGGTGGATGGGGAGTATTGCCTTGACAGACTTTATGGGGGGTTCTTCTCAGGTCAGTGCAAATTGTGTTAAAGTGGACAGTAATTATAGTCCATTCCAAATCAGAATTATACATGGCCACAGCTCGCTCATCCATACTGCCCATACTTCCCCATTCTAACTCCATCACATGTAACTATGATCCATTCCAGATTAGATTTATAGTTGCAGGTAATGGAGTTAAAGTGAGACAATATGAGCAGGTGTAAGAGGGTATGAATTCTGAACAAGTGTAGCTAATTCTAATTTGAAGTGCACTTTTAAGTAGCTGTGGGCAGTACTTTTTATGAGTAAGGGATTTTTTCTAAAATATCACATCTTTTTGCTTATTTATATACTGTAATTGCCAGTGTATATTGGAAGAAGTTTTGTAAATCATTTTGATAAACAGTGAAACTTGAAACAGTTTTTCTTTACTAGGATTCACACACACACACACACACACACACACACACACACACACACACACACACACACACACACACACACACACACACACACACACACACACACACACACACACACACACACACACACACAAACACACACACAAACACACACACACACACACACACACACACACACACACACACACACACACACACACACACACACACACACACACACACACACACACACACACACACACACACACACACACACACACACACACACACACACACACACACACACACAAAGAACAGCAACCAAAATGGTCCCCAGTCTGGCAGATCTGTCATACAGAGAGAGGCTGGAAAAGCTGGATTTGCCTTCCTTAGAGGAAAGGAGAAAGAGGGGAGACATGATTGCAGTGTTCAGGACCATGGTGGGAGTAGATATAATTGACCAAGAAGATCTGTTTTTATGGGATAAGAGAGCAACAAGAGGACACGGAATGAAATTGAAAAAGTCAAGCTGCTTGAAGGATGTCAAGAAATATAGCTTTCCTTACAGAAGTATAGATTTATGGAATAGCCTGGACAAAGAGATCATCCAGTCTAAAAACTTAAACGAGTTTAAAGCTAAATTTGACTTGAGAAACAGCGATGGGAACCCACGAACATAGCATATTTCGTGTGTATCACAATTAGGTATATTATGTAAATACATAAGTATTTGGAACGACATCGACAAATAGGTGGTGCAGGAGAAAAACATTCATGTGTGGAAAAGTAAACTAGTTAAATGTGGATATGGAGACAGGACAACACGAGCATCACTCAATTCCTGTATACTACAAATAGGTAAATACACACACACACACACACACACACACACACACACATATATATATATATATATATATATATATATATGAAGAATATATAATTGGTGACTTGAGGTTTTTCTGTATGTACCGTACTCATGTCAGGACTCCATATTATAATTACAAGTCATAATAGATAGATAGATAAATAGATAGATAGACAGAACTCCAGGCAAGCCTGGGAAAGGGAAATGATCTTGCAAGTTAACTGAGGAAATGTTGACAATACACAGGAAGTAGCAAGTCAGGGGATGATGTAGGTAGTGTGTCAGCGAGACAGCATACAAACAAAGCCTAGTGACCATACACACATACTTACACACAGGTTTCTAGAACTTTCCAACCACAGTGTAACACACGTGACACGGCCCCTGCTACACCAAAATTTAGGAAGCAGAGCTCAGAAGGAGACAGGCCATAGAACCGGCAGGTAGTAGGGAGAAGGGCTTAGCAACATGGGAGAGAGAGAGAGACAGGGAGGTAGCTCGCGGGTCTGTACTTATACTTCACTCGTGTGTGAGAGACTTTGTTAATATTTCCAAGACAAATAAAAATAGTCCCATACTATTCTTTACCTCTCCTGTCATTGCATGACAAATGGGAACGAAGATTATCTACTTACAAACTACTCACGTATAACAACCGCTCATCCACAAGTTCAATATATATATAACTGATCTACAAAACTTCCCTACAAGAAGCTACAAAGTCTTTTGTGACATTTGGTGGCAGCGAACGTAAGAACCTCGTCTACGAATCTACAGTGAATTCCTACAAAATATCAAGATTGAAAACAAAAAATACCTCTCACAACCAACAACTCACAACCAGCTCCTGACAGTATTCTCTCCAACCAGCCCCCTCCGTCTCCCCGATCATCATGCTGATGTAGAGGTGAGAGGTCACATGACGCCTTGCCAGTAGTTTAACAAAGTACTGATACAAACAATCTTGCAATTTCTACGACGAACCAACGAACTACAACCATCTACAATCAACTACAAGTAACAACTCTACGAGTCGTCTGTATAATCTTCTACACGCACCTAAAAGTAGCGGCAGTCTTCATCCCACAACGAGTAAATCACAGGAAAAAAGGACCGAGAATACATCAAGAAAGAAAAAACAAAACAAACAAATGAAGAGTGAGGCACAACTCAACTCATAACCACCAGACCTCACCCTCCTCTCTCTGCTACATCCACCCAACCTCCACCGCTGACGCAGGAGTGAAGAGGTCAAGACAACGAAGCAAATACCAAGCCCATATTCACAACTCATCTTACTCACTCATCTTCACTCAAGTTACTCATCGCTACTCATTTACTCACCACAGCTACCAGTGTGAGAAGTCGACGTCACCCTACGTGTGCTGAGACGACGCCAAGCCGTGTATCTGACACCCCACAACACGTTAATCAACCCGTGAAGAACAACGCTATCACCACGTGCAACACTACTCACACCATTTCCACCACAGTAAAAATTAGTGAGTTACATAGTTACTTCATTTATACAATACACAGTGATAGACAAAAAACTTCTGCACAAACATATAAAACGTGCTGTATAGTTACAACTTACTTACACATACTTACTTCAATTATCTGCATAACTCAAACACTAAATAATCACCAACAATAAATATTCTACACTGTATATATTCATTCATTTATTATAACAGTTATTTACTACCAACGAGTGTTACCATTTATACCTACATAAAACACGTGTTGCATACATACAGCTATACATTATTACATCTACAAAGTAATAAAGAAAATATACCATCACAGTTACTCAGTGAACGATTAAAAGAACTGTATTAAACATTTATTAATTAAAGCTACCTTGTGGAAACAGATAAATTAAGTTACAAGGAAAACCAGAAAAAAAAAAAAAATGGCCATCACAAATGACGTTAGCAAGAATGAACATCTTCAACACAATCGTGAAGACAATGATTTCCACACAGTGCTGACACATATATTGCCCACGATAGGTACAAGTGAAGAACAAGTCAGTGTATATAGTTAATACTGTATATAGTGTATATATATTTTTTATATAAAATAACAAAATATGGGACTATATAATATCATTTTCAGTAATATCTGTTCAATATAAACTAAACCTTAAAAAAGGGTTCCAAGGGAATTAACCAGCAATTATGCAACCTCGATCAACACTGAAAAAGCGTAGACAAACGAAGAAAAACAAACTGTAGAAAATCAATACTTACAAAAAAAGAAAGAAAGAAAGAAAAAGAAATAGAGTAAGATCACATAACAAACAAATGAAAATAAGTGTAAGTGTTACTACAAATGCCAAAATACCACATAAACTACGAACAAAAAAAAAGCAAATTGTTGTCTCCACCAGCTAGTGGCATGGCACATCATATCATCGACCGCAGCATGACCGGATTCAATGTCAGGACTGCAATTATTACAATTATGTAACTACAAACGATATGTAACAATTGTGTAACAACAAACGATTGCATTATGTTACTCTTGCTACAATTATGTAACTACAAACAATATGTAACAATTATGTAACAGTTGCATTAACAAGATGTAACTTTTATGTAACTTTAACTACAATTATGTAACTACAAACAATATGTAACAATTATGTAACAGTTGCATTAACAAGATGTAACTTTTATGTAACTTTAACTACAATTATAAGGCCAACACAATTATGTAACAGTTGCATTAACAAGATGTAACTTTTATGTAACTTTAACTACAATTATAAGGCCAACACAATTATGTAACAGTTGCATTAACAAAATGTACTGGTAACTACAATTATAAGGCCAACACAATTATGCATTACCACAATATTATGTAACAATTCATAAAATGTTACAATTATGTATTACTACAATATTACTACAATGTAACAGTTACAATATAATTATGTAACAATTCACAGTGTTACAATTATGTATTACCATAATGTTACTATAATATTATAAGTCATACAATTATACCACAATTCTGTATTACCAGAATCATCATACAAGTTAGGTGAAATATTAGACATGACTAAAGGGATAACTCAATATGTAATGTAATAACCTAGCAGTATTACCATTGCACAATTATATGTGTATGTCTGTTATACATACACATCTTACAAAATGTCATACAACAACCATTGCATTTATTCAGATATGTATACAACTTGTTTAAAATGTAATATTACTAGATCATTGCAATTTACTATGAATATTGTATGTGTACAATATTATAATCAATATTATGTACTAATAGATTAGCATATGTCAGTGATGATTGCTGTCGGAGGACCTTCAGCGGCGCGGCCGAGCAATGTCAGGACTCCATATTATAATTACAAATCATAATAGATAGATAGATAAATAAATAGATAGACAGAACTCCAGGCAAGCCTGGGAAAGGGAAATGATCTTGCAAGTTAACTGAGGAAATGTTGACAGTACACAGGAAGTAGCAAGTCAGGGGATGATGTAGGTAGTGTGTCAGCGAGACAGCATACGAACAAAGCCTAGTGACCATACACACACATACATACATACTCACACACAGGTTTCTAGAACTTTCCAACCACAGTGTAACACACGTGACACGACCCCTGCTACACCAGAATTTAGGAAGCAGAGCTCAGAAGGAGACAGGCCATAGAACCGGCAGGTAGTAGGGAGAAGGGCTTAGCAACATGGGAGAGAGAGAGAGAGAGAGAGCGAGACAGGGAGGTAGCTCGCGGGTCTGTACTTATACTTCACTCGTGTGTGAGAGACTTTGTTAATATTTCCAAGACAAATAAAAATAGTCCCATACTATTCTTTACCTCTCCTGTCATTGCATGACAAATGGGAACGAAGATTATCTACTTGCAAACTACTCACGTATAACAACCGCTCGTCCACAAGTTCAATATATATATAACTGATCTACAAAACTTCTCTACAAGTTTATACAAAGTCTTTTATGACACTCAGTTACAGTACCCTCGCATCCAACACATGTTTGTCCAGCACGGAGAGCAAAAAATTAGTCCGATTTAATACGATTTACTGTAATTACTGTATCATGGATGCATTAGCATAACACAGACGGAGCTCTGAGAAGTGGGCGAAATCCGCAGAGTTCGCCTCTAGCACGATCACCCCAGGTCCAACACGGTCATACTGGACGTTCCCATGATGCTGACAGCCAATCAGAACTTCCAATCAACTAGCCTCCCCTGCCTGTTATCGTGACGTGATCGTGATGTGCCCAATTAAAAATGCTTCTGCTCTCATGTGATGTTTAAATTTCTTCCGCCACAGCACCATTCAGTTGCATAATTCACATTGGACGGTGCTTTTTTCTTGCTGCATTTTCTGCCCTTGCTACTGCATTTTTCCCTGCTCACGATGCCTAGGAAGCCTTCTGAGAACCCCAAGAAGCGGCGGCACCTCCCTCAGACCACCAAGCTAGCAATCATCGAGAGGAAGAAGAAAGGGGAGAGGAATGGGGTCATCGCCAAGGCCCATGACACGAATGAAGCCAGCATGAGGACCATAATAAAAAAACCAAGACAAGATCCTGGCGGCAGTGAAGGCTTATGGAGTGCAAGGACAGGCAGAAGCAGGACCTTCCATGGATGTGGACGAGGATAGTGATTCTGAGTGTGATTTCGAAGGATTTATGAGGGAAGTTGGGGAGGAGCAGCAGCCATTACCCACTAGTGACGCCAGCTGCCATCCTCTGGGGACCCAGTAGGACTACCTACAGCTTCGGATACCACTTTCCATTCCCAGCAAGCCCACCAACACTATCCTACAAGGTTAGTTATCATTCATAGTACAGTACCATTTATTATAATTACAGTAGTACCAGTATATTTATAGGTATATGGCAGGTATTTAAGGTGACTTTTCCTAAGGTTGCTGATATAATTCATTTTTCCCCATAAGCTCTCTTGTTTGTCTAACACGTTTTTGGTCCAACACGGGACCCGTGCACAACAATATTACCGTGTTGGACGCGAGGGTACTGTACTATGTTTCATATCATGCTGTTGCTTACTGCTGTAAGTTTTGTATCCCAGCCATATCTCAGTGACACCTGCCTTCAGTCACAATCTTCACCACAGAGGTGTCCTGTGGTGACGAGTCTTCCTGCTGTTCTTTCTCCACATCTCCCTTACATCCTCCACACATCCTTCCTTTGTCAGCGCTTTCACCAATAAATGGTTCACCTAACTTACTTATGTTGTTGGAGAACTTTTCTGTCAACACCATCTATTTTACAGTATTAATGTCAGACATTTTTTATCCCCCCACCCAACCCTCCACCCCCTTATTTGACCAGAATTTGTCACAGCTGATTGTTAGAGTCATTGATAGGTTTTGGAATCCTTAATTATGTTTAGGATTGAATTTACAAGGGATAGCTGGGGTTTAATGCACACATAATGGCACTCAGGGAGGCGGGTCACTCTCATCCTAAATGTCAGGACCAACTTGCCTAGCCCTGGGTGCCTATGCTCCTCATGGGACAACACAAGATTAGACGATGATGGTGATGATTAAATTTATCTCACAAGTTCCATGTTACCCAGTCGTGGGACAGGTAATATGTGGGGACCCCCTTCACCAGTCCATTCAAGGTATTGCTACCCCCCCTGGGGGTAGGGGGGTTTCAAGAATACTCCCCCAGTATCCCTGCTTGTCGTACGAGGCGACTAAAAGGGTTGGTGGTGGGTTAGTGCCCCACCCTGTAAAAAGAACTAACTAAAAAAGCAAATAAAGCGCCTCGGACCCGGACGGACCATACGTTGACGACTAAGGAACGGACAAAGGACATTCTGAGGGTAGGAACATGGAATGTGAGAGGAGTGAATGATGAAGTGAAAGAAAGAGAGATTGTCCAGGTGCTTGAGGATGCAAAAGTGGATATATGTGGATTGACTGAAACTAAATGGGAAGGTGAAAGGATGAGAGAATGGGAATACGGTGTAGGTATATGTGCAGGAGTCAGTGAGAATGAGAGGGCAAGAGAGGGAGTATGTCTGATGATAAGCAAGAAGTGGAAGGAGAATATAAGAGAGTATGGAACAGTGGGTGCAAGAATTGTATGGGTGAGGATGAAAGTAGGTATACAAGCATGGGCGATTGTATGTGTGTATGCCCCGACAGAGGACCAAGTGGCAAGAGTGAAAGATGAGTTTTGGGCGAGAGTAGAAGCATGTATGGACAAGTTTGAGAGGAGCGAGAGAGTGCTGTTGATTGGAGACATGAATGGCAAAGTTGGGAATGTACGAGTGGATGGAGTGGATGGTCAGTGGGGTGTGTCAGCTGAAGTAGATGGGAATGGTAGTGCTTTGGTGGACATCTGTGCTGGTAAGGGGTTGGCAATAGCCAACATCTACTTTCGTCATAAGATGATCCACCGGTATACATGGAGAGTAATGAGAAGGATGGATGGTGAACTTGTTGAACGAAAGGCAATGATAGACTACGTGTGTGTGGATGAGCGAATGAGAAGACAAGTGTTGGATGCAAGGGTGTGGAGAGGGTGGGGGAATGGAGTCTCGGACCATCACTTAGTGATGGCCAAGGTAGAGCTGCAAAGAAAGTGGTTGAGGAGACGAAGGGGAAGACAGGAGGAAGCAGCTCCTGTGAGAAGAGTGGAGAAATTGCAAGATAGTGAGAAAATGACAGAGTATAAGAGCATAGTGGAAGAAAGATTGGGAAGGTATGAGCTAGAGCAGATGGAAGGGGTGGAAGACGTATGTAAGATATTCACGGAAGAGATAAGCGCAGCGTGTGAGGCGGTTTGTGGAGTGAGGAGGAGATGCAAGGGTGTGCAAGGGACAGCATGGTGGAATGATGAGGTGAAACGAGCTGTGGAACAAAAGAAGAAGGTATATGGTGAATGGTTGGCGAGTAGAGGTAGGGGAGAAGATGAGAGAGAGAAGAGAGAGGTATATGTGAGCAGGAGAAGGGAGGTTAAGAGACTGGTGAAGGAGAGTAAGAAGAAAGTGGATGAAGAGTTTGGGAGGAATCTGAGTGTGAAATGGAGGGAGAGTAAGAAATTGTTTTGGAAGGAGGTAAAGAAAGTAAGGCAGTGTGAAAGGGGAAATAGTAGGGGAGTGATAGATAGGAATAATAGATTGTTGGTGGAGAAGAGAGAGAAATTGAGGAGATGGAAGGAGCACTTTGAGGATTTGTTGAATGTAGAGAGTGAGAGCAGTGTGAGTATAAGTGGTTGGGGAATGGCTGGGAGAAGAATAGATGAGAGGAGGGAGGAAGAGATCAGTAGGTCGGAAGTAGTGGAAGCGATGAAGAAGATTAAGCTGGGAAAGGCCCCAGGAAATGATGGAGTGTGTGGTGAAATGCTTAGGTATGGGGGTGAGATTGTTGTGGAGTGGATATGGAAGTTGTGTAGATTGGCTTGGGAAGAGGGAAGGGTTCCAGAGGACTGGAAATCAGGTATAATTGTTCCTCTGTACAAAGGAAAAGGGGAGAGAGAAGTATGTGGTAACCATAGGGGTATTTGCCTTCTTAGTGTGACTGGTAAAATATATGGTAGAATACTCATTGATAGGGTTAGGCATATGACAGAGGAGCTAGTTGGAGAAGAACAAGGGGGATTTAGGAAGGGAAAAGGGTGTGTAGATCAGATATTTGTTCTAAGATGTTTAGTGGAGAAGTATCTAGAGAAGGGAAGGAAAGTGTATGCTGCCTTCATGGACTTGGAGAAAGCTTATGACAGAATAGATAGGCAAGGTATGTGGAAGGTATTAAGAATATATGGAGTGGAGGGGAAATTGTTGAGTGCTGTGAAGAGTATGTATGAAGGAGCTAGGGCTACGGTGCGAGTGGATGGTGAGCTGAGTGAGTTCTTTGATCTCAATGTGGGACTGAAACAGGGGTGTGTGATGTCTCCATGGCTGTTTAATATATATATGGATGGGGTTGTAAAGGAGGTGCAAGGTAGGGCAGTGGATGTGGGGGTGGCCCTAATGAATGAGGGTGAGATTTGGAAGCTTCCGGTGTTGCTGTTTGCTGATGATACAGTATTGTTGAGTGAAGATGAATGGGAGTTGCAAGGTCTGGTGAATGAATCTGGGACAGTGTGTTGGAGGAGGAAGCTGAAAGTTAATGTAAACAAAAGTAAAGTTATGGTGTTTGAGAGGAATGATGTCACAGAGTGTGCAGTGAGGTTGGATGGTGAGGATATGGAGAATGTGAGTGCATTCAAGTACTTGGGTAGTGTGATGAGTAAGGATGGAACTTTGGGGGATGAAGTACGTGAAAGGGTACAGCAGGGAAGAAAGGTTGTTGGTACACTGAAAGCAGTGATGAGAAATAGGGAGGTGAGTATGGAAGTTAAGAAGTCACTGCATGATGGTATTGTGATCCCTACCCTGACGTATGGAAGCGAGGCGTGGACCTTGCAAGAGGGGAACAAGTCAAGAGTGAGAGCAGTGGAAATGAGTTACTTGAGAGGAGCATGTGGAGTGACGTGGAGGGACAGGTTGACGAATGAAGAAGTGAAGGAACGTTGTGGGGTAGATGTGGATGTGGTTGAAAAGATTAGGAGAAGTACACTGAGGTGGTTTGGACATGTGGAGAGAATGGAGAATGAAAGACTGACCAAGAGGGTGTATGTAGGTGAGGTGGAGGGAGGGAGAGGGAGGGGTAGACCGAGGATGAGGTGGAGGGATGGAGTTGAGAGGTATATGAGGGAGGGGGGGGTGAGTTGGGGGGAGGGGAGTCAAATGGTGGGTGACAGAGTGACTTGGAGGCGTTTTGTCTGCGGCCACCCTTTGCGGGATTAGGGCGTCGGGCTATAGATAGATAGATAGATAGATAGGTAATTCTTCGGACAAGCTAGGTGAGGTTACAGGAAAACTATGTTGTGTGGTAATGTTTAAATCATGAATTGATGCCTGGTTATCAGGTAAGGCACTCAAACTGTATGTGGCTCAGAAGGGTTTAAATATTTTCCTGAGAGTTTGCTGCTCATGATGAAAGACTCGTCACTTTAGCTTGAAATGCCTGGACTGGGTAACATTACATCAGGCTTTATGCTCTTCATGGGGCACTAAAGGATCAGTTGGTTGATGAATGAAATCTAACACAGGCTGAAATACTTGGGATTTTTTTCATTAGCTACCCTTAAACCCAGTAGCAGCAAGACTTCCACGCAGGGAACCCAGCTACATTTACACGAAGTTTGGCCTGAGCTTACTTCGTATACATATCCTGTCTGCACAACTACAGTCATTTTCCTGGGTTGGGCTGGATATGTTAG
Source organism: Coenobita brevimanus (assembly GCF_032717465.1). Lineage (NCBI taxonomy): Eukaryota > Metazoa > Arthropoda > Malacostraca > Decapoda > Coenobitidae > Coenobita > Coenobita brevimanus. The sequence goes on along the minus strand of NC_137023.1, from coordinate 45,605,807 downwards.
GGAAGGATGTCAGTTGGTGTATGAGAAAGAAAACTTAGAATCAATACGAGGCCCTAGGTAGGATTATCAACAGTACGGAAGCTTTTGCACCCGGGTGTACACCATAGCTGCTCCACCCGGAGTGCACAATGCCACCACATGTAGGCTTAACAGTGACAATGTCATGATAGAAAAATTTAGCTCATGGCGCTGTGTAGTTTAGTGGGTAATGAAGGGGCATCTGTCAAATTGAGCCTGTGTAGGTGTATATCCAAGGGATGGTTGGGGTTTATTGCTCACATAATACCACTCAGGGATGAGTGAGGCTGGTCATTCTCATCTTAAATGTCAGGACCAACTTACCAAGCCCTGGGCTCTTGTGCTTCTCATGGGGCAACATAGGATTGGATGATGGATGGATAGTAGGAGTTTGGCAGTTTTTAATTACAATATTATTTTTTTTCTCCTTTAGACTGGGTATGTGGGGGCCAGTGGAATCGCATGGTGCAGTTTTTGGCAGTGCTTATGCAGACAGTCCAGAACAATAACATAGAGCTTGCAGTTTTCTTTAATGGTGCTCTGGAACAGCAACGGCTGGGTGAATGGGCACGCCGAGAGGCCGCTCAGCGGAAAAATATCAATTCGGTAAGTTTCACTTGTTAGTCGTCCATAGTAACAAATGTTTGCTCCTGCAGTCAGTCATTCTGGGACATAAGTTGTAGTAGCTACAGCTTGTGGTATTAATATAAGCACACACACACACACACACACACACACACACACACACACACACACACACACACACACACACACACAATGCATGCATGTGCAGGGAGAGAGAGAGAGAGAGAGAGAGAGAACAGTGATAAGAGGAAACTACTCAGATTGGAGAAAGGTAATGAGTGGAGTCTCTCGAGTATTGGTTTTAGCTCTGGTAATGGTTTGATGTCTGTGAGTGTCATGCCTTGAGAGTAAATGTAGAAGAGTAAAGTGATGGTTATTGAGAGAGAAGACGATTCCCAGTGCAATGTTACAGTGAATGGACAGAGACTGGAATTGGTGAGAGAGTTCAAATACCTGTACTTGGGTACAGTGACAGAAAAGAGAGGAAAATGTGCAAAAGGAGTGGAAAGTAGAGTGACACATGGAAATAAAGTAGCGGGTGCAGTGAAGGCCTTGATAAGAAACAGAGGCTTGAGTGTTACAACTGCACGAGGCCTACTGTACATGAAGGAGTGTTAGTGCCGACTTTAACATATGGATGTGAGACTATGGTGTGGCATGAAAATGAAAAGAGTGAGGGCAGTGGAGATGGGACTGCTGAGGAATGTATGTGGAGTAGAGAGAGTGGATAGGATATGAAATAATGTGATTCTTGAAAGATATGGAGTGAGGAAGTCTGTGGACACCAGAATCAGAGGGAGTGTACTGAGATGGTATGGTCATGTGGAGAAAATGGATAAGAATAGAGTTGTGAAAAAGGTATATCTGTGCGAATTTGAAGGAGGGAGGAGGTGAGGTAGGCCAAGAAGAAGGTGGAGGGATATGGTGGATGAGTGTGTGAGGAAGAGAGGTTTGGAAGTTGGTGAGGCTAGGGAACTGACAAGAGATCGAGCTGGTTGGATATCTTGAGGAGAAGCGCATGGTCAGGGATTTGGCACCCCTTTTTAACGTGACAATGTCCGAATTGACTCTACTGGATGTGTTTGTGTGAAGCTACAGAATGTGGTGAATGTTTTTGGCGTATCAGATAAAGCCAGGATTCCGGGGACTTGAATGGTGAGTGAATGGAAGTGTGGCCCATTGGATTGGGCAATTTTGGGCTGTCTGGACATTGCTACTCCTCACCCTGCCCTAGGGTGGGAAAGGAGGTCCGGATGATGATGATGGTGATGAATACTGTATTCTTAGTCTATATATACAGTAGAATGCATTGGAAAATGTTAGCACAGGCAGCTATATAAATGTACAGTATATCCTGATGATGCAGAAACTTTAAGATCTATCAAGGGTAATGATTCCTTTAGAGAAATGCAAGAAAACATTGCTAGATTCTTGGAATGAGTAAAAAATAGAAGGTAGAGTTTAATACAGAAAAATGGAATTTGGGAAAAGTATTAGTAGACTCTATCTATCTATCTATCTATTGCCAGACGCCTCAATCCCGTTTGGGGTGGCCACAAACAAATCTCCTCCAAGTTGCCCTGTCCCCCACCATTTCACTGCCCTGCTTCCAACTCACATCCCCCCTCTCTCATATTCCTCTCCACCCCATCCCTCCATCTCATCCTCGGCCTCCCCCTCCCTCTTCCCCCCTCCCTCTTCCCCCCTCCACCTCACTCACATACACTCTCTTCGTCAGTCTTTCACCCTCCATCCTCTCCACTTGGCCAAACCACCTCAGTGTGTTCCTCATAACGCTTCCTATCACATCCACATCCACATCACAACGCTCCTTTATATCCTCATTCGTCAGCCTGTCTCTGCATGTGACTCCACAGACTCCTCTTAAATAACTCATTTCCACTGCTCTCACTCTTGACTTGTGTCCTTCCAACAACGTCCAAGCTTCACTGCCATACTTTAGAGTTGGTATCACAATACTGTCATGTAGTAACTTTTTCTTTTCCATGCTCACTTCCCTGTTTCTTATCACTGCTTTCAAAGAACCAGCAACCTTTCTTCCCTGCTGTACCCTTTCAAGCACTTCACCCTCCAAACCTCCATCCTTACTCATCACAATACCCAAGTACTTAAACATACTCACATTTTTCAATTCCTTTGGTTCCTTCTTCCTCGCATTAAAAAAAAAAAAAAAAAAAAAAAAAAAAAAAAATCCAACCTCGCTGTACATTCACTGACTTCACCTCTCTCAAAGACCATCACTTTACTCTTCCCTACATTCACCTTTAGATTCCGTTTCTTACACACTCTCCCAAACTCATCCACCAAGCCTTGCAGCTCCCCTTTGTCTTCACTCAGCAACACAGTATCATCTGCAAACAATGGTACAGGGAGTTTCCAAACACTATCTTCTCTCACCAGGGCCACTCCAACATCCACTACCCTACCTTGTACCTCTTTTATTACCCCATCCATGTACAGATTGAACAACCATGGAGACATGACACATCCCTGTTTCAACGCAACTTTCAAAGAGAAAAATTCATTTAGTTCACCATCCACACGCACTGCAGCCTTTGCACCATCGTACATACTCTTCACAGCGTTCAACAGCTTCCCATCTGCTCCATATATTCTTAACACTTTCCACAATCCTTGTCTATCCACCCTGTCATATGCTTTTTCCAAATCCATGAAATTCGCATGCAACTTTTTTCCCTTCTCTAGAAACTTTTCCACTAAAGATCTAAGAATGAATATCTGATCTACACAACCTCTTCCCTTCCTAAAGCCTTCCTGTTCTTCTCCAACTAATTTCTCTGTTCTTTCTCTAACTCTGTCAATAAGTGTCCTACCATACACTTTTCCTATTATACTAAGAAGACAAAGCTTTTCCTATTATACTAAGAAGACAAATGCCCCTATGATTACCACACACTTCTTTTTCCCCTTTTCCTTTGTGCAAGGGAATAATTATACCTAACTTCCAATCCTCCGGGACTCTACCTTCCTCCCAGGGCAATCTGCACATCTTCCACATCCATTCTACTACTATCTCTCCCTCATGCTTCAGCATTTCACCACACACTCCATCAGTTCCTGGGGCTTTCCCCGATTTAACTTTCTTCATTGCCTCCACAACTTCTATCCTACTGATTTCTTCCTGTCTTCTCACCTCCCTCCGTCTCCCAGCCATTCCCCAGCCACTTATACTCGCATTACTTCCATCCTCTATGTTCAGCAATTCCTTAAAGTGTTCTCTCCATCTGCTCACTTTTTCTCCCTTCTCCACTAGTAATCTACCATTTTTATCTTTCACTCCCCTGCTAACTTCACTTCCACCCTGTCTTACTCTTTTCACCTCTTTCCAGAACATTTTCTTACAGTCCCTCCACTTTACACTCAAATTCCTTCCAAATTCCTCATCCACTCTCTTCTTACTCTCTCTTACTAATCTTTCCACCTCTCTTTCTTTCTACATATAACTCTCTCCTCCGCCTCTCAACTTCTTCCACTCCCCTATTTCTCATCCATTCATTGTATGCTTTCTTCTTTTGTGCCACAGCCTGTTTCACCTCTTCAGTCCACCACGCTGTTCCTTGCACCCCCCTCCGTCTTCTCTTCCTTCCACACACCACATCACATGCTGCACATATTTCTTCTGTAAATATCCTACACACACCTTCCATGTCTCCCATCTGCTCCAATTCATATTTGCCCAATCGTTCCTCCACTTCTCTCTTATACTCTGCCTTTTTCTCATCCTCTTGTAACCTTTCCACTCTCCTTGCAGCTACTCCTTCCTCTCGTCTTGCCCCTCTTCTATTCCTCCATCTTACTTGAATCCTAATTCTGGCCACCACCAAGTAGTGGTCAGAAAGTCCACTCCCCCAACCTCTATAAGCTCTTGCATCCATTACACATCTTTGCATCCTTTCATCCACACACACATAATCAATCATTGCCGTCCTTTCATTCAGTTCACCACCCAACCTTCTCATCACTTGCCACTCATTTGGGAATATAACCTGGGCGATCACAAGCTGCAAAACTCTGAAAAGACCAAAGATCTTAGACTGATTATCAACCTAAAGCTTTCACCTGAAGATACATACATGACAGGGTGAGGAAAATGTATTGTCTGTTAGCTAATTTGAAAATAGCTATGTTGGAAGGACACAAGTCAAGAGTGAGAGCAGTGGAAATGATTTTTTTTTAAAGGAGCATTGTTCTGCTGATGTAGATGGGAGAGAAATACATTGAGGTGTTTGCCCCATGTGGAGAGGATGGAGAGCAAGAGACCAACAAGGAGAGTGTATGTGAGTGAGACAGAGGGGGGGAGAGGGAGGGGGAGGCCGAGGATGTGAGGGAGGGGGAGGGTCGAGGATGAGTGGGAGACAGGATGACATGGAGGCAATTTGTTTGTGGCCACCCCTTAGAGGATTAAGGTATCTGGCAATGGATAGATAGATAGATAAGTGAGAAGTAAAAAAAAAAAAAAAGATGAATATGCAGCATTTATTTGGTCCCCGTGTTTAAAAAATAAAACAAAAAATTAAAATTGAGAAAGTTCAGAGAGCAGTAACAAAATGGGTCCCAAGCATGAAAGACTTAAAGTTATGATGAGAGACGAAGAATTCTGGATTTACCATGACTGGAGGAAAAATAAGAGGAGATATGATGATGATATACAAATGTGTAATTGATAGGAAGTCATTGGCAAGGAAAACTATGTAATATTGTACCAGTGACTAGATGATCAAGAGGTCATAGTAGGAAATTACGGAAAATGAGAGGAGCTAAGAATGTGAAGAAGTACTGTTTGCTAGTAAGATCTGTTGGTACATGGAACTGTTTGCTGAACAAAATTTTGTATGCTAAAAATATTCACAGGTTTAAAGAAACATGATAAAATAAGGAAAGAAGATGGGACAATACGAGTTTGGCTCAATCCTGATTACCGCATAATGGGTAAGTAAGAGGTCTGTTCAGAAAGTATCAGACCTTATTTTTTTCTCACCAGCCAGTTGGAGGATAAAGGTGGGGTTTTTTGTAGCGCAGTGCAGGACCTTTGTGTGCATGCATAAGTAATGCCAACTGCCACGAGTGACTCAGTGACTGTCAGTCAGCCTGTGTTTATTGTCATGCACTTTACACCGTGTTCTTGTACTCGTCACGATGACCGAAAATGTCGAACAACATTAGTTTAACAAATTACGCCAAAAACTAGATGATACCAAAATTGAAACTATCAGGAAGATCCAACAAGTTTTGGGGAACGAAGCCATGGAGATAATGCAGTTAAAGGAGTGGTACAATCACTTTAAAAGTGGCCGAATGTCATTCGAGAGAGATGTGTGTCCTGGGAGGCCATCATCAAGCAAGAGTGCTGGAAAAGTGAAGAAAGTCTGCAATTCGGCCATGGGAAATCGTCATTTGACTGTCAGAGAAAATGCTAATGAAATTGGAATCAGTGATGGATCAGCACACACAATTTCAATGAATGATTTGGGCGTGCGAAGAGTTGCCGCCAAGTTTGTTCCAAAGCTCCTTTTCCGTGAACAACAAGCTCTGCTCATGAATGTTGCTCAAGACATATTGGAGTGTGCAAAGCACGATCCAGACTTTCTGAAGACTCTTATCATTGGAGATGAGACTTGAGTGTATGGGTACAACCCAGAAACCAAGCACTGTCATCTCTGTGGATGCATGCAGGGTCGCCTTGACCAAAAAAAAAAGCATGGCAGGCCTGCAGCAAGGTGAAATGCATGTTGATAGTTTATTTTTTACTACTGTGGTGTTGTGCATCATGAATATGCATCAGAAGGTAAGACTGTCAACAAACATCACTGTCTCTATGTTTTCTGTTGTCTTTATGATGCAGTTTGGCGGAAGAGACCAGACCCTTGGAAAGGGGCAAGTTGGAAGCTGCATCATGACAGTGCAGCTGTCTCGGTTGGTTCAGGAATTTTTGGCTAAGCACAACATTCCGCAGATCCAGCAGGCTCCCTGCTCACTAGACATGGCTCTGTGTGACTTTTGGTTGTTCCTGACGCTCAAAACTCCGCTGAAGAGTTCCCGATTTGAGATGAGAGAAAAGATCATGACAAGTGCAATGAAGCACCTGCAAGAGATACCGAAAACCAACTTTAAAAAATGTTTCAGGCAATGGAAATAATGCTGGGCTACATGTGTCAAGTCAGAAGGGGCTTACTTTGAAGAGGATTAGTGTCCTATCTCAACAAGTTAGCTATTTATTTTATTTTAGAGCCTAAGGTTGGACACACACACACACACACACACACACACACACACACACACACACACACACACACACACACACACACACACACACACACACACACACACACACACTCTTACTAACTAGACGGGCCAGAGTCTGGGAAAGAGTTGCTAACCCATGCTGAGCTGATTCTTTATAAGGTACCATAGTTTACCTCCCCAGAGTCATTGTTTCATAACCAGTGTAAATTGCACCTCTAACGAGGCTTTCAGTATGGCATGTGCAGACCTTCATTGTGCGTCATATGAGGTCTGTAGCTTGGGAAGGGTTAAACTGCAGTGTGGTTTTGAAGTGTAAGCAAAACTACCTTCATAGCTGTTGTAAAGTTTAGAGACAGAACTTTCAAGAGCTGGAGTGCTGGGATATGGTTAGCCACAGTTCTAGCCTTATCATCCTCCTGCCAGATATCAGAACCATTCTTCCATTCTTTAACCTCATTCTTGTCCATGTCTAATTATTTATGTTGCAGTAACTTTATAATTTGCTGGTACAGGTGAACACAGTACATCAGTGTATAGCATTTTGTGGGAATATACAGTGGAATCTCCTAAATAGTGGATTCTTAATACACGGCAACATCATGCAGCAGTTTGTAGTATCAGTAACTCATGGGAACTATACAAAATTTATGAATGCAGCCTCAAGAATTACACTTTTCTATTCCTTGTTCAATACCTGCCACCATTACCTCAAACCCTCACATGTAGCCAGACTTAAACCAGTTGTAGTTAAGCATGGCATTTACTAAACCAAACCAATCCTATTTAAGCATAGCACTTACCATAAGCCAATCACAGCACTTCCCTCCCATGCCAGACGTGAAAGACGCTTGTGCTTGACGCCCTGGCGCCTGGCCCAGTGCATTGTCTCCTTTTCATTGTTAGTGTGTAGTTCCAGTGTGGTTTACAAGAGGATTTTCTCTTTCTCCCTGTGCTTCCTCTGCCTGCCTAGTGTTACCATGGCCAATCGTAACCCTCCTAAGCCGATAGCTTCTTCGAGGAGGTGGAAAAAGAAGCCAATGTTAACATACACCTAAAAGTTAGATGTAATAAGGAGGATTGGCAGTGATGAGAAGAAAGTTAAAGTTGCCCACCATTATAGACCCAACAAGATAATTCTTTACCAAACAGGCGCAGCAGTCCCACCAATATTTTAACAAACTCACAATCTCTAGTTGAGTAATTTTGGTACATATGCAACACAGATAGTTAAGTGCTGAATTATGACCATAAGAAGTGAGTGGAAAAAAACAAAATATTCCTAGTTGGGGTATTTAACCCCCAACACACCAGGGGTTTTCTGATATTGCCCACTCCTCCCTACGGAGGATTTCCATGATTTTGGGAAGGATACCCTTAGTTCAAACCTTAATGTCTGCCAAACTAGAAAAACTAGAGAAAAATTAAAGATAAGTGAGGCTCATCAACTCTTCCTTTTTCAAATGAAAGTATCCCCAGGTCTCCAGGTGGTCCCGTTGATTAGTAAGGATAAGTTAAAGATGACTAGTTCTCCCTGCTTTGGTGGGCTGTTTCCGAGCGTGTGTCACTGCCAGTGACCTTGGACTCGCTGGCTAGTGTTGGCAGCGCTGACTGGAGTGGTGGTTGTAACATTGGCTGGCCTTCCTTAAAAAAAAATGGAATTTTCCACTCAGTCTTCAACTTTTCCTTACTCACCATTGTAAGGATGTCATCACCCTGTTCATGTGGTTCCTTGTAGGGTTTTCCACTCATTTCATAGTGCCACTATGCCCTGTAGGTGTGTGGGAAAAGAATAGCGCTTTAATTTTTTGTACTCACATCTTGTGTCAGTTATAATAATTTCCACCTACTACGGCACTTATACAGTAAGACTTCACTATAACGGACTAATTGGGGCTCAAACCATTCCAAAAAATGTGAAATTCCGATAAAAGCGACTTCCGGGCTTCCCCCTGCTAATCCAGACTTTTTCTGATATATCAGACATTAGTCTGAATTGCATGAACAGTTTCCAAACTGTTTTTACTACCATTGTGGTACTGTACTGCATTATAACTTCACTATATTAATCAAATGGTATAATATACAGTATATAATAATCTCTACTGTACGCACAGAAACACGGATTTTATTTATCTTATTGTGGTGTACATAGTTGAAGTGGTCAGGCAGTCCGGACTGCTTTTGGCTTTATCGGATTTTTTCCAATATACAATAATCCCTCCACTATCCGATGTAATAGAGCCAAAGGCATGTCCGGAAAGTGGGCCCCTGCCTACTGGACTGGTACTTATGGACTCTAACTCAGCCCAGTTTTGAAAGCCACCTAAATAACTCCCAACCGGACATGCATATCACCTATTTAAACCTATTTAAGACCCTGTTCACACCAATTATGGACATAAAGCATGAAATAAATGAAAAGGAACCAGAGAATGAGGAATTAGAAGTGAGTATGGAAAATACTTAGCAGTGTACAGGGTACTTACTTCACATCTATGGCTGCCGCCTCTAAGGCTCTGGTAGTGGTGAAAATGCTCTTGAAGCATGTACAGTAATCCAGTGGTGTGCTACACTTAATTCTTTGCACTGTGAGTTATAATTGTTTAACACTGCACATTCTGTTCTTAATTGCATCATGCCAATTTCAATCGCCACTTTGCACTCCACAGTCCTCTGCACTCTGAATTCTAATTTGTTAACACTGCACAGCACTGGAAATTCCCATGTGGTCAAGTGGCGAGGTATTGCAGTTTATTCACAAAAACGAACATGTGCTTCATCCATTGTGATGACCTCCACCCTTGATGGTGGTTAAGCTGTAACTGGGGACAGGGTTGCCAGATCTGAGCTCGGCCACATTACCAAACTTCTCAATTTTCATTACCAAATTCTTAAAGGAAGCATTTATTCTTCACTAATTATATGTACAAATGGAAATAATCACTCACAATCATCAGCATGTTTATTTTTGCGCTATGTATGCTAGCAGATTAATTAAAGAGAGCAGACTGTCCCCCGTCTCCATTCTCTATATCTTCATACATGTGAAAAATCTGTTTGGTAATGGATCATGCTGATTCACAACCAAACGAACTTTTCAATACCAAATCGGCCCACATTTGGTAATGAAAAATACCAAATAGCAACCCTGACTGGGGAAGGGGGAGGAAGGAAGGAAGGGGTGAAGGGGCCGTACCTAAACAACAGCTGTTCGGCGCTGCGCAGTGCTGCGCGCCAAATTTAAATTACGGTTGGGAAAAAATTCGGATTTTTTTTTTTTTTTTTTTTTTTTTTTTGCAGGGGTTCCAGAGGTCCAGGCCCACAATGTACAGTAAGTGGGGAGTCTTGAAAGTGGGTGTCCGGATAGTACAGGGATTACTGTGTAGGAATTTAGTCCGGTAGCTCCTCGAGTCTGATAAAAGCGAATTCCATTGAAGTCCATTATATCGAGGTTTTACTGTATTTGCACTTGACGTCATGATTATGGGTAATTGCACTTTGAGAAGTAAATGCTGTGGCTGTTTCATGCAGTATGGTTGAGTATGAGGTAATTACTTGTACTAAAATTGTGACTACTGTAATTTGTTTTAATGTGGGACATTGTGGAAATATTACTAATGTCATACACAACTTACATTTTTTTGTACTTCACATCTCAAGTATGTTTATTGTCACATTTTCACCATTATTATCTGAGTAACGAGGGAAAAAATTTAGTTATACCCAACCTGGTCATTTTCTTTCTCACCTGCGCACTCCTGGTTTTTCATGCAGCAGATAGGGTTACTCAAGGTATTTCTGATCAGTTTCATAATAACCATAAACAATTACACATATTGCATTGCAGTTGTAAAACTTATTATAAAACGCATATAACATACACTAGATATAATTTATATCTTACACTTCACTCATGTATTAAAAAAAACACACGTGCATAGCTGTTTACTATTTACAATTTCCCACACACCTGCTCATTCACAAAGCACTTTCTCTAGTGGTAAGGGCAGAACATTTTTGGGGGTTGATGATGCAATTGGCCCCATATGTGGGGGAATGGAATCGGAGGAGAAGGAGGAGGAGGAAGACATCACTCTACACTCTACCAGTGCCGTGTACTGTACAGACAGAGCCACACATCAGTGGGGTACCTTGGGTATCTACCTATCCTATGGTTGTCATAGAAAATGGTCTTGGGTTCAAAGGGTGGCGGGAAGACGCCTTCGGCTGTAGATGTCAACCAGTGTTGTTCCGCGCCCAAAATTGTGACAGCTATACATGTCAGCCAGCGCGTAGGGGTCAAGGAAATGGGCAGGTCTCTCGCAGCAGTGTTTAATGACAATCTGTCCAACTAGCTGTGTTGTTTACCAACTTCTGCTCTGACTGGACACGTTCTAAATTCTCATTTATAGCTTGCAGAAGTAAGTTTATAAAAATGCCCAGTAGCTGTGGTAATCCAGTAATAATGACAGGTAACCTGTGAAAAACTCATTTCATTTTTTAAAAAATATGGAAAGACCGCACCCATTTGGTAAAGAATTAATCGCAACGAATTGGTGACTTGTATGACACGGAGGCAGCTGAAGGCGATGAAACACCACTTCCGTTGTCGTCATGTTGGACTTGGAGGGGTTCCTGAGGGAGGTTGATGAGGAGAAAGCGGCAGCATGAGGCAGCAGCACACTCGCCTCATGCTGAGAGGCCATAGTCTGCCTCAAGCCTCAGAACCCCTCTCCCCTCCCACATCCATTAAAACAGTGTCATCAGTCAGAGGTAAGAATCTTACAATATTGTTTATTTACATAAAATATGCTTTACTTATTTCTTTTCCAGGTTGTTAATGTCTGCTGATGACAGCTTGATGTAGGTTTGGGGGTAAGGGGGGCAACTTTTCCGAGATGACGGACGCATAAGCAATTTTCCCCTTAAGATTGGTTATTTCTAACTTGTGGAATTTTCAAATTGTGGCATGTGCTCCCCCTTAAAGCCGCAATTTAGATTTCACCGTATTCATGTTATAATTTGAAATTAATGTTGCTGTAAGTTCCCTATTAACCTGAATAATGCATGTCCAGCTAATTGATTACCTGAGGAATTTCTTACAGTGTATATTCTTTTGTTTGAATGGTTGTAAATTTGGGGAGTTACAACCAAACTAAACCATTCGCCAGAAACTATTGTCGGAGTGATATTTAGCGTAGAAGTTCCATTTTCATTTTACACATTACAATATACAGTATCTACAGGTATGAACTATGTCCAAGTGGGACAAACTATTTCAGTAAGAGTAAACTGATTGCCATATTAAGCCTTTCCTTACTCTTTATTTTTTTTTTATTTTTTATTTTTTTACTAAGATATGTTATTAACCCTTAACCCTTACACCACGGGCTTGTTTTGCTTTGACTTGCGGCTCCCGCGGGCATATTCGCGCTCCGACAGACTCTCTAAAAATATTTGCCAAAAATCAGTTATTAGTCCTAGAATATTAAAATCACATATACTTATGGCACATACCTTCAGCTTTCTCCTTGGGTGTTTGTTGAGCCTTCGTCGAGTACCGTAGGACTTGTGGAGACTCTGAAGTTGGGTAACGAAGTCTCCACTTTACACTTCCCGACAACTCGTAATATGATTACCACAGCGTGATATTATGACTAGAAACACTAATCTATGATTCTCAAATAGTTTGGAATCCATACTCCCCCAAAAAAACACTGTGAAAGCAGTGCAAATTACGAGGGCGTATGACCATCCCTCTTCCGATCGTTCGCCGCTAGTGTTGTCTATTATTCATAAAAACACTCACAGTTTATATTTCTGTTGCTATATAACACTTATATATATCTACAGTCTTTATCCATAAGTTTCCTTCAGTAATAGTAGTTTATTGTCACTGTAGGGATTCAATTTCTTCCAGTAAAATACGTATCATTCACTTTCTCATCCTGTATACTAGCATTGAGAGTGAATGTCACTTTCACCATCACTCTCATAACTCTTAGTATTCATACATGCTAGAGTGAAACTTTCACTTTCATTAATCCTAGTATATGTACTCGTATTTTTATAATACCACTCATTTACATTTCTATTTACGTTCTTTACTGTATTTACATTATTTACATTTCTATTTTATTTACACTGTGTTATGCACTGTCACTTGAAGTAACTTACAAAACTGTTTTCCACTGTTCACGTATATTTACATTCATTGCTTTCTTGCTGTTTGCACATTATTTACACTTTATTTACAATTCCACTTATACTGTTTTACTGAAGAAAAAGATCATAGTCACTCTTTATCAATTGTCAGCTCTTTACCTCTTTCCACACGAGGTTTAGTAGGGGGTAAAGGTCACAGGGCCCTTTGCATGGGGCTATAAAGTTGCGGAAGTTAGCAAGAGCAAATCAGACATACTCCCACTTTCAAAGACGACAGTGAACTGATAGTGGTGGCCTCCTGCCGCCTGGCTAGGGTAGGTGCATTACTACCAACTTCAGCCCTATGAGACCTGCTAATATATAGCAATGAAATGATTGGCAGGAAACCAAGACAATACATAATAAATTAGGTAGTACCAGGTGAATGTAAATATCACTTAGGCTTCTCCCTTCCCTCCTTATATGTATATTTATTACGAAAATAGATTATACGGCATATTTCAAGGGGAAATAAACAGCGAAAATTAGCGAACGAGTGCATGTGAGGTGTTGTCAGGTGATAATTAGCCAATTCCAGGTGTATGGCACTATCACTTACCTTATTTCTGTTTTGTATATATTATTTGGTTTAAGAATAGGGCATAGGGCTTATTCCAATGGATGAAATCAGTGGAAAATTCCAGGGAAGATTTACTTAGCGTAGAATACAGTGTGGTGGCCTGCAATAATTAGGTAGTTCCAGGTGAATGCAAATATCACTTAGGCTTCTCCCTTCCTTTCTTATATATATTTTTATTACGAAAATAGATTATACGGCATATTTCAAGGGGAAATATCTATCTATCTATCTATAGCCCGACGCCCTAGTCCCGCAAAGGGTGGCCGCAGACAAAACGCCTCCAAGTCACTCTGTCACCCACCATTTGACTCCCCTCCCCCTAACTCACCCCCCCCTCCCTCATATACCTCTCAACTCCATCCCTCCACCTCATCCTCGGTCTACCTCTCCCTCTCCCTCCCTCTACCTCACCTACATACACCCTCTTAGTCAGTCTTTCATTCTCCATTCTCTCCACATGTCCAAACCACCTCAGTGTACTTCTCCTAATCTTTTCAACCACATCCATATCTACCCCACAACGTTCCTTCACTTCTTCATTCGTCAACCTGTCCCTCCACGTCACTCCACATGCTCCTCTCAAGTAACTCATTTCCACTGCTCTCACTCTTGACTTGTTCCCCTCTTGCAAGGTCCACGCCTCGCTTCCATACGTCAGGGTAGGGATCACAATACCATCATGCAGTGACTTCTTAACTTCCATACTCACCTCCCTATTTCTCATCACTGCTTTCAGTGTATCAACAACCTTTCTTCCCTGCTGTACCCTTTCACGTACTTCATCCCCCACAGTTCCATCCTTACTCATCACACTACCCAAGTACTTGAATGCACTCACATTCTCCATATCCTCACCATCCAATCTCACTGCACACTCTGTGACTTCATTCCTCTCAAACACCATAACTTTACTTTTGTTTACATTAACTTTCATCTTCCTCCTCCTACACATTGTCCCAAATTCATTCACCAAACCTTGCAACTCCCATTCATCTTCACTCAATAATACTGTATCATCAGCAAACAGCAACACCGGAAGCTTCCAAATCTCACCCTCATTCATTAGGGCCACCCCCACATCCACTGCCCTACCTTGCACCTCCTTTACAACCCCATCCATATATGTATTAAACAGCCATGGAGACATCACACACCCCTGTTTCAGTCCCACATTGAGATCAAAGAACTCACTCAGCTCAGGGCTTCTCCCTTCCTTTCTTATATATATTTTTATTACGAAAATAGATTATACGGCATATTTCAAGGGGAAATAAACAGCGAAAATTAGCGAACGAGTGCATGTGAGGTGTTGTCAGGTGATAATTAGCCAATTCTAGGTGTATGGCACTCTCACTTACCTTATTTCTTTCTGGTATATATTATTTGGTATAAGAATAGGGCTTAGGGCTTATTTCAATGGATGAAATCATTGAAAAATTCCAGGGAAGATTTACTTAGCATAGCATGGCCGGGCAGGCGAGAGGATAGGGTAATGGAGGGGAGGTAGGGAGGGGAGTCAAGAATGGGGAGAAATGGCTAAATTGTCAACAATGGATGGGAGTACAGATGAGATTAGGAGTGCTGACTAGTTTTGGACATTGGCAGTACGGATAGATGATACAAGCCACCACTTCAAAGCCCGGGTGAATTCAAAATAACACAGAGTCACAAAAGTGTCGCCCTGCGGTATGATCCCTTGCTCCCAAGCGTCACGAAAGTGACACCCCGCGGTTAAGGGGTTAATGAATGCTGTACTGTATGAATAATAGGTACATTAATTTTTAATGGATTGATTGACAAGTACAGTATTGATAGAAGGTGATTTGAAGTTTGTAGCATAATGCTGGAGAAGAAAGTGATTTTTTCTTCCTTTCGTAATACATTTTCACCACCTTTATGTTATTAGTAGTAGATTTTTTTTTTTTTTTTAAGCACTTACTAAGCATTGTTGGTTTTGTTGATATCTTAATATAATTTTTAATCTGTGCCTCACCTTGATTCATAATTTCAGGTGCTGAAACATGTGACAGTGAAGGGAACGCCACCTCCCAAGGTATGGTGGGTGGCACCAGTTGGACTACGTACCTGCCTCCGAATGGCCCTTAGGCACCTCAACATACAAGTGGTGTGTTCTTGCTCTTTTTCCATGTTGACTCTTAAGTGTCTTGTCCAGTATTTATTCAACACTCTGTCTTTAATGTCCAGTGTAGTGGTGTCTTGGTTATTGCAGTAATTGGTACTGCTTCTAGTGCACGTTAACGAAATTGCACAATAACAAAAGCTCAGAACCTATGAGATTTATTCTGTTTGGTACCTGGCACCCCACTTGTAAACCAAAATTTTCCTGTTTACAACAATGTAGACCCACTAAATACATACAGTTATGATCATAATCACCTATTCTCCAGTACCCTGTGGCTCAGGCTGGCTCTTTTATGGATGGCAAGTCACAATGGAGTAAGAGGAGCTGAGAGGGAGGGGCCAGAGAGAGAAGGAGAAGGAAAGGTGGGTGGGGGGATGAGTGATGGTGCAGGGGTGGAGTGAGGGAGGGAAGGTAGAGGAGAAAGAATGAAATGCAAAGTGGTTGTCATATAATTTGTCAGGTTTCTTTCATTTTGTGCATGATATAAAGAAGTTGATATTTGGTAGATAATGGTGCATTGCACCTTGTGTAGCAGCAGCAGATAACAAGCTTTAGATAGGTGGAGAAATCAAGGGCTGGCTTGTAAGAGAAATATACTGATGTGACAGATCAAACATTGGTGCAGAGCCAGATGCCGTATTTGTGTTTATCAATGTATTTTGACTTCGGAAGCAGAATGGAATCTGGATGGCTTTCACTTCCGTAATGTTTGTGTAAGAAAAGCTCCTCTACCCTTACATTTAATTAATTTTTTGAACTAAATGTCATATGCAACCTTTGACATGGCTGTGTCCACAGTAAATATGATCATTCAGTATACACTTCCTCTATACAGTCACCATCATGTCAGCTTCTTTATGGCATCTCTATATGAAAAGACTATTTAAAATAATTGTGCACAAAAAGTAGATAAATCCGATGTCTGTGCACATGGGTGGGTATAATAACGATATCTCTCATAATCAGTTAGAAGGGAAGTGCATAATAGGCAAATAAATTTGATGTCTGTGCACATGGGTGGATATAATAACGATGTCACTCATAATCTGTTCGAAGAAAAGTGAAACAAAATCCAACCTAAACTCCAGGAATATATCTGTGTCATTGTTTACTGACATTGGTCAAGCCAAAGTAACCAGGAAAGCCTTAGTACATGGTCCAGTGGCCTCCTGCCTCAATAACCTCTTGCAGTTTTTGCAGCTTCGAGGAAACAATGTTGTTGTTGATTTGCTGATTTCGTCTGAACAACTCCCACTAGTCCTTGGTGTGCCAGAGGAGATGGACACGTGTCCTCTCGTTCTCTGGCTCCCACGCATTGGCTCTCTAGGCCCACGCAGTCTCGATGGCACTGCACTGATGTTTGATCTGTCACGTCAGTATATTTTTATCGCGAGCCAACCTTTGATATCACCACTTATCTAAAGTTTGCTATCTGATGCCGCGATTCAAGGCATAATGCAGCATTGCCTACCGAATATTAGCTCCATTATATCATGCCCTGAATGAAAGAAAATAGACAAGCAGTGTGACCACAACTTCACATTTCATTCTCCCTCCTCTACCTCCCCTCCCTCCCCTCCCTCACTCCACCCCCCACCATCACTCGTCCCCTCACCCACCTACCCTTTTCTCTCTGGCCCCTCCCTCTCAGTCCCTCTTACTCTAGTGTGACTTGCTGCACATAAAGGTGCCACCCTGAGGCACAGGGTACCAGAGGGTAGGTGATTTTTTTATGACCACGACTGTACATACTGTTACGGTAAAGTAGTATCAGAAACATACACAGGCATGGTTAGGTTCATAAAAAATTATGAAAAGGACACACCTGGAAGAAATACATAAGCCTACCTGCAGTGGGCTTGAGGTAAGGGTTTCTAAGACTAGGGGGTGGAGAGTTAGTGGTCTCCACCACCTGGGGTTAACTCCTTGAGTAGGGCCTCATCTGTGAATCCTTCAAAGCCATCAGAAGCTACAGATTTTGCACCATCGTTGTCAGCAGAAATCATCTCAGGTGCACGATATCAGAAGTTTTCTTAGCCAAGAAAAATGCATGATAGTAGCAGAAGTGGAGATTTTTATATACTGTACCAGTAGCTGTGATAACGAAA
The DNA here is from genome assembly GCF_032717465.1 of Coenobita brevimanus. Taxonomy (NCBI): domain Eukaryota; kingdom Metazoa; phylum Arthropoda; class Malacostraca; order Decapoda; family Coenobitidae; genus Coenobita; species Coenobita brevimanus. Next base: position 45,587,884 of record NC_137023.1, on the reverse strand, counting down.
ACTGTGAAGAGCTTTTTAATTTTTTTTTTTTTCCCCAAGGGGTGGTTGGGGTTTATTGCTCACATAATGCTACTCAGGGATAAGTGAGGCTGGTCACTGTCATCTTAAATGTCAGGACCAACTTGCCTAGCCCCTGGCTCCTACGTATCTCATGGGGCAACGTAGGATTACTAAGGATTTCAGGGGCAGTGTCCAACTGTTTTTTTTAAATAACGTCTCAACAAAGCGTCGGACAAGGATTTAACTTTGGCAGTGCATGTTTGAGACCCCGATCTAATTTGTAAAATTATGCTTTTGTACCAAATGTGTATGATTAAGGCATTTATAAGAGTAAATGTAGGGTAAACTTAGCTAAAATCGTCAGATGCATGTAGCGAGGCTAGCTTCGGTCACGATACAAGCCCCGCCCACAATTCGGAACGTGACGTCGGTGTGACATAGTAGTAATCACCGACGCAAGTGGCATTTCTATCTTTCTACCCCCCCCCCACATACTGTACTTTCTCTCTCTCTCTCTCTCTCTTTCACACACACACACACACACACACACCGAAGTAATATTTCACCCCTACTACTGTATACATTCAGTATGGTCCTTATATGAGAAGAATGTTTGCGAAATCTATCTATGCTCGCCATCGCTGAAGTTTCGGTTTGGTAACGTCACGCCTGTCGGCGGCCGCCACATCACCTCGCCCAGCGGTGCCGGCTCAGGCAGTGATTACTACTCTTCAGAAGTGAATAAGTCATGTTGACGTCACAATATGTGTAAGAGGGCGATGCATATACTATGTACTAATAGGGAGTCTGGAGGGATGTAGTCACTCTAAAAATCAGCCGCAGCTCAGAAATATGAGTAACCCTGAGGCATTGAATCTGAAGCAGCTTACATAAAGACAGGACTGCCACTTGCGTCGGTGATTACTACTACGTCACACCGACGTCACGTTCCGAATTGTGGGCGGGGCTTGTATCGTGACCGAAGCTAGCCTCGCTACATGCATCTGACGATTTTAGCTAAGTTTACCCTACATTTACTCTTATAAATGCCGTAATCATACACATTTGGTACAAAAGCATAATTTTACAAATTAGGTCGGGGTCTCAAACATGCACTGCCAAAGTTAAATCCTTGTCCGACGCTTTGTTGAGACGTTATTTAAAAAAAACAGTTGGACACTGCCCCTGAAATCCTTAGTAGATGATGAATGAATGAATGATTTTTTTTTTTTTTTTTTTTTTTTTTTTTTTTTTACTGTTGCATTCATTTTTAACTTACATTTTTTGTTAACTCCTGTATGATAATGACATTTTTTTTATTCCTGGTGCCCCCAGACAGTTTTAGTTTGTTGGGATGAGACCTATGTGGTAGGTGGGGTTGCTCACCATCCACTCACTCAATGTAGTGCTGCTCTCGGGTGTCTGCCCTTTCCTCTCCTCCACTCATCTTTCCTTCCATTCTCTTCTGTCTTTCTTTCCTTCATTCTTTCCTCATCCTTCTGCCTATGAATGACTTTACATTCCCTCTGCTGTCTTTCTTTCCTTCATCCTTTCCTCTTCCTTCTGCCTGTGGATGACTCAGCACTGAGTGACAAGCCAAATTGTTACCTGTACACCAGGAAACCATTTACTATGCTGGGTAGTAACCATATAACCAGATTTTGGCACCTGGAGGTTTAGTGGGTAATTACTGCCCTCCAGTCAGATTGAGCCGATGAAGGTTTATATCCAAGGGATGGTTGGGGTTTATTCCTCATGTGCTGGGAGGGGGTTGGTGATAGCCAATACCCTCTTCAGGCATAAAATGAGTCACAGGTATACATGGCGAGTGATGAGAAGGGTGGGTGGTGAACTGAATGAAAGGAAGGCAATGATTGATTATGTGTGTGTGGATGAAAGGATGCGAAGATGTGTAATGGATGCAAGAGTGTATAGAGGTTGGGGGAGTGGACTTTCTGACCACTACTTGGTGATGGCCAGAATTAAAGTACAAGAAAGTTGGAGGAATAGAAGAAGGGAAAGACGAGAGGAAGGAGTAGTTGCAAGGAGAGTGGAAAGGTTACAGGAGGATGAGAAAAAGGCAGAGTATAAGAGAGAAGTGGAGGAACGATTGGGCAAATATGAATTGGAGCAGATGGGAGACGTGGAAGGTGTGTGTAGAATATTTACAGAAGAAATATGTGCAGCATGTGATGTGGTGTGTGGAAGGAAGAGAAGACGGAGGGGGTGCAAGGAACAGCGTGGTGGACTGAAGAGGTGAAACAGGCTGTGGCACAAAAGAAGAAAGCATACAATGAATGGATGAGAAATAGGGGCGTGGAAGAGGTTGAGAGGCGGAAGAGAGAGTTATATGTAGAAAGGAAGAGAGAGGTGAAAAGATTAGTAAGAGAGAGTAAGAAGAGAGTGGATGAGGAATTTGGAAGAAATTTGAGTGTAAAGTGGAGGGACTGTAAGAAAATGTTCTGGAGAGAGGTGAAAAGAGTAAGACAGGGTGGAAGTGAAGTTAGCAGGGAGTGAAAGATAAAAATGGTAGATTACTAGTGGAGAAGGGAGAAAAAGTGAACAGATGGAGAGAACACTTTAAGGAATTGTTGAACGTAGAGGATGGAAGTAATGCGAGTATAAGTGGCTGGGGAATGGCTGGGAGAAGGAGGGAGGTGAGAAGACAGGAAGAAATCAGTAGGATAGAAGTTGTGGAAGCAATGAAGAAAGTTAAATCGGGGAAAGCCCCAGGAATTGATGGAGTGTGTGGTGAAATGCTGAAGCATGGGGGAGAGATAGTAGTAGAATGGACGTGGAAGATGTGCAGATTGGCCTGGGAGGAAGGTAGAGTCCCGGAGGATTGGAAGTCAGGTATAATTATTCCCTTGTACAAAGGAAAAGGGGAAAAAGAAGTGTGTGGTAACCATAGGGGCATTTGTCTTAGTATAATAGGAAAAGTGTATGGTAGGATACTTATTGACAGAGTTAGAGAAAGAACAGAGAAATTAGTTGGAGAAGAACAGGGAGGCTTTAGGAAGGGAAGAGGTTGTGTAGATCAGATATTCATTCTCAGATCTTTAGTGGAAAAGTTTCTAGAGAAGGGAAAGAAGTTGTATGCGGCATTCATGGATTTGGAGAAAGCATATGACAGGGTGGATAGACAAGGATTGTGGAAAGTGTTAAGAATATATGGAGTAGATGGAAAGTTGTTGAATGCTGTGAAGAGTATGTACGATGGTGCGAAGGCTGCAGTGCGTGTGGATGGTGATCTAAGTGAATTTTTCTCTTTGAAGGTTGGGTTGAAACAGGGATGTGTCATGTCTCCATGGTTGTTCAATCTGTACATGGATGGGGTAATAAAAGAGGTACAAGGTAGGGTAGTGGATGTTGGAGTGGCCATGGTGAGAGAGGATAGTGTTTGGAAACTCCCTGTACTGTTGTTTGCAGATGATATTGTGTTGTTGAGTGAAGACGAAGGAGAGCTGCAAGGCTTGGTGGATGAGTTTGGGAGAGTGTGTAAGAAACGGAATCTAAAGGTGAATGTAGGGAAGAGTAAAGTGATGGTCTTTGAGAGAGGTGAAGTCAGTGAATGTACAGCGAGGTTGAATGGTGAGGAATTGGAAAGTGTGAGTACGTTTAAGTATTTGGGTAGTGTGATGAGTAAGGATGGAGGTTTGGAGGGTGAAATGCTTGAAAGGGTACAGCAGGGAAGAAAGGTTGCTGGTTCCTTGAAAGCAGTGATAAGAAACAGGGAAGTGAGCATGGAAGTGAAAAAGTTACTACATGACAGTATTGTGATACCAACTCTAACGTACGAAAGTGAAGCTTGGACGTTGTTGGAAGGACACAAGTCAAGAGTGAGAGCAGTGGAAATGAGTTATTTAAGAGGAGCCTGTGGAGTCACATGGAGAGACAGGCTGACGAATGAGGATATAAAGGAGCGTTGTGGTGTTGATGTGGATGTGATAGGAAGCATTATGAGGAACACACTGAGGTGGTTTGGCCATGTGGAGAGGATGGAGGGTGAAAGACTGACGAAGAGAGTGTATGTGAGTGAGGTGGAGGGGGAAAGAGGGAGGGGGAGGCCGAGGATGAGATGGAGGGATGGGGTGGAGAGGTATATGAGAGAGGGGGGTGTGAGCTGGGAGCAGGGGAGTGAAATGGCGGGGGGCAGGGCGACTTGGAGGCGATTTGTTTGTGGCCACCCCAAACGGGATTGAGGCGTCTGGCAATAGATAGATAGATAGATAGTAATGCCACTCAGGGATGAGTGAGACTGGTCACCCTCATCTTAAATGTCAGGACCAACTTGCTTAGCCCCAAGCTCCTACGCTCCTTATGGGGCAACGTAGGATTGGATGATGAATGAATGAATGAGATGAGACCTCTTATGCTGAAAATGGAACTGTTTTTCAGTTGTGCACCATGGATGACCACCACCAGGAGGTGATTGCCTTCTGTCGTGAGAACAACTACCATGGACTCATGGCAGAGGATGCAGAATATATCATCTTTGACCCCCCGCGTTACTTCTCCTCACACCAGCTCAAACTTACGTACAAGGTAATTTCTTTTTTGTGAGGCATTTGTTTGTTTTATGCTCAAGTTATTTCTTCTATGCTTTGTAAAGTATTGCGTTTTTTTTTATCATCATCGTCATCATTATTTCTGGACCTCCTTTCCCACCCTAGGGCAGGGTGGGTCCAGACAGCTCAAGTTTGCCCAGTCCAATGGGCCACACTTCCATTCACTCATCTTTTAAGCCCCAGGAATCAAGGCACTATCTGATATGTCAGAAAACATTCACCACAAGCTGTCACTTCACATAAACATATCCGATAGAGTCAGTCTGGACACAGTCACGTTAAGAAGGGATGCCAGAACCCTGATCATGAACTTCTTCTCACAATATTCATCCAGCCAGCTCAAGCTCTTGTCAATCCCCTAGCCTCACCGACTTTCATACCTCTCTTCATCACACACTCATCCATCATATCACACCACCATCTGTTTGGCCTACCTCGCCTCCTCCCTCCTTCAAATTAGCTCAGAAATACCTTTTTTACCACTGTATTGTTATCCATTCTCTCCACATGACCAGACCATCTCAGTACACTCTCTTCGATTCTGGTGTCCACAGCCTTTCTCACTCGATGTATCTTACGAATCACGTTATTTCCTATCCTGTCCATTCCCTGTACTCCACATACATTCCTTAGCAGTCCCATCTCCACTGCTCTCACTCTTGATTTTTCATTTTTTTGCCACACCATAGTCTCATATCCATATGTTAAAGTTGGCACTAACATTCCTTCATGTAAGCTTCATGCAGCTGCAACACTCAGGCCTCTGTGTCTTATCAAGGCCTTCATAGCACCGGCTACTTTCCTTCCTTATGTCACTCTACTTTCCACTTCTTTTGCACATTTTCCTCTCTTTTCTATCATTGTACCAAGGTATTTGAACTCTCTCACCAATTTCAGTCTCTCTCCATTCACTGTAACATCACACTAAGAGTCACTCTCTCTGTCAGTTACCATTGCTTTACTCTTTTCTACATTTACTCTTAAGACACGACATTCACAGACATCAGCAGAACTCTGTACTAGTCTACCAACCTCTTGTCTGGTATTTGCAAGTAGTACTGCATCATCAGCATACAACATCTCTACCTATCTATCTATTGCCAGACGCCTCAATCCCGTTTGGGGTGGCCTCAAACAAATCGCCTCCAAGTCGCCCTGTCCCCCGCCATTTCACTGCCCTGCTTCCAACTCACACCCCCCTCTCTCATATACCTCTCCACCCCATCCCTCCATCTCATCCTCGGCCTCCCCCTCCCTCTTCCCCCCTCCACCTCACTCACATACACTCTCTTCGTCAGTCTTTCACCCTCCATCCTCTCCACATGGCCAAACCACCTCAGTGTGTTCCTCATAACGCTTCCTATCACATCCACATCCACACCACAACGCTTCTTTATATCCTCATTCGTCAGCCTGTCTCTCCACGTGACTCCACAGGCTCCTCTTAAATAACTCATTTCCATTGCTCTCACTCTTGACTTGTGTCCTTCCAACAATGTCCAAGCTTCACTTCCGTACGTTAGAGTTGGTATCACAATACTGTCATGTAGTAACTTTTTCACTTCCATGCTCACTTCCCTGTTTCTTATCACTGCTTTCAAAGAACCAGCAACCTTTCTTCCCTGCTGTACCCTTTCAAGCACTTCACCCTCCAAACCTCCATCCTTACTCATCACACTACCCAAGTACTTAAACGTACTCACATTTTCCAATACAACAAATGTGAGATATTCCATCCATCACCATTCATTGCCAATGCCATCCCTCTCTCCATTATTTGTTTTTACTTCTTTCATCACCCCATCCACATATATGTTGAACAGCCATTGGGACATCACACAACCTTGTCTCACGCCCACATCGATTGTGAATCATTCACTTAGATGCCCATTTACCCTTACCCATGCTTCATACCACCTAGCAGCTTACCATCTACACCGTACATGCGCAGAACCTTTCACTATCCTTCTCTGTCTACTTTGTCGTATTCTTTTTCAAGATCCATGAATGCCATAAACACCATACAGTCCTTTTGACAAGCCTTCTCCATTATCTGTCGTACTGCAGATATTTGGTTCACACATCCTCTGCCACTCCTAGAACCACCTTGTTCATCACTCACTAGGACTTCTGGTATCTCTCTTACATTCTCAATAATAATTCTTCCATATACCTTCCCAACAACTCTCAATAAAGTTATGCCACAGTAATTCTTGCACACACTTTGCTCACTGGCACCTTTATTTTTGTACAGGAGTATAATCACAGCCTTTTTCCACTTTGGTGGCACAGATTCACTCATCCATGCCCTCTCACATACTGTATCTCCAACAAGCACTTCATTCCACTTTGTCCACTACACTTAATCATCCCTGTATACATCTCATCAGTCCCGGCTGCTTTCCCATTTTTCAGCTGCTTCACGGTGTTCTTCACCTGTGCGAGTGTCACGTTTCCTAGCACTGCATGCTTTCTCTGCACACCCCCAAGACCAATCATGTTTACAGTGGCTCTGCTGTCTCTATTCCCATTCATCAGGCTTTCAAAATATTCTTTCCGTTTGGTCCTTCAACTCCATGGGTTAATAATCTACCACGTACATCCTTCACACTTTGACACTTCTTTCTGCTGTTACTGTTTTTATTTAAATTAAAATATAAAAATGTGCTTAAACTAGAAGAGTCTAGCTGCAGTCTGACCCACCTATATTTTTTCATTTACAAATATCCTTGTAAAATCACAAACCTACAACATAGTCATAACTATACTGTAATGAATATTAGTTTTCTTTCATATACAGTAATTGACATTCACAGGTCAAAAGGCATATGCAGATTTAGTCATGAAAACACACACATGGGCTTTAGCCACAAACAGAGTCTTGTAGATAAATGTTTGGAAAGTCTTAAATACAGTACATACTGAACATTATTTTTCCAGTGCCTGTGGCTTTTCTGAAGTTCACAACAAACACCAGTCATAATTCCTGTTAAATTTACAATATGAACAGTGAAGAAATGATCAAAACAGCAGTTACAGAAATGATCAAAACAGCAGTTCTGAATGCACCACAAATCTTAAGATGAAGCATGCCTTTGGTTGGCCTTAGCCACATTTCAGATTTGTCATGAGTAATTGCTGGTTTAATAATTTCCCTGCATGGTGTATTATGCCATACAGAAAACCATGGACAAAGGGATTAAGTAATGTACAGCACTGTACTTAAGACTGTTTGGGTATCTGTTAACAATGTCCAGAGTTGTGTGTGTGTGTGTGTGTTTTCCCTTCCTCCGGAACCTGGTTCATCCAGAAAATTGATTAATGTTAACTGGCTATCCTCCATTTTGTCCAGATTAGCCAAGTTTATTGTACTATATTTGGAGAATACAAAACTAATTTGTAAGGAGGTTTAAAAAGTAACGAGGGTGGAAAAGAACGTGAAAGTGTGAAGGTTAAATATGAAAGGATAAGGTGTGAACAAATAAAAGTTAAGTAAGGAGTAGATGGAAAGAATATTTTGAAAAGCTGATGAATGGGAAAAGCAGTTGATGAAGGATCACAGAGTGTTGGGCTGCATGATTCCCCAAGATGGACATTCCATCAGCAAGTGCCAAACAGTTAGGGGGATCAAGCAATCCTCACAGAAAGGAGGGGGAACACCCTTCATTTAAAAATTCACGAGACAGCCGGATGTGGCCAATTCACAACTGTCATCAAGCCATCTCATACTAGTGAGACAAGCCTCGGGAAGCGAAGGACCTCAGCTTGCCACAAACAGCACACATCTTGTTAGGCCTTGCCACATCCCAGCAGTCTTGCCAAGAATGTCATCTGTCCAGTGGTAAAAGTGGAAAAATCATATGCATGCTGCTGATGCAGAAGGCGACGTGATCCAACCATAGTCGGAGGGTGAGCTGATCTCCAGCCAGCAGGAGAGTGAGCTGATCACTAGCCAGCAGATCAGCCCACTCATTCATGGACATCCCCACATGGGCAGGAATCCAACTAAAATATTGCATTTTTTTTTTTTCACAGAATTGATTGAACATATTTGGGGAAATGGGTAACTCAGCCATATCCACACAGTTGCCTAACCTTATAATGTAGAATGGTTATTGCACTCTGCAGGGACTGATGATATTGGCCTTGAATGTGAGCTGTTTGCAGAATCGCTTAATCTCACACAAGTTGGTAAAGCAACCAACCAGAATACCAGATAATCCTGACCCTAATGCCTGTCTTTTGGATCTGTTCCTGGCAGATAATCCAAATCAGTATAGGATAGAAACACATTTACCATTTGGATCCTTTGACCATAATCTCATGAAAGCGTCATTAGTCGGCTTCCCCAAACTTCCCCGTTCTGAACCTGTCAAATTGACCCGATGGCACTTTGATAGGGCAGACTTGGATGGATTCAGAAATTATCTTACTGACATTCCATGGTGGTGTTTATCTCTAGTGACATCATTTCTACTCAGTCCCACATTAATGACTTAATACAAGGTGATATGTTCATACCAAGTGAGCAGTTCACTAAAAGATCAGACTCCCCAAAATGGTTTGATAGCAACTGTGCCGGAGCAATGGCCCAAAAGTCAATAGCATATCATTCTTACCTAAAAAAAAAAAAAAAAAAAAAAAATCTGAATCACTCAGTCAGTTTAAGTTTGCAAGAAACCATGCAGAAGTATTAATAAATCTCTCTAAATCAAACTTTCTTCACAACCAGGCATCCAAACTACTAAACAGTTCTAATGACAATAGAATATTCCTATCAGCTCTCATTTCTTTCTATGATAGCTTTAACAACTCATCACCCATTCCCCCAATAAAATCTTCAGACAGTAACGGTACAAATGACCTGCGTGGTAAAGCAAATATTCGTGCCAGTACATTTCCAGAAATTCTGTGTTAGAGGAAATCAGCCAGAATATTCCAGTGCTAGAACTTGACTCTCCTGAAGTTGCTCCATTTACAATTCAGATACGTAAAATCCATCCCAGACAATTTACCAACCAGTAGAACTCCAGGCCCAGATGGAATTCCTCCAATTGTTTTGAAAAAGTGCTCCCCAGAACTTGCTTCTGTTCTAGCTAAATTATTCTGATTATGCATATGTACTTCTTCATTTCCTAATTCTTGGAAAGAAGCCAATAAATTCTTGGAAAGAAGTCAATATCCACTCAGTACTGAAGAAAGGTAGTTGCTCTGATCCCTCTGATTACAGACCAGTAGCTATCAAGTCTTCTCTTGGCAACGTATTTGATATTGTAGTGAATACGCACTTAGTTAAACATCTTGTATCCAACAACTTAATTAGCAATAATCAGGATTTCACCGTAAAAGATGCATCATTGATATACTTACTCTCCTGACTTCATCCATCAATCAGTTGATCAACATGGAGAAACTCTTGCAGTAGCCCTTGATACAGTGCACTTTCACACAACGCAAGTTTATGGGCGGCAGAAACCCTCACATTCTACGATTTTGCTTTGTGTGAACCAAAGAACTTATGGGGAAAGTGGTATATTGTGGACATCTTACTCAGGGCTTGGTCTTTGGGTCCCCTTCCAGCCTACTCTACCCTGCTAATTCTTTGTCTAATAGTACAGTAATCCCTCTACTATCCAACGTAGTAGAGCCAAAGGCATGTCTGGGAAGCGGTCCCGTCCGGATAGTCGGCCCCAGCCTCCTGGACTTGTACTTAAGGACCCTAACCCAGCCTGACTTTGAAAGCCACCTAAATAACTCCCTATCGGACATGCATAGCACCTATTTAAAGTTATTTAAGACCCTTTTCACACCAATAATGGACATAAAGCATGAAATAAATGAAATGGAACCAAAGAGTGAAGAATTAGAAGTGTTCGTACCTCATCCAGGGTACATACAGCATGTCTGTGGCCACCTTCTCTGAGGCTTTGGCAGTGGTAAAAATGCTTTTGAGGCGTGTACAGTAATCCAGTGTTGTGCTGCACTTACAGTAATTCTTTGCATTGTGAGTTATAATTGTTTAACTCTGCACATTCTGTTAATTGCACCACGCCAGTTTCAACTGCCAGTTTGCACTCCACAGTTAATCCTTTGCACTCTAAATTCTAGTTTCTTACCTTTGCACAACACTGTAAATTCCCGTGTGGTCTAGTGGCGAGGTATTGCAATTTATTCACTATTTATTCACAAAAACGAGCACGTGTTGCATCCATTGCGATAAGCATCTACTCGCGATCGCAGTTAAGCAGTAGCTGTTGGTGAGGGGGAAGCAGGGTTGCCAGATCGCAACTTGGCCACATTACCAAACTTCTTAATTTTTATTACCAAATTTAACTTTTCATTACCAAATTCGTAAAGCTAGCATTTATTCTTCTCTATATATACAAATTGAAATACATGTAATCACTCTTCTTATAATTAACAGCGTGTTGATTATTTTCTCGCTATATAGGCTAGCAGATTAATCAGAGAGAGCAAACAATCTACCATCTCCGTCCTGTGTATCCTCATGCATGTGAAAAATCCGTTTGGTAATGCATTATTCTGATTCATTACCAAACGAATTTTTCATTACCATTTTGGCCCACATTTGGTAATGAAACATACCAGATGGCAACCCTGACAGGGGAGGGGGAGGAAGGAAGGGGCGAAGGGGCCGTGGTGTAAACAGCTGTTCGGTGCCACTCGGGATTTTCAAATTACGGGTGGGAAAAAATTCGGATTTTGGGGGGATTTTTTCATTTTGTTGGCCATTTTTGGGTTCCAGAGGTCCAGACAAACAATGTCCGGTAAGTGGGGTGTCCGGAAAGTGGGCATCCGGATAGTGTGGGTATTACTGTACTTCTAGTGTGACCAACAAATAGAACATCATGTACCTTTATTTAAGTGACTTTTGGGCTTCTTAAGAAGGGAGGGGAGTGGGTATCCGAGGCTCGGGATGTCTACTCTTGCCCTGTGGGGCGGGTCACCCTGTTGTCAGTCACTGTCACTGCTGAGGTCTCCTGGAGGTGCCATAAAGCCTTCAAAGTCGACAGCTCAGACCATGATGACAGGTAGGTACTGCCGTAATGCTAAAATGGACAACAGGGTGCGAGGTACAACATGTGTTCTTGCAGCAATATGGAGGAGAGGTGTATGTTTACCCAGGAAAGTCAGTAGATGGCATGCAGATAGCTGGCCAGCCTCCCGCTATTTTGAATCTGGCTCATTGCCAGCCACCTTCCTTCGTGTGACTGACTCGCATTGTCCAGCCCGACACTTGTAGTAATGGTGGGAAGTCCATTTTTGCCTTGGAATCATTCAGCTGATTTGCATGTTGGGAAGTTCGATTCGCAGATTTCACATTCAATAAAAGTAGCATTTTCTGGGTTGACCTCATATCGTAGGTGATTCACACCATGTGAGTTTGCATTGTGTGGGGGTGCACTGTATTTCTAAATCTTTTGACAGTGTGTGGCACCATTCCATGCTATCTAGACTCCCTTCCAATGGACTAACGCCTTTTGTTCCTCAAATTTCCTCATATCTCAGTGACACGGATAAAAGTAGATACTGTGTATTCCAGTTTCCATTCAGTTAACTCAGGCTTGCCACAAGGATCAGTTGTGGCTGCAGCCCTATTCCTAATTCATATTAATGATCTCTTATCTGTCACCCATAATCCCGTGCATTCACATGCAGATGACACAACACTTCACAGTTCATTCACACTGAAACACCCATTCACAAAGTTTAATATTTCTAAGTCACAACTCAGTACAGCCATCTCCATAAACCAAGACTTATCTAGGATCACTGAATGGGGACAAAATAACCTTGTCTTATTTAATGTTGGTAAAACCAAATACAGGGAGCCCTCCACATTTGCGGGGGTTAGGGGACACAGACCCCTGCAAATGTGGAATTTCCACGAACGTTTGGTGCGCTCTCCCGTAAATGCCTCTACAGCTGCAAATCACCTCCTGTGAGCAAGTGTGCACATACTTACCTAATCAGCCATATCTTGGACCTAATCACAGCATAAAATTTCACGTTTTGATTGGGTATGGCTGTACCATGTTAGGGTAAATATGTACCTGGTGACTTCCACAGACTCCTGTGTCTGAGTGCGTCTCATGCACATCCACTTGAGTGTGAGCAAATCATCAGCTACATATTTACCCCAACTTCATACAACCATACCCATTAAATGCAGAGTTAACTCACCATTGTCCCTGCAGTTTTGGCAGACGAACTCTGACGACTTCTGATGATGATGAGCATGACATTGATGATGATGAAGAAGATTAGCCATGTAGTTACTGATGACAGATGGCTGGATGAGATGATGTGGAGTGTAACTGCATGGCACGAGGAGTCTACATGTGCCAAGAGTCCACGTCTCCACTGCTGGCTTCATTGCTGAGTGGTGGTGGATCATCAATATTGCCCTCAGAGTCAGGTGGAGAGGATGATGCATCGTCAAAGTCAAAATGAACAGGTTCAGGGTCGCACATGGGTTGAGGTTCAAGCACAGATGCAGGCTGCTCAGCGACAGTGGCAGGACACAGACTGAGGGAGAGATAGAGGAGAGCGGGAGCGTGGTGGTTTGGTGAAAAATGACCCGCGAGCGTCCGTACTGCTACACTTTGTGACCGTGAACAGAATCTTGGCTCACAGAGGGGCAATCCACAAATCTGTGAGACCCGCGAAAGTTGAATCCCGAATGTGGAGGGCTGCCTGTATAAGCAGTTTACCAGTAGACAGGTATTGCCAGATTCCTGCATTACCTTCAGTGCTACTAATATTCCTATCTTCAAAAGTATTGAAATTCTCATTGTTTCACTTAACTATGCCCTCAGCTGGACCTCTCATGTCAGATCACTTGTTAAAACCACCTTCAAGAAACTTGGATTATTGTACAGAGTTCATAGCTTCTTCACTGACGAGCAGTCAGCTGTAGTTTATAAAAGTCTTGCGCACGCTGAGCTGAAATATTGCTCACCCTTGTGGAATGGATGTGGAGGGGTTGCACTAAAGCAACTATATAAAATTCAGAACAAAGCTGTTAGAATTATTAATAACCCTGCAATTATAAATAAACTACCTCCAATACAGGTAAGAAGGAATGTTGCCTCACTTGCATTATTTTATAGATACGTTTATGGCAAATGCTCAGACAACGTTGCATCCATTGTACCACCTCTCCATGCTTACCCTTGTGTTACATAGGCATCTGGTGTGGTAGCACTCATGACTGGAATGTCACACTGCCAGACTGCAGAACTTTCGCCTATCAGAAATCTTTTATTCCCAAAACTGCATCTCTTTGGAACTTGCTTCCCCAGAGTTGTTTACCCCCAAACTTAACAGCTGTTCAAGTCCAACTGTTACAGATTTCTTATGAATGGAGGACACCAGTAATCTGGTGTATGGATTATTTTTTTATTCATTTGTTTTTTGTTCCCCTTTTATGTTATTGAAAAAAAAAAAAAATGTCGGTGGCAGTGGAACATCATCAGGAAATCTTTTTCAGATTAATTATGGATTAAATCACATATAAGAATATATATAAAAAAAAAAAAAAGGTGGCACATAATGGAAACTTGCTGTTTGTACTTTTTAAGATGATTGAAATTTATCTTTAACTAATTAAACATTTCTTACAGGGTTCACTAGAGACCAAAGAGTTTATCTTAGATGAGGTGGCCAAGGGTTTGGGTCTCCAGCGCAACTACTTCTGCTTACTGGCAGCTCTTCTAGGGAATTACCTTCTGACTGAAGCGGACCTTAAAGACTTTTATAATTCCCTCATCCCAGGTTATGACAAGCAACAGGTAATTATCTCTATACAGTATATATATATAAATATACACACTTAATCCTTGTTAATCGCGTTCATAAATCACGGATTCGTAAATCATGGCTAGGTGGCCGTTAGACTGCCGGCAACCTTAAATCACTGTTAAGTCACAAAAATTGCGGATCTAGGCATCCAAGTGGGCCTTTTCTGAGGAGAACCATAAACCGCGGCATTCAAACTGAAAATCGCGACCCAACAACCAATCACTGCGCATCCCTGGTGGCATATGTGCATACTAATGCCGCCATGTTGTTGTTGTTCTTGTCCCGCCAGTCCGCACACTACTGACCGTCGCCGTGGAGTACGAGAGTTACCTGCCTTTTTTGTGCAACTTCCCCCCGCCTCCTACCTGCCATGGCCCCTCCCGACCCCCCAATGAAGCGCTCTAAGCAGTATGGCGTCAAGAAGCTGCCGCAGTTGTCGTACAGTCAACGTTTGGAGCTCATTTGTCGTGTTGAGAGGGGAGAGAAGTTTTCAAAGCTGGTGAAAGAGTTTAGGAAGAGCAAGTGCTGAGAGGTTCTAAGTTCTTCCCAACACCACCCCACTCCATTCACTTAAGCAATTTCATCATAGGATTAAGGTGAGATCCCTTAGTACATATACTGAATATTCCTAAATTTGTATGATTGTGTTTGATGGTGCCTAGATAGGTGTAGGTAGGGTGCTGTGGAGGGCGAGTTGGCCAAGGTCCAGACCCAAATTAATCACGGCAGTAGTCCAAACCCAAATTGCCGCGATTTACGAGGATTGACTATATATATATATATATATATATATATATATATATATACAGTATATTCATTCATTCACTGCCAGACCCCATGTATCCCAAACGGGGTGGCCAAGGGCTTAGAGTTAATTGTTTTACAGGGAGGGGCACTAATCCTCCACCAACCCCACTTGACACGTAGGGAGAACGTTATGCCAACAGCATCTGGTGTTCCCAGGCGGTCACCCATCCAAGTACTAACCAGACCCAACGTTGCTTAACTTCGCTGATCGGACGGGAAGCGGTGTACTCAACATGGTATGGCCGTTCGAAATATTATAAATACTGTATTATGCTTCCTATGATCTACACTGTCCCCCATATAACTACTAGGCTCATAAATTGTCTTTGGACATAAAACAAATACAATGAGCTTTCAAAGCAGACAAACACACTGTATGTGTGTTTGAGTCTTGAAAAGATATGTTACTTTATTACATTCAGACCACATTTAGTAGTTTAATATATATATATATATGTATATATACAGTAATATATATATATATATATATATATATATATATATATATATATTTATATATATATATATATATGTGTGTGTATATATATACAGTATATACTCTGCATATATACAGTATATATATATATATATATATATATATATATATATATATATATATATATATATATATATATATATATATATATATATATATATATATATATATATATATATATATATATATATATATATAATATATACACACATACATATGTAAAATACAGTAGAACCTCTTTGGTTCGGACCCCCTTAGTCTGGATTTGAGCTAATTTGGACAAAGTTTTAAAAATGTGAATTCCGAAAATATGTTTAATTCTAAAACTATTTTCACAAAGAGAGCAGAAAGCGACTGTCATTTGCTTGGTCTCAGATCATGCTAGGTCGCAGCGAGGGTCCCCTTGTTTAAACACACACAGGCATTCATACCATCGACTATTTTTTTTTTTTTTTTTTTTTTTTTTTTTTTTTTTTACACATTTCAAAAGTTACTTCTCCTTACCATGACTCTTAATGCAAGTGGATCCTCTGGGAAGACTAAAGATGTCAACAGGAAGCATGTAACATGACGTAATGCTGGTAGTGAAAATTCTGGTTAAGTTAGAAGCTGGTGCTTTTGCAGGAAAACTCATAGTAAAAGTTTGGTATCGCCAAACAAAGTGTATCAGGCATCAAGAAAAACAAAAGGAAAATTAGGTAGCTAGCTTTAAATTGTGATTACAGTGAATGTGGTGAAAGTAAAAGAAAAACTAAAACTGCCATCAGACACAACTTGAACTAGAAGAATGTTTATAAATGGTATATACAGGATTGATTGTGAGATGCTCTACGTGAGTACAGGACGGTTATTTCATAAATTGGAGAGGGGTTAGTAAACTCTCAGCAGACCTTCTCTGCTGAGTGCAAGGCATGAGTGCTACTCAGTCACCACATAGTGGACCACTAGCCACCTGTTGCTGTCACATCCCAGTTTTGTAATTTTGTGCCAAAAAAATTCATTGTTGATGATTACCCTACAGTACTTGATAAATTTTGGTTTAAACAGATTCTAGCACATTCTGATGGTCAGACAGTAATTCTTGGTACAAAAAAAAAAAAAAATCATAGATTATGAAAACATCAGTGAACTTAGCCTGTCTGGTGAGGCATATGTTTGATTACCATAGCAACCCCCCCACCCCTTGTCATACGATGTCCATGTGGCAGAGCACCACAGTGAAGTGGATGTTATAATGCTTAAGCTTTTCATTTCTTTGTTAAACACAAAGATGTTTGCTATACATGACAGCTTAGCAGTACTTTGCTAAGACTGTGTCATAAAATAACTGCGATGGAGTGGTAACTTCAGCCTTCAGTATGCATACAAAGATAGTTTATAAGTTGTGGAGGTCTATGAATCTGTCTGTCTGGTGTGAGGCAGCTGCGTGGGGTCGGTCTTTTCACCGAATGCCACTGTCCTAACATAACAGTTTAACTAAACCCAACCTAACCTAGTTTAACTGTACTTAATCATTTAACCAAACCTAATGTAACCTAACCTCCAGTTGGGAAATGGGAAACAAAATTGTCCTTTTAGTACATTCCTTCCATTGTGCTATAAACAAACAATCGTTGGTACCCCTTAACCCCTAAATGGCAGGGTTGTTTTGGCGCTCCTTGCGTCTCCCGCAAGAATATTTGCTCTCCGACAGACTTTGTAAAAATATTTGCCAAAAATCAGTTATTAGTCCTAGAATATTATAATTACATATGCATATGGCACATGCTTTCAGCTTTCTCCTGGGATGTTTGTTGAGCTTTCGTCGAGTACTGTAGGACTTGTGGAGACTTCTGAAGTTGGGTAACGAAGTCTACACTTTACACTTCCCAACACCCCGTAATGTGATTACCACAGCCTGATATTATCACTAGAAACACTATTCTATCATTTTCAAATAGTTTGGAATCCATTCACCAAAAAAAGAAAAAGCTGAAAGCAATGAAAATTATGAGCTCGTAAGAGCTTCCCACTTGCGCTCGTTCCCTGCTGGTATTCTGTCATTTATTATCCATAAACACACTCACACTTTATATTCCTATTACTCTGTTACACTAATATATATATACAGTATTTATCCATAAGTTTCCTTTAGTAATAATAGTTTATTTTCATTCTCGTTCAGTAAACTAGCGTAGAGAGCAGTGCTTTGACTGTCATTACTCCAAGTATTTGTACTCAGATTCTTATATTAGTAATTATTTACATTTCTATTTTATTACACTATGTTATACACTCTCACTTCCAATAAATAAGGTCTCCTTTCCCTTGGAGCCAGGATGAACTTGGGACACTGAAGCACCTGTAGTTTATCACCATTTCCTCCATTGGCTCATCACACGATTCACCGGAAAGATTGTAGTCACTGTCCATCATTATCATAGATAAATTAGCCATTTCACGCTCCACTGCAGAGTCATTTAGTCCTTTACCCCTTCCCATGCGAGGTTTAGTAGGGGTAGAAGTCACAGGGCCCTCTAGAAGCGGCGGAAATGGAGGGGCAAGAGTGCTACATGCTTTCATCTCAAGAAACAACAATGGACTAAATGACAAGGCAGATATGGGGCCCCCAAGGGTTGACAACGTCAGCGAGGTGAGAGCGACTAATTTATATGCTGTGAAATGATTGGCAGGAAATTAGGTAGTTCCAGGTGAATGTAAATATCATTTAGACTTCTCCCTTCCTTTCTTATATATATTTTTATTACGAGAATAGATTATGCGGCATATTTCAAGGGGAAATTACCAGGGAAAATTAGCGAACGAGTGCACGTGGGGTGTTACCTGGTGATAATTAGCCAACTCCAGGTGTATGGCACTATCAGTTACCTTATTTTTTTTTGGTATATATTATTTTGTATAAGAGTAGGGCATAGGGCTTATTTCAATGGATGAAATCAGTGGAAAATTCCAGGGAAGATTTGCTCAGCGCAGCGCGGCCATGCAGGCAAGAGGAGAGGGTAATGGAGGGGAGGTAGGGAGGGGAGTCAAGAACGGGAATAAATAGCTAAATTGTCAACAATGGATGGGAGTACAGATGACATCAGCAGTGCTGACTATTGTTGGACACTGGCAGTACTGATAGATGATACAAGCCACCACTTGAAAGCCCTGGAGAATTAAAAATAACACAGAATCGCAAAAGTGACACCCCGCAGTATGATCCATTGCTCCTGAGTGTCACGAAAGTGACGCTCCATGGTTAAGGGGTTAAGGAACGTGATGATAATAACAGGGATAATTTTCATCAGAAAAAGGTCATTTACCACCTTGAAAATAGGAGGATATAGAACAAACTGGAGGGGGTTGGCCCATGGTGGTTCTCAGTGAAGACTCACCAGCAGCATGCATGACTGATTCATCCACACAACCACATGATGACAATCATACAAACAAACATTGGTTATAGCAGATTCCATCACAAGACTTTTTTTTTTAATTCTTTACATTAGCTCATTTATGCAAAGATTGGCCTGAAAATAGTGCAGTGTATAATGGTGTGTAGACCACTTTCAAAACTTATATGAGCTTTATTCCTTTATTGACCCTAATTTACACCGTAGTTCCTTGCCTGGCCCATACATCTACATAATACAACACTACAAACAAATTTTGTTTGGGTATTTTCATGTATTTTATATACATGTACCGTATATAGAACGTTTTGTGCATGTACGGTGTAGATGATAAGCTGCTAGGTGCCTTCAAGAATTTTTATGATGGTAGCGAAGCATGTGTAAGGGTTAATGGCCATATAAGTGAATGGTTCACATTCGGTGTGGGTGTTTGTCAAAGTTGTGTGGTGTCCCCATGGTTGTTCAGTATATATATGGATGGGATGATGAGAGAAGTCAAAACAGGAGTAATGGAGAGAAGGATGGCATTGGTAATGAATGGTGATGGATGGGCTATCTCAAATTTGTTGTATGCTGATGATGCATTACGACTTGCAAATACCGGACAAGAAGTTGGTAGACTAGTGCAGAGTTTTGCAAATGTCTGAGAGCATCATGCCTTTAGAGTAAATATAGAAAAGTGTAAGGATATGGTTATTGAGGGAGAAGGTGACTCCCAGTGTGATGTTACAGTGAATGGAGAGGGACTGGAATTGGTGAGACAGTTCAAATACCTGGGTACAGTGATAGAAAAGAGAGGAAAATGTGTAAAAGAAGTGGAAAGCAGAGTGATAGAAGGAAGGAAAGTAGGTGGTGCAATGAAGGCATTGATAAGATACAGAGGCTTGAGTGTTGCAGCTCCACGAGGCTTGCATGAAGGAGTGTTAGTGCCAACTTTAACATATGGATGTGAGACAATGGTGTGGCATGAAAATGAAAAGTCAAGAGTGAAAGCACTGGAGATGGGATTGCTGAGGAATGTATAAGGAGTATAGAGATTGGATAGGATACGAAATAATGTGATTCGTGAAAGATGTGGAGTGAGGAAGTCTGTGGACACCAGATTCGAAGAAAGTGTACTGAGATGGTATCATGGTCATGTGGAGAGAATGGATAAGAATAGAGTGGTGAAAAAGGTATAGAGTGAATTTGAAGGAGGGAGGAAGCGAGGTAGGCCAAGGAGAAGGTGGAGGGATATGGTGGATGAGTATGTGAGGAAGAGAGGTATGGAAAATGGTGAGGCTGAGGGACTGACAAGAGACCAAACTGGATGGATGAATATTGTGCAGAGAAGCGCATGGTCAGGGATTTGGCACCCCTTTTTAACGTGACAGCATTCGGATTGTCTCTGTCAGATAGATAAACGTGAAGCTACAGAAGATGATAATTTTTTTTTTTTTTTTTTTTACCTATCTGATGGAGCCAGGATTTTAAGGGCTTGAATGATGAGTGAATTTAAGTGTAGCCCATTGAATTGGGCTAATTTTGGCTGTCTGGACGTTGCTACTCTTCACCCTGCCGTAACCTCATTACACCCATGCTGCAGGGCGTCACGTAGCCTGCCATCCTACCCCCCGCTTCCGACCATAAACGTGCATAAAGAATACTTAACAGAAAATACTTATTTCGTCTTCAGTAAAGAGTCATACATTACCTTTCTCTATAAATGCAGTATATATAACATATATATTCATTACATACACACACTTACTGTACACATGCGTTTCATCAGTTGTAACTGGTCTCCATTTCAGGCCATGTACTTTACTAGGATTCACAGCCAAGTACACATCAGCCCTCTCATTCACCCATGAACACAATTTTGATATCACTTCATCATTAAGAAAATGACTAAAAGCAGCCCCAGGGGAAGCAAAAGTAGAGGGCATCATATCCTGGGCAGCACCGTCACTGAAGGCTGGAATGGCTTCTGGCCATTGGTCTGCAAAAATGTCCTCCAGAAACCTCCACCCACTCTCCTCAATTGGATCATCTTCCCTCCATAATTCATTATCACTTAGTGATAACTCACTGTCAGTACTATCATCCTTACTGGACTCCCCTGGCACATATGATTCATCAGAATATTCATCACTAATGTCTGACATGGCTCTATATTCGTGAAAACAGTCACAGAAAAAAATCACAATAAATTCTCAATATGGCAATGCATAGATACGACTATCAACGTAATCCTACCTCCTCGAGTGCCAAACACAAACTGAGAGCCAAGTACAAAGTAGGAACCAATAAAACTCTATGGTGAGCTGTGATGTTTCAGATGACATCATTTGTCTGCAGTGTCATTGGTTGGTGGGTGGAACTTATTTTTCTTTCCCAGTGAGGTATACCAGGCTCAGAGAATGCATATAAGCCAATAAAGTGCATCCCAATACATACAGATGTTATGGAACGTAATAGGCCACGTTATGGGGGGCATTACTCTGCACTTTGCGACTGTAAGCATATAGTCATGGGCGCGAAAGGGTTAAGGTAGGAAAAGAGGTTCAGATGATGATAATGATGATACAGTATTTATGATTGGTTGGTTTATATTTTTTTAACAACATATTTTGTGATAATTTTATATACTTTACACATTTGAAAATAAAAGATATGTGTAATTTCATCTTACCTTGAAGCATAGAAGTAAATGTATTCCATTAAAGTTCCTCTTTTTCTTCCTTTTCCTTCTGTCTTTCTTTCCTTCATTCTTCTTCCTTCTGCCTCTGGGTGACTTTATACTCCATGGTCTGTCTTTCCTTCAATCTTTCCTCTTCCTTCTGCCTATGAGTGACTCTATACTGAGTGACAAGCCAAATGGTTTCCTGTTTACCAGGAAACCATTTAATATGCTGGGTGGTGACCATGTAACCAAATTATGGCACCTGGTGGTTTAGTGGGTAATTAAGGCACTCCAGTCGGATTGAGCATGTGTAGGTTTATATCCAAGGGGTGGTTGGGGTATATTGCTCCTGTAATGCCACTCAGGGATGAGTGAGGCTGTTCACTCACATCTAAAATGTCTGAACCAACTTGGCTAGCCCCGGGCTCCTACACTTCTCACGGTGCAATATAGGATTGGGTGATGAATGGATGGAAGGAATAAAATGTGATAGAATCACAAATATAAAAACAGAATCACTTACTTGAACTTGGTTTAAAAAGGTTAGTTGAAAAATAATTTGGAAATGTATACAAAAAATAGTCCTAAAGTTATTGCATAGTACTTCTGTGTTTGATTGTCAAGATTATTTTTATTCCAAATGTTCACTTGTGGTTCTGGCAGGAACTTTTCAGACATTTCGGCTAGTTCTGGTTCAGACTGGAATTCGATATGCTGGTTCCATTGCATCTCTCTCTCTCTCTCTCTCTCTCTCTCTCTATCCATGCATCATCCAGTCCTACATTGCCCCATGAGGAGAGTAGGAGCCCAGGGCTAGGCAAGTTGGTCCTGACATTTAAGATGAGAGTGACCAGCCTCATACATCCTTGAGTGGCATTATGTGAGCAATAACTCCAACCATCCCTTGGTTACAAACCTTCACCAGCTCAATCCAATTGGCATGCCGCAATTACCCACTAAACCACCAGGCGCCATAATTTGGTTATATGGTTACCACCCAGCTTAGTACTGTAAATGGTTTCCTGGTGTACAGCAAACCATTTGGCTTGAAACTCAATGTAGAGTCACCCATACGCAGAAGGAACAGAAAAGAATGAAAGTAAGAAAGACAAAAGAGGGAGTGTAAAGCCACCCATAGGC
The DNA here is from genome assembly GCF_032717465.1 of Coenobita brevimanus. Lineage (NCBI taxonomy): Eukaryota > Metazoa > Arthropoda > Malacostraca > Decapoda > Coenobitidae > Coenobita > Coenobita brevimanus. The sequence continues at coordinate 45,564,988 of NC_137023.1, read as the reverse complement.
AGAAGGACAAGGAAAAAATGAAGAAAAGAAAGAGAGAAGAGGATGGAAGGAAAGATGGATGGAGGAGAGGAAAGGGCAGACACCCGAGAGCAGCACTACATCGAGTGAGTGGATGGTGAGTGCCCCCACCTACCACAGACCTGTATACAAATGTATAAATATATGCACTCTATATACTATATACATATATATATATATATATAAAACATATATATAACGTATATACAGTAACCCCTCCAATATCCGGATCAATAGAGCCATAGGCAGGTCCGGATAGTGGTCCTGTCCGGATATTGGGCCCCAGCTTATGGACTTGTACTTATGGACCCTAACTCTGAAAAACACCTATACAACTCCCTCTGGACATGCATTGCACCTATTTAAGACCCAAATCACACCAATAAGGGACATAAAAGACTGAAATAAATGCAAAAGAACCATAAAATGAGGTTTTAGAGGTGAGTTTATACAATATTAAACATTCTGGGTACTTACAAGTCCCTTGCTCTTGGACTGGTTTGAACCGCCAGTTTGCAGTCCACAGTTAATCCTCTGCACTCTAAATTCTAATTTCTTAACACTGCACAACACTGTAAATTCCCGTGTGTTCTAGTGGCAAGGTATTGCAGTTTATTCACTGTTTATTCACAAAAAACAAGCACCTGTAGCTTGCACTGTTATGAGTATCTGCTCTCCATCGGAGTTAAGCTGTGACTGTTGATGTTGGTGGGGCAACAGAGTTGCCAGATCGCAACAGCCACATTACCAATCTCCTCAACTTTCATTGTCAAATATAACTTTTCATTACCAAATTCGTAAAGCTAGCATATATTCTTCACTAATTATATATACAAGTGGAAATACATGTAATCACTCTCCTTATAACTAACACCATGTTGATTATTTTCACACTATGTAGGGTAGCAGATTAATCAGAGAGAGCAAACAATCCACCATCTCCATCCTGTGTATCCTCATACATGTGAAAAATCCATTTGGTAATGCATTATTCTAATTCATTACCAAACGAATTTTTCATTACCAAATTGGCTCACAATTGGTAATGAAAAATACCAAATGGCAACCTGACAGGGGAGGGGGGAGGGGGAGGAAGGAAGGGGTGAAGGGACCATGGTGTAACAGCTGTTTGGCGCCAGGCGGGAATTTCAAATTATGGGAGGGAAAAAAGTCAGATTTTTTTCGAATTTTTTGCGGTTTTTGGCCCATTTTGGGAATATTGGATCCCAGGAGGATTATGTCCGGTTAGTGGGGATGTTCGGATATTGGGCGTTCGGATATTAGAGGGATTACTGTATATGTACAGTAATATCCCGATATACAATACCTCTAGATGTGATACCTCGGCTTAGCAGTGGAGGTACAAATTGCACCAGGCCCCGATACCCGATGGGCGAGTCCCGGTTTAACGATGGGCCCTCTGATGTCGCGTCCAAAGACGACGGGCCGAAATTTTAAATTGCTCGCATTCCCGCGGCCAGCTGAGCCCGCCCTCCTCCCAGGATGCGCAGAAATACTCACGCACACCCCATAGCCATGGCTCACCCTGCGCTCACCCTGCGCTCACCCATATCGCTCTTCTCGCACTAGCCATCTCAGAGTGAGGATCTCCCTTGAGCTCACCCGCCACGCATCGTGTTGCACCGCCAACATTATGAGATGCTATGGCAGGGCAACATAACTGTGTTCAAGCAGTGCCGTGAGTTTTTTTTTTTTTTTTTTTTTTTTTTTTTTTTTTTACATGTCCGACTCTGGGCAAAGGCTTCAGGGCCTATTTCTCGGGGACAGTGACCTATCCCAAGGCCCAGTAATCCTCCTACACCCCCACATGTCACCACTTCTGTGCTAACACCCACCATCCATATTGAATACATGCTAGGGCCGTCTCATACAGGATTGGTGTATTGGAGTAGTGAAACTATAGTCACGGCGCACGACTCTGAGGTTGTTATTACCATGCCTGGCAACCTGATTTCGTGTATAATATGAGACACAAGTGATTCGTGTATAATAATATTCAGGTTTAATATATTCGTGCATAATGATATGATTCGTGTATAATATGATATGAACTCGGACGCACTTTTGAATGGATGGTTGCCAGGGTACGATAATGACAACCTCAGACTCGTGCACTGCGACTATAATCGTGTGTGGAGTGCAGTATTGTGTGATTTTGAGTCCAAATAAATGAGATAATGTCTGGTAAGGGTGCTGCACGTGGTGAGCCATATATGAGTAAGTTTAATTGAAAATAATGAGAAGGGCACAGTAAAAAGAAATTCATATATAGAGAACTGAGATGGGGTTTAGGTAAGGAGTTCTGAGGCAAGGGGGTGGAGAGTTAGTGGTCTCCACCACCTGGGATTAACCCCTACAGTACGGCCTCATCTTTGAATCTCTCAGAACCATCAGAAACCACAGATTTTCCACCATCGTTGTTGGCAGAAACCAAGTCAGGTGCACAGTAATGTTTTTTAACCCGTACAATCCTGCCGTCAGCATAGTGCCGACAGTAAAAAAAGTCTCACTTAATCCCACCGACCTGATGGTGCCGACAGCAAAATTCAAGCCCTGTAGCATCTCAAATTGCTTCAGTCTAGCTAATTTTTTGCTAAGGAGTACCGTAACGTATTGGCAACACTGTGCCCAAGGACTTGTAGCACTGAGTTTGGTTCTGGGTGGGTGGGTAACATCAGTTGGCCACTGTCTGTCATGGCATCAGGATGTTGCGAAAAAGTATCTGGGATTAGGTGGGTATAAAATTCCAAAGATGCCTGGGATGGTACAGGTTAATGCCCAATAACAGTAGGGGTTGAGATTTTCTTTTAGCAGTGATAATGAAAACTGCCATAACCAAGTGCATGATAACCAAGGGATCACTCTATATACACGCACAATGATCCATTGGTTATCGTGCATAACAGGTACAGAACATGGTGCATAGTAACAGAATTGCACAATATTGAAAGCACAGAACTTATGGAATTTATCCTAATTGGTACCAGACATCCAAGTGCAACCCAAATTTTCTGTTTTACAATAGTTTGGACCCACAAACTACATACATACGGTTATGGTAAGTATCAGAAATACATAAATAGGCATGGTTAGGTTAATAGAAAGTAACAAAAATGACAGTAAGGAAGAAACATGTACCATAGAGAGACCTGAGATGGGCTTGAAGTAAAGGGTTCTGAGGCTAGAGGGTGGAGAGTTGGTTGTCTCCACTACCTGGGATTCATTCGTTAAGTAGGGCCACATCTTTGAATTCCTCAAAGCCATCAGAAACACAGACACTGCACCATCATTATCAACAGAAACCAGCTCAGGTTTGTGATAATGTTTTTTAGCCGAAAAATGCACTAGAACAGCGGGAGTGAAGATTTCCATTTTGCATTTTTCATTCATTCATTGCCAGATGCCATGTATCCCAGACGGGGTGGCCAAGGGCTTAGAGTTAATTGTTTTACAGGGAGGGGCACTAATCCTCCACCAACCCCACTTGACACGTAGGGATACCAACAGCATCTGTTGTTCCCAGGCGGTCACCCATCCAAGTACTAACCAGACCCAACGTTGTGGCAACAAAAACTGCTATAACTTAGTACACCATCAGGGTGAAGCATGGGACGACTGTTGTCCCCCAGCTGCCCTACTTCCCGTATTTGGCGTCTGCAGCCCCGCCCCCATCCCCCCACCCCACCCCGCCAAAAAAAATATTAAATACACCCTGAAAGGTCATTCATTTCAGATAATATAAGAAATTTCACCTGGCGAGCTAAACACAATATCGTTCAAGCACATATACGCCGATGACTAAGTGATGTGGCATGATGCGTCTGGTGTTAGACTAAAGCTCAAAGTTGCCGCTGCACAGCACTGCTGTCATAGTCATGCTATGCTGGCTCCTTGGTGAGCTGTTTAAAAAGTTTGGTTTCTTTTTGGAGAGACCTCATATACAAATTGTTATGCGTATGAAGGAGAGCTAGAATTTATGAGCTTGAATGGTGTATGAATGAGTGTCTGGTACATTTCATTCTGCATCCTGTTGATTGTTCCCCACTTTTATGCTCTCTCTTTCCTTGCTTTCTGGATCCTACCTCACCCCACCATTAGGTGGGAAAAGGAGGTTAAAATAGTGGGCAGATTCATTCTGACTGTTGTCACATTTTGAAAGAAAATATTTTTGTCATGTTGTCACAAAGATAAATAATCATCTACCCTTAAAACAATGTATGAAGCTTATCATAAGCTGACCTCAGGGTCTGTATGCTTGGAAAGGGATAGCTTGAGGTTGGCATTTTTTTGTCTTATGATCTTCACATTTCTCATCTCCTGTCCCCGGCAGACAGCTCAAGAGGATCTGATCAGAGCAGTGGTGAAATTCATTGTGAACCGATGTGATGTCAACAACTTAGTGACCATTGGTGCACAAGTGTTTGGCTCAGTAAGTGATCCTCGTGTGGCCAGATTCAAGGAGTCCGTCCAGTACTTCCTCAATGGCACCAAGGATGGCTTCCTTCGCTACAAGCCCTTCCCATCAGGTTTGGCCTTGTTTTATAAGTTTACTAATGTAGAATTTGCTATACTCTTCACCTTGACCTAAAATTGCCTTGTATCTTGAAGGTTGAGTTGCAACAACAGAATATGTTGTTAGTCACATAGAAATGCTGTGAAAAGGATGTTGCGCCTTGGCATTGTCTTACATTACTCTGACATTGAGTTACATGAAATAAGCTGCAACAGGACACATAACTGGACCAAGTTAAGGTAAAAGAACTATAGTGGGGTTCCTCAGTAATGTGTTAGCAAATGATAAAAGCAAACTTTAGTATAGTAGATTAAATCCATGCTGTACTCAAGCTGTACAGTGTTGCCAGCTTTTCCCCTATCATGAATTTTGGTAAAGTTATACTTGAACTGTCCATTGAGATTTGCACATGTATAATTTTGGGAACTGGGTGAAAGCTGTATCTAAGCTGCAGTAGTTTATGCCACATTATAACAATTTTGGGAACTGAGTGAAAACTGCATCTAAGCTTCAATAGTGTATGCCACATTATAACAGCTTCAGTTAACCCGTGGAGATTTTTTTCTTTTCGCCAGATGATGCCCTGGATGTTTATCTTCAAGTTTATAATAAACAAAAAGTAAAAAAAAACTTTTTTTTCCTTCGTTTTTTGTGCACCACGGGGTGGGATAAAAAAAGGTAATTGCACACTCCACAGGTTAACAGTTTATTGTAGATGTGGGCACCCATTGTCAGTTCATTTCATGTAATGTTACATATCCATGAATCTACTTTGAAACTGATCCAAATGGTTTCCTGGAACCTATGAAGCCATTTACTTTGCTAGTTGGTAACTGTATAACCAGTCTGTGAAGTAATGGAGAAAGAATTTGACTCCTAGATTCTGTGGGCTTAGCAAAAGGGAGGGGATGGCATGGGTTAGCAGACCTCCACCTTCTGTTCCTATTTGCTGGCAAAGGTACAGCTATGAGCAAAAGTTGCCAACACATCTCTGTCAGTTGTTAGAAAGGTTTTTGGCAAGGTGCCAGAAGGAGTGGGAAGAATTCGAGTTGGAGAGTTGAGAGCATTTAGTACAGATGAAATTATTTTTAGCAGAGCGAAGAACAGATTTAGCACGATTCTGGGCAGAAACGTAAAGATGATGTGATTCAGGGATGGGTTGGCTCCAGTACCTTTTGTAGGCCCTTTTCTTGTTGTGGACAGCATTAGAACAAGCGTGATTAAACCAAGGTTTTCTTGCATTAATCAAAGGATATGAGAAAGGAATGTATGCTTCCATGCCCGAGATAATAACCTCCATAATGCGCAAGGCACACTCAGATGGCTCGCGTCCATGGAAGCAATAATCATTCCAGGGAAAATCAAAGAAGTACTGCCTCAGGGCCTTCCAAACCGCGGGTCCAAAATGCCACAGACGACGTTTCCCTGGAGGGTCCACAGGCCGTACCAGAGTGATAGGACAGGTTAAGGTGATAAAGTTGTGATCGGAGGAGCCCAAAGGAGAGAAAAGATTAACAGTGTAAGCAGAAGGATTAGTTGTAAGGAAGAGGTCAAGTATGTTGGAGCTCTCTCCAAGGCGGTCTGGGATACGGGTAGGGTGCTGTACAAGCTGCTCTGTGTCATTAAGGATAGAAAAGATGTAGGCTTGTACACCAGGTGGATCAGTGAAAGGAGAGGAGAGCCAAAGGTGGTGGTGAACATTGAAATCTCCTAGAATGAAGATTTCAGAGAAAGGAGAAATGGATAGAATGTGTTGCATCGAAGAAGTAAGATAGTTGAAGAAGTTTACTTTTCATCCTGTCCCTTTCTTCATCCAACCTCATATTTTCCCTCTTTGAGTTGTTTTATTTCATTTGAGGCAGATTCATTACTCAATTTTAATTCTGTAACTTGTCTTTCTTGTTCAGCACTGTGTGTGCAGATGTTAACCAGCTTGTTCTGAAGTATTTTAATCTCTTTCTCCTCTTCTAAGGTCCATTCCTGCAACTCTCTAATTATTGTTCATACCCTCTTTAACTCCTGGACATTCTTCTCTGACATTTTCTCCACTCCTGCTACTCTTGTTTGGTTTAGTACTTCCTTTACCTTTATGCTCATCGGATAAGTTCGCAAATTCACCGCCACCAGATGTTAACAATGAACTACCTCCTTCCACCATGATGCAGCCTACGAAAACTTTCTACTTCCACTGTGTTTTGTGCTCTTGTTTGATTGAAATCTGCGTTTTTTTTTTTTTTTTTTTTTTTTCCAGATGGGACCACCATTCATGTATTCATTCACATACTCACATTAGGCTGGGCTCCTTTTTGCCGCTGGCTTGGTGATTATTTCCCCATGATCCACAAAGAGCTCCGTCTCTGTCGGCGACCTGTGTGTGTGTGTGTGTCTGACTCAAGTTATATCTGTCTCCATGACATAAGGGTGCTGTGTAGGTATTTGTTTCTAGTTTCTTTCTAGCCACAGCGATATAATATTTTTTTCTAAATATTCTGTATATTTCATTAAGCATTTTACCATTCACAACAGAATGTGGGATACGACCGTATCTTTGAATAATAATTACAGCCATAGTTCATGCCTAAAATCGTGGAGAAATAAGTGCTAGCGTCTAGGGACATTTGGTAAAACATTTATGTACAGTATTTTTCATCATTATATGATTCCGATAGGGTTCCAATTATCGGATAATTTTTCCCTCTGATATCAGTATTGATATTAATTGGCTTTTGCTTGCCGATGTACAGCACTGTTTATTAGTGCATATTAGGGACTACAGTAAGCCCTCCATTTTGGCAGGTTTTTGTTTGGCGGATTTGTTGTTGGCGGGAAATTTCTAAGAATTTTACCCTTAATTGTGGCAAGTAAAGTCATGCAATTGGCGAATAATTCCTGAGCACGAACTACGAGCCACTGCTGCCAGACCGAAAAATTTAAGGCCAAACAGTTTTTGAAAAGCCAAATTTGAGATATTTGGATACAAAAATACCAACCTGGCAACATAGTTTTTTAGCCCAGTCACCTGGGACTGTAAACAAGATCTGATCACTCGCTGTTTCAACTGCAAACGAGAAGGAAACAAGCAAGTGATTGAGGCAACTGAACATGTAAATGTGGAAGATGACTTTGAAGAAGATGAACATACCCTGCCAGTGGATATTGGCTTTGAAGCTTTCGATGAAATGGTGACAGAGGCGGGAGTAGCGACGGAGGCAGCGATGGAGGAAAGGCCTGCGGAGGGGCCACGGAGTCGGACGTTAGCCTAACTTTGTCAGCCATGGATACTAGTTTAGTTTATCAGTGCACCTTAGGTTCTGTGTACGGGTTAGTTTTCAAGAGTTGTTTACTAATTACTTATTACTTCTCAGCAGTAGATTAAAAATGGGATAGGGAAAAAAATCAGGCCTTTTATCGACCCCTTAGAATCAATTAAAATTTTCCCCATTTAATTAAGCCCTTGGATTTGGCAAAACAGTGTTATGTGAGGTTATTTTGGCACCAACTACTTTGCAAAAATGGAGGGCTTACTGTACAGGTACAGTACTCCTGTACATTCGTAAATTCAAGTTACGTAAAGTCGGAGGTACGTGAAAACTAATTTCAAAGATAAAAATACAAAAATACGTATTCTACCAATATAAAATGCATGCCAAACCCTGCTTCGTTAGTAAGGCACCAGGTGGTGTCTGTGCACTTCCCACCTCACGGTTTGTTTTGCCGGTACATATGTGGTTATTGTTGTAGCAAGATGTACACGGTTGTGTATTTCATTATTTTGACCCTCAGCATGTCTCAAAAATGAAAGTGTAGTGGTGGTGGTGGTGAGAACAGCAACAAAAAAGCACACTATAACATTGGAAACGAAAGTGGACATCATTAACCCCTTAACCGCGGGCATGTCACAGGTGGTCCGTGGACCTCACGTGGGGATATTTGCGCTCCGACTTACTTTTTAAAAATATTTGCCAAAAATCAGTTATTAGTCCTAGAATATTATAATTACCTATGCTTATGGCACATACCTTCAGCTTTCTCCTGGGATGTTTTTTGAGCCTTCGTCGACTACCGTAGGACTTGTGGAGACTTCTGAAGTTGGGTAACAAAGGTTCCACTTTGCATTTCCTGACATCCCGTAATGTGAGTACCACAGCCTGATATTATCACTAGAAACACTATTCTATGATTTTCAAGTAGTTTGAAATCCATACTCAAAAAAAAAAAAAAAAAAAAAAAAAAAAAAAAAACTGAAAGCATTGTAAATTACGAACGCGTACGAGCCTCCCACCCGCGCTGTTTCCCTGCTTGTATTCTGTCATATATTTTTCATAAACACACTCACACTTTATATTCCTATTACTTTATTACACTTATATATATCTACGATATTTATCCATAAGTTTCCTTCAGCAATAATAGTTTATTTTCACTCCAGGCATTGACTTTCTCGTTCAGTAAACTAGCATAGAGAGCAAAGCATTCACTTTCACTGTCATTACTCCAAGTATTTGTACTCATATTCTTATATTAGTAATTATTTACATTTCTATTTACATTTTCTATTTTATTTACACTATGTTATACACTGTCACTTGCAGTAACTAAGGGCTCCTTTCCCATGGAGCCACTGAAGCACTGGTACTGGGAGTTTATCACCATTTCCTCCACTGGCTCATCACGCGATTCACCAGAAAGATTGTAGTCACTGTCCATCATTATCATGGATAAATTAGCCAGTTCACGTTCCACAGCAGAGTCACTTAGTCCTTTACCCCTTCCCACACGAGGTTTAGTAGGGGTAGAGGTCACAGGGCCCTCTAGAAGCGGCGGAAATGGAGGGGCGCGAGTGCGACGTGGTTTCATCTCAGGAGACAACACTGAACTGAATGACGAGGCGGATATAGGGCTGCCAAGGGTTGACAACGTCAGCGTGGTGACAGCTGCTAATTTATATGCTGTGAGATGATTGGAAGGAAATCTAGACAATACATAATAAATTAGGTAGTCCCAGGTGAATGTAAATATCACTTAGGCTTCTCCCTTCCTTTTTTATATATATTTTTATTACGAGAACAGGTCATACGGCATCTTTCAAGGGAAAATAAACAGGGAAAATTAGCGAACGAGTGCACGTGGGGTGTTGCCAGGTGATAATTAGCCAATTCCAGGTGTATGGCACTATCAATTACTTTTTTTCTTTTTTATATACAGTATATTATTTTGTATAAGAATAGGGCATAGGGCTCATTTCAATGGATGAAATGAGTGCAAAAATCTGGGCAAGATTTGCGTAGCATGGCACAGCTGGGGCAGGTGGAAGGAGAGGGTAATGGAGGGGAGTTAGGGAGAGGAGTCAAGAATGGGGAGAAATGGCTAAATTGTCAACAATGGATGGGAGTGCAGATGACATTAGCAGCACTATTGTTGGACACTGGCAGAACAGACAGATGATACAAGCAACCACATGAAAGCCCGGGCGAATTGAAAATAACACAGAATCGCAAAAGTGACGCCCCGCGGTATGATCCATTGCACCCGAGCGTCACAAAAGTGACGCCCCGTAGTTAAGGGGTTAAGAGAGTATAAAGAGGAGGGAGAATGAGTAATGTGCCACATGTGTTTGGTCTGATGGACTTATGTAAAAATTCGACCTACATATGAGCTGCAGGAACCAATTTATTATGTAAGTTGAGGAGTACTTGGACACACTAAATGCTAAAAGCTGCAGATTCACTTGTTTGCTGTAACATACCTTATTCTGTCCACAATTACTGACAGCATTCCCCGCATGTCAACAAGTGGGTTGGCAGAAGGTCAGTACCCCTCCCTGTAAAATGGCTAAAAGACAAACAGCTACCCCTTATGGGATCATGGCATCTGGCAGTAGATAGATAGAATTTTGAGGTATACTGGCAGCTTTATTCATTTAGAACCACAATGCTGTGTTTCCCAGTAAAAAACTCATATTAAACATTTTCCTCTAAAAAGTTATATAGTAATCACATAAAAATTATGAAATTTATGGATTATGTAGAACACAGAGTAGTGATTAAATTCCAAATGTCTGTATTTAATAAGTACTACATATTTTGGCAACCACTCGTGTAATGGACTCATTCAGATAGGTGACGTAGTTATCCCAGACTTGACACCATTACCCAGCTGTACTGTATGGTACTTTATCGTTTAGGGAGGAATGAGAAATATGGCATGCAGGAGACAATACTGACAGTGGAGTGTTAGCAAATTTTTCTTATGCTGTACAAAAAAAGAGTTGGCATGATTGAAATTAAAGGATTTTAATCATGATCATTATCGATCATAATTTGAAGGGGATAAATCAGATTGCTTTACAATAAAAATATTTTTTCAAAGAAAAATATATAAAAATTTAGACATTGTACTGAGTTTTTTGTACTGTTTTTAACCATCATCAAAAACTAAACACAGATTGGCAGCATTACAACACAAGGAATAGTTCAGAATTTGTGCCTTCCTCTTGAGACGTTACTCCCAGAGCCTGACAGGCAATGGGGGATATCTGTTTGACAAATTTAGTGGGTGCTTTTGCTTTTCTGTTGCTGTGTATTCATCAGTAACTGATAAAGTTATTTTTGCACTTATCTTTGCTAGCCATCAATTTTAACTCATTGGTGCTGGAGGATGATGCCTATACATGTGAGATCACAGTAACCTGGCAGCTCTGCCAACTAGTTACACAGTACAAACATCCTTCAGCTTCCTCCCAATTCCCCCAATAAGAGATGGTCGATTACAGGTGAAGGAATACTTCAACCTGCAGTTCACTGGATTTGTGTCCACAAAAGTCTGGAGCCACAACATAACTTACTGAATTAGATGTACAGTATTAAATGGTTACTGTGGCATTAATAATCCATTTTATCATGGCTACAAGTTGGCAGCTCTTTACTGAGCCATATCACTGACTGAAGTATGTTAAATTGGTCAATGTACTTTTTTTTTAGTCATCCTTTCCTTATAGTCTGATTTTAAGTACTGTATTATTGTCTCCTGCCCCCCCTTAACCCAGCCGTGAACCATGGAAGATCCTTTTGCCTGCCAAAGGCCTGGGAGAAATAGGCAGCTTCATTTGGCAGTGTGGAATGTGAGAAGCATAAATGAAGAATATAAGAGGATGAAAGGAAGAATGGAATATAATAGACATTATTGTAATGGAGTGAATATATTCATACCCTTAATGAGAGGGAGGAGAGAAAAATATAGTATGGTATTCAAGGAGTTAATGTGCTCATGTGTTGTAATTGCAGGGAGAAGAGATGGTGGGCCCCGACATCACCAACACATCATGCACAGGCCAGATCTTCATGACCACAAGGTAATGTATTCTTCCCACAGACATCTCATTCATTCATTCATGTCTCCATTCTTTATCGTTGACTCCTTGAATCCAGGTCATGTCCTTTTCACTTTATTCTTGTTTCTATCATATCATTTTACTCATCTTAGGAGGGGTCTTTTGTGTTAAAGGGGTTTATCAAGGCAATATTTAACTCCTTCAGTTTGAAAAGTCAGTCCTAAGCTGAATAAAATTGACCAGAGATTGGGCAAGAATAAAATTTAAAAGATGTCCCTGGAATTGGTTAAAAAAAAAAAAAAAAAAAAGTGTTTCCACTAGTACTGGTACCTTGCTTGTAGTGGCCAGTAGTATTCTGTAGGACAGCTTTTTAATCAGGTTATTGGCAAAGTGTTGCAGGTTTTACAAAGAGTTATTAGTACTATATAAAGTGTGGCATTTGAGGTTATTTACTGTTCTTACATTTTGAATATTTAAAGAGGATTTGGAGCAGCAGACTTCAAATCAGAATTAACACCTAGCATATCTCAGGAGAGCGGTAAAATCTAATCATTTTCATGAAGCCTTATTGATATTACCTTTTCAGAAAACCCCATAGAAGTGCATAAAAATCCTGACCTTTCTTATAGGAGTGGACCTAGGTATTATCCCCATTGTTTTGAAAATGTTGCTGTATTGGCTGCTTTGAACAGTTGTGGAGTGTCACTGATGCCAGGTGTTTTGTGTTTTGTTGTGCATGAAAATTTTGAGAAGACCATGTAAAAGAAGTTACTCTTATGGTGTTTTCAATACACAAAGTGTGTGAAAAGCAGTAGCTTCATAGACAGTTTGTGGTGTGTATTGATGTGTATTAGAGTTGTGGCTGGTATGCAGTTTTATGCTATGACTGGTCCACTAATTATCTCTGAGTGGTTGACCTTGGAGTAGTGCTTTGTGCAGTGAACTTGTGTGGTATTGAGTGTAGTAAATTTGGTGGGATGCAAATGCTGGCTTAATAGGTAAGGGGTGACTTCTACAGCACTCAGAAGGCCCTGGCAGACTTGATTCTTCAAGAAGGGCCAGTGGAGGAGCTAGTGGCACCCTTGGTCTCTCTCCTCCTGTTTTGGCAGTCGTCCCAGAGAGAGAAAATGGTGATAACATCGAGGGAAACAAAAATGGAAATGTAGTGGTAGAGGGAGGAGGAACCACAGGGTGTGGTCTAGTGGCACCCCCACAGATCGTGATAGAGGTGACTGGACCTGGAAGCCCGCCCCAGAGCAGCAGTAGAGGGGGCAGTGGCAGTGGGTCCCTCTCGCCAGATGCAGCCCAGCTAGAGCAAGCCCTTGAATCACGCTTGGGAGGGTTCACTATAGTGGTCACAGGGGATGACGAGGAGGGGGAGGAGGCTGATGATGAAGGACAGGAGGAGGAGGAAGAGGAGAATGGAAAGGATAATAACCACAGTAGGGAGAGGGAAGCAGGAAAGGACGAGAAAGTGAGCGAGAAGGAGAGCGGGTGTGCAGAGGACGAAGGGGAGGAGGAGCCTCAGAGGAAGGGAGACCTGACAGTGCAGGCTGCAGAGCTGGACGACCACGACCACGACTCAGGTATATTATGTTAGTATCACAACATCCTCGTAGCCTCGCCATGCACCACACTCAGGTGGCGCCAGGCAGTACAGTTTTGCAGCCTAAGACTTTAAAATTCTTAGTTTCGTACTTTTCCGACTCAGCATAGTTTTCCTTTTTAAAGAATGATTTATTCACTTACCATACATTGTTTGATCCTACAAAAACTATTACAGTATCACCATTAGATATTTTTATTTTCATTGGTGTTAATTATTAATTCATCATTGAAATTGGTTGTCATATACTGTATGCTTGCACAGAACACTAAAGGCACTAATATTTTTCCCCTCTAGAGTTATTTAAGCACAAATACCAGTACTGTATGTTTTTTTTTAAAACTTTGGTAGCTACTCAGTGTGTGTGCACATACTAGTTTATTATGTAGTACAGTAATCTCCTGTTTATCTGGGATAAAAATGCCAGAGGCATGTCCACAAAGTGGATCCATCCGGGTAATGGACTTCTCTCCTGACCCCCCTTCATACATAACTTTGACAGCCATTGTAAAAGGCCACTACAGTACATCTTACAACATTTGTTCCTCTTGTTTTACACTACTCTGTTTGGTCAAGCTGACCTATAAACCTCAGCAAAGCAAATACCGCGTCATGGAGGGTTGAGCAGGCCAGGTTGTACTCCATTAAGATGCGGGAAGTCAACCATCCCGCTTGTCCGACTCAGGATCTATCACTTCTTCTCCAGAGTCATCACTACCCTCTTTCTTTTCTGTGATGCAGGGGCCATCATCATACACCCAAGAAAGAGTCATGCAAGGAATAGCAAGGCCTGAAGCAGGTAGGGAACAACCACAAAAGCCACCATGTGCGCTGCCATAACAACTATATGAGAGGAGGTGCTCGCTACGCAATTGACATGCGGGAACTGTGAATGGCTGAGGGGGTCTCTAGCAGACATTAGGTGAACTACAGAGCCAGACAGAGTGGCGTTACCAGGCTATTCCCGCCCAGGTGGGCGAAAATGTTCGGTCATAATTTCCACTCGGATGCGAGCATATTATCCAGATAATATGGAAGAATGTACATATAATGGTTTGATACAGCCACATCACAGTGCACTGGTTATGTATCGTATGGACAGGGGATATCCGGATAAATGATAAATGGGAAATTACTGTATTCATATTGTTTATAAATACTCCAACATGCTTGCATGCATCAGCCTGGGTGTTACATTTCATTTTGTCTTTGTATATGGATGAATTAATGTCATTTAAAATGCAATGGTATTACCTGTACTTATTTGAACAGAATATGGTATGCAGAGGTAGATATCCATGCATTAATGTTTTCTGACTTTGCAAGGTTACAGTTGTCAAAGTATGATAATTTATGCTTAATCCTATTCTGCACGTCCACATCATAATACAAAACATTAAGAATTACAGCATCTTGATGATGATGCTTCCACTTTAAGTTACATCATGCATGACCCTTAATTGACAGTACAGTACCGTGTATGTATGTACTGTATGGCCAACTGATGGTTATGGTAATAAATTCATTTTGTCACCGCTGGATAATTGTCATTTAATCTGACAACTGCGGCATTAGGTTTCCTGGTCTACCCCCCCCCCCCCATGAGCAAAAAGGAACAGGATGAAATTTTTCTCTCAGAAATAATTCTTGCTCTATGAAATTAAAGAGAGCATGGAAAAGTATAGGAGTTCAGCCGTGATGAAGTAATGAGGACATATGGGAGAAATGTGTGGTGCGCCCATTTAAAAAAAAACTTGCTGATGTGATGTACATAGCACCTACAAGTTTTCAATCATGTGATGTATGTCGCAGCTGCCGGGTTAAGCTTTCCTCATGTTTGATTTTGGAGTTTGTAAAAATTCTTGTTAATTATTCAGTCAAGTGCTAGTTTCCATAGTGACTTTTTCAGTGGCAAGTGTGTAATGTGTTTTGAATTTACAGTTTGGAAGAAAAGGCCTTTTTGTAAACTTTATTGGATAAGAATTTTTGAACAAGAATTCAGGTGTGAAATTAATTAGTTTCTCTTGATCTGGCTGATGATCTAGCCCTCTTAAATTTGTTTTTCATGACATGCATTAAGATCATGAATACCAGTGGGAGTGTGTCCTACGTCATGGCTCAGTAACCAGGCTCACTGGTGTACAGTAAAACTACAAGTACTTGGCATAAGAATATGTTACCAGTATCCTTGAGCACAGGAAACTCTTGAGTGCCCATGTTCAGCAACAGCGAAAATAGTGATGTTCATCAGACAGAGGTCAGTTTAAATGGCAGTACACTTTTTTCCCCCCCAGACTAGGAGGGATTATGGTGTAGCTGATAGTTTTATATGAGCTGGAAACTTAAACCCTTATTAAAGCACAAAAAAAAGAAATATAATATTAGCAGTATGATTGTGAGTCTCATCTTACTTTTTCCCCCTCAGACTGAGAGGGACTATGGTATAGCTGATAGTTTTATATGGGCTGGAAACTTAAGTCCTTATTAAAGCAAAAAAAAAGAAATATAATTTTAGCAATATGATAGTGAGTCTCGTCTTGGATTTGCCCTTTTTGAGGCGGACTAATATTCTTAAGTATTTGATAAACTCAAAAATAAAGGTGAACGAAGTGAGTGCAAGAATTATCGTGGCATAAGTCTGTTGAGTGTTGTAGGGAAGATATATGGAAGAATTGTTGTATAGAAAGTAAGAGAGATATCAGAAGTCCTAGTGAGTGATGAACAAGGTGGCTTTGGAGTGGCAGAGGATGTGTGGAGCAGATATTTGTAGAGACAGATAGTGGAAAAGGCATGTGAGAAGGACATTAAGGTGTTTATGGCATTTATGGATCAAGAAAAAGCACACGACAATGTAGACAGAGAATGATTGTGGAAGGTTTTGTGCATGCATGGTGTAGATGGTAAGCTGCTAGGTGCTGTCAAGAATTTGTATGATGGTAGTGAGGCACGTGTAAGGGTAAATGTGCATCTGAGTGAATGGTTCACGATCAGTAAGGGCATGTGACAAGGTTGCGTGTTGCCCCCGTGGTTGTTCAATATATATATGGATGGCGTGATGAGAGAAGTAGAAACACGAGTAATGGAGAGAGGGATGGCATTGGAAATGATTGGTGATGGATGAAATATCTCAAATTTGTTGTATGCTGATGATGCAGTGTTACTTGCAAATACCAGACAAGAGCTTAGTAGATTAGTGCAGAGTTTTGTAGATGTCTGTGAGCATCATGCCTTGAGAATAAATGTAGAAATGAGTAAAGTGCTGGTAATCGAGGAAGAAGGTGACTCCCAGTGTGATGTTACAGTGAATGGAGAGAGACTGGAATTGGTGAGACAGTTCAAATACCTGGATACTGTGATAGAAAAGAGAGGAAAATGTGCACAAGAAGTGGAAAGTAGAGTGACGCAAGGAAGGAAAGTGGCTGGTGCTATGAAGGCCTTGATAAGAAACAGAGGCTTGAGTATTGCTGCTGTGCTAGGCATACATGAAGGAGTGTTAGTGCTAACTTTAACATACAGATGTCCGACTATGGTGTGGCATGAAAATGAAAAGGGTAAGAGCAGTGGAGATGTATCTGCTGAGGAATGTATGTAGAGTACAGAGAGTGTATAGGATACAGAATAATGTGATATGTGAAAGATGTGGAGTGAGGAAGTCTGTGGACACCAGAATTGAAGAGAGTGTACTGAGATGGTTTGGTCATGTGGAGACAATGGATGACAATAGAGTGGTGAAAAAGATATATCTTAGTGAATTAAAGGAGGGAGAAGGCGAAGTAGGCCAAGAAGAAGGTGGAGGGATATGGTGAATGAATGTGTGAGGAAGAGAGGTATGGAAGTTGGTCAGGCTAAGTGACAGATAAGAGACTGTGCTGGATGGATGAATTTTTTGCTGAGAAGTGCATAACCAGGGATTTGGCAACCTTTTTAATGTGACAGCATTTGGATTGGCTCTATCAGATAGGTACATGTGAAACTACTGAATGTGGTGAAATCTTTTTGACATATCTGATGGAGCCAGGATTTCAAGGGCTTGAGTGATGAGTGATTGGAAGTGTGGCCTATTAAATTAGGCAGACTTTGATTGTCTGGACGTTGCTACTCCTCACCCTGCCGTTGGGCGGGAAAGGAGGTCTGGATGATGATCGTGATGATGATGATGATTTGATAAATATTGTACAAGCAGTACAATATGCTGTTCACCTGTACATCATCTTTAGTGAGTGTAGCTAAGTAACATATATTACAGTACTTCAGTGATGTGCTGTGAGCATGAACTAGGCTTATAGTTTTTTTTTTTTTATTATTATTATTATTATTATTTTTTAGAAGTCCTAACTGTAGAAGAGATGATTTTATGTTGCATTGCAAATAGTTTACAGTTAGGAGTTGCAAAGTTTTATTGACCTGATTGATAGGTGGGAAATTGATTGATACTGCCTGAATATCCATAAAATGTGATGTAGACTACAGTAGTGTCATCAGCCTCTACACCTCAAAGAGAGTAATATGGGACTGACACCCTTACTATTAAAGCAGAGTGGGTGAAGGGATAAGTAAGATCTTAATTTGCAACTAACATTTGTGGAACACTTATATACCTGCTTCGCACATTACGTTGTATTTAGCACTGAAGCAGAAAGGTTAGACATACAGTATTCTGTATAACCTCCCATGCTTGCGAAGTTACTGTCATAAATTAGGGCATTGACCAGGTCATTATATGTTCAGTTTTATAAATACAGTACACTACACCCTTGATATAACAAACTACAGTACAATCCCAGTTAACCGGGTGGCTTGGGGAATTTACCTTCCCGGTTACAGATTTTTCCCGTATTTCTGATTTTCAAGTCAAATCTATACAAAGGCTATCACAGCAGTAAATACAGTTCAGGTACTCACCAGTCACATTAGGGGTTACACTAAGAGATTCCGCCTGAAAAACTGCCTTGTAAACACACACCATGGTCATAACGCACGTGTTTTTTTTTTTTTTTTTTTTTTTTTTTTTTTTTTATGTGTCCGACTCTGGGCATAGGCTTCACAGCCTGCTATCAAGGCCCAGCAGTCCTCCTACATACCATACACCTCTACATGTCACCACTTCGGCGCTAACACCCACCGTCCATATTGAATACATGCTAGGGCTGTCTCATACAGGACTGATGTATTGGTATTAGCGGGGGTATTTTTACGACATGTCGGCGGGTCTTCTGGTAGATCAGTAAAGCCTGATTTAATGAAATTCAAATCCTTAAACTGTTCCCTGCCCCAGCCGGGATTCGAACCTGGGTCCGTAAGGACTGCAGGCCTCCTCTCTACCGATTGAGCCACCGCCGCAATTTGCAGTACTGCAAATTACACCAGTCCATTGTTTACCGAATTACTGTATTCATTATATGTACTGTACTCATAAAAATTGAAAAATGAAATAAAGAAATAAAAGCTTGAACATTTATTAGTGAACTGATGATGTGTTAAGACTGCATTGTAGAATTATCACAACACCTGTGCCCCCACGTGAGTTTGTTTACGTTTCCGACTGTTCTTCTTCTTCCCTACCTGACCTCCATCACTCCACCCCTCACCTGCCACTCAGCTGTTTTGCAGAAAATAAAATAAATGATGTACTTATGAAATGCAGGCATATTGTTTATTTATTTTTCTTCCAACAAAGTAAACTTTCATTCCTATTAACATTTATATTCAGCCATTAGTGTTTTATAATGTTCACCTTTTTCAAGTCTGTTGCATATGTCCAGCTTCTGTTTCAAGGTAAGCACAATACGCTTACATTTAGTTTGCACTTTAGGCATTTTGGAGTGTACAAATTACCGTCTGTCAGAGGAACACAATAGAAAGAGACCTTGTTTACTGTCTGGTGGCAAAACGCAGACTGGTGATTTTTGGAGGGTGTGGAGGATGACTGAATTCAAGTAGGGGAAAGAGGGGGAGAGGAAGGGTGGTTAAGAGGATTTGCTAGGGATTTACATCAGCCGGAAATGCCTTCACCTCGCTTTGTCTGACTTCCCCCAGCCTTGCGTGACACAATCAAACGGCGGTTTGGCGGTCCATTCAAATTGGCGCACAGTTATAACTTACTGACATTTTTACCAGCCCTTGAATTTTCCCGTTGTTCTGAGTATTCCGTTTGTCTGGATACCGGATTGCTGGGATTGTACTGTAGTTGGTACCAGACCCATGACGTTAAAACCAAACACCATGCTGTTTGGTAATTTCCCAGGCATCGTGGCTTTTACTGAACAAAGATTGTTAAATATAGAGCATCATTTGGCCATACAGTCATACACAGTAACATACAGCTAGGTCTAAATGGCTCATTTTCTCAGTAAATGCTCTATTTATGGTTCTTCTTACGATGCTAGTTGCCCAGAGACTGATGGGGTGTCATGCAGGATGTGAAAGAGCATGGGTGTGCATGCGTGTCTCTGTGTGTGTGTGTATGGACACCACACTGGTTGGTGTTTCCCACGCATCCATTCTTTTATTGAACAGATTTAGTTAAATGAGCATAAAGTTTAGCCAGCTCAAGGTGGTTGTTAAAACCAAAGTTCTTTAAAAGAGGGTGTGGTATATCGAGGGCTTACTTTGCTTCCATAAGGTCACCCGTGGCAGCTTATACACGTTTGGTCTGTCACACTGATTATTTTCTGGAACTTTGAAATTATCTAAATATGTATGAATAAGCTAGGTATTCAGCAAGGCTTGAAGTAGAAGGACTTGATTTCATTACAGAAAAAATGTAACCAAATTTTGGCGCCTGGTGGTTTAGTTGGTAACTATGGCACTCCAGTCAGATTGAGCCGGGGAAGGTTTATATCCAAGGGATGGTTGGGGTTTATTGCTCACATAATGCCACTCAAGGATGAGTGAGGCTGGTCACTCTTATCTTAAGTGTCAGAACCAACTTGCCTAGCCCCTGGCTCCTGCACTCCTCATGAGGCAATGTAAGATTGGATGATGATGATTGATGATGGTGATGAAATAGTTTTCAAAACTTTGAAACCAAAAACATTTATGCAGAATGTGTGGTCATAGGTATTGTTCCTGCAAAGTGTCATCAAAATTGGTCCATGCATCTAGGAGGGGTAGTTGGATAAACCCTTATCCAGACAGACAATGGTCCATTATTATATAGATTGGTTTGATTTATTTTTTATTATTGACAGTGTGCACTCTTTCTCTTGCAGTTCATGTAATGGATGATATTTCAAGGGCAATTGATGAGATTTTTATCTTCAGAAATTATACTACGTATATTAGGTATGAGAGTCACAGCATGATTTAATTTATAATAGTGTAACTTCTTTAAACTCAGCTAAAGTTGCGAAAGTATGCCACTTTGATATTTGACCCGTGCTCCCCTCACTGACTTATATGAGTAAAATTTTCATTGGGTGCCTCTTGTTTCATTGTTAAGAAAAATTGATACATTACTGTACGGTACTAAAAGTTTCCATTTGCCACTTTCTGGCGTTGTAGTTGATGATGATATGGCTTTTTACTTTACCTTGTGGAACTTTTATACAGGAAGACAGCGACAGCTTTGTGATGATGGTATGGAAAATTCAGTATCCTCAGTCCAGTGATGTATTATAAGTTTTATTTTTAGTATTTCCAGATCATTGCACTGAGTTCAGGCTAGACTTTTAACTGGAATGGTAGATACAGATTTCTTTAACTCCCATACTATGATGCTCTCCTAACCTGAAAAAGTCATCTAATAATAGCAAGAATAGACCATGAACAGATCTCCATATTGAAAAGGTTAAATTGAAGTACTACCTACAGGCGTATGTTGGCTTTAGCCAAACCCAAAGCCAAAGTCATTTTGAAAATAGTTTTGTAGGCTTGCCTGCTGGCTTGGATGACTTAAAAATACTATGCTAATTATATGACACATTGAAAACTTACTTCGGATTGCAGTAACTAAGTTGACATGCTAATTGTGTGTTAAATGCTTGCTCTTAAAAAAATAAAAAAAATGAATAAATAAATAAAAGTTTATTTTGCACATTGGAAAACATAAGTTGAAGTGGGAGTGACTCTGTATTATACTGTATGTTTATACCATGGTGTATTTTCATGCAGTTCTTGTTCCACATCTGCTCTTTACACTCTCAGTTGTCTGTTAATAATATTCATCATCTTAACCATTCAGTAAGAAACTTCTTACTATAACTGTCCAGCCTGTAACCTGTATCCATAGTTTGCATATTGTAGAGCATAAAAAATGATATTTCTCTCATTGACAAACTATGATAGTATCGCTGGCAAGTCAGCAAAATAATCAGTACCTATACCACCCAGAGTATGAAAGTGAGATTATTTCCCCACTGACTTCAGCGATATTGATAATGAGCAGTATTGGGCACTTTACTGTGTCACAGTCATTGCAGGGTCTCAGTAGAGAGATACCCATGACTGTGATACTGAAATTGACGATATACAGTCAGAGGTTTTGCAATGGATTTTATGAAACTCGCTTTCCAGTAAAACAAGGGCTTGCTGTTTATATTTACAGTAAATACACCCTCAATATAACAAACTAATTGGTACCACACCCTTGACTTCAAACCGAACACCATGCTGTTTAGCAATTTCCCTGACCTCATGGCTTTTACCAAACAAAGATCATTAAATATAGAACATCTTTTGGCTGTACAATCATACACAGTAGCATACAGCTAGGTCTAAGTGGCTGTTTTTCTCATTATATGCTCAGCTTATGGCTTCTCTCATGATGCTGGTAATCCAAAAACTGATGCGGCGTTTTGCAGGATGCTGAGGAACACGTGTGTGTGTAGGTACACCCAGTTTTTTATTGAATATAATTTGTTAAATGAACTAAACTTTTGGCCAACTCAAGGTGGTCATTAAAACCAAAATTGTTAAAAGAGGGTTCTGTATATCGAGAGTTTACCATACTACCTTGATTTCATGTTTTTGGAAATAGTGAAACTTAATGTGCTCTTGTAAAGTATTGATAAAGCTCTCAATGCAGTCAGTACGAGTGCAGATGCCTTCAGTATATATAATCATGTGGAGAGAGAAACATTTCCCATACACAGGTAATATGTTGGATAGTCAAGTGGAGTTTACTTCTAATACAAAATTTTCAAATGAACATGGTCTGACTTTTTCCATATGGAGGAGCATCATCATCATCATCTTCATTGTTGTCGTCGTAATCTTCGTCATATGATGATTCGATGATGATGTCAACTCTTACTCCCACTCAAAGAGGTGGTGTGAGGTATGATCCAGAAACAGAGACAGCATAAGAGTGAGGGAACTATCAGCAACATGTCCATTGAAATAGACCACATAAGCATTCAGCCCTTTCGAATCCTTGCTCCGCTAGTTAAGCATCACCATTTCGACTTTTTATACATTTGTCTTTATAGGTGCACTTCACATAAATGGGTCAGCCATTTTGTCAACTACTAAGTTAAAAGGGTTGTTCAAACCCTGTCATTTGCTGATCGGTATATACTTCTTCCCATTTCAGTCCCTATTCCCTTAGCTTCATTAATTCCATGCCTTATTTTTTTCACATGCTCTTTTATCAAACCATCCACCTTCTTGACATACCACACCTCCCATACTAAAACTCACATGTTCTCTTAGCACCGCTTTCATTGCATAATACCATCTAAGCACACTTCTACCCCGTTATGAAGAGACTTCCTCCCTCCACATCTTTAGAGAAATTGCAGTGTTGCATATCAAATTTTCTTTACATAACCCTCACCCATTTCTGCATTTCATATTTGTGTTAGTTTCATTTATGCCATACGAGTCTGATACCTATTTGTTAAACTGAGAGAGATGTGAGCTTGATTTTTTTTTTTTTTTTTTTTTTTTTTTCAACATTAGGTATGCAACATTTTCCACTCATGCATGTGTTAGTGGCAGTTTACCTTATGGCAGCAATCCAAGCTGCATGATCTTTTATTATCTCACTTAATGAATCTTTGGCTCTAGCAATGTCTGGTTGAAAATGGAATTCAACCTGTAGGCAGTATATAAGCATATTTTTGTGTATTGCAGGTGGAGGCTGCCTTGGATCAACTGCTTCTGGGTCACCAGGTGCCTCCCTTCTGTTGTCCTCTTCATCCTCCTCCAGTAACAGCTCCGCTGCCTCCCCCTACCGTCTCACCCCAGATGTCTCTTGGGCTGCTCAGGTCTACCGCTCCAACCACACCTCAGTGAGTTAGCGCACCTCTCAATGTCACCACAAGTATTGTCCACACCACACCCACCCTGTCAACTCCATTTGTGCTCTGGCAGTGGAGCACCTGGCTTATGCTGAACAGTGACTGTTTATCCAGCACCCTTTTTTATTCATACAGTCTTTTGCCATGGTATGTGCCCAGTGAGGACCACTCACTTACTCAGTATCACATAGTCTCATTAAACACAGTATACTGTATTGGTACCCTTGCTCAGTATCATAGCTGTTCTTTCAGTGTTGCACTTGCCCTCCTGACAACACAGATATCTTATTGACTCTTCATAAGCATTGTATACACTTCATGTCTGTTTCCTCTACACTCACCTCTTGTGTTATGAATAATGAACTGTTCAACTTTTTGTGTGCATACCTTGTTGACCATATTGACCCACAGTGTTACTGCCCTCTCAGCCAGTCATTTTCTCATTAACAGAGGAGACTTTGTAGCATTTCTTCCTTGGAGATTCGCATATTACACATAAAAATCCTGTCCCTTACTTATGTAGATTAATATCAATGTGTTTTTTATCAGTAACTTAAAAGAATGAATTAAGTTGTAATAGACAAATTAAGTTGCTTGGGAAGAGATGTTAAGTAAATTCCAAAGGCAGTGTAAACATGGTCCAGTGGCACCCTTTCCTGCTTGAGCTATCACTTACATCCTCATAGGATGATTCTAGTAACAACCAATTCCATTTTACTCTTTGTTAGATGTAGGAGTCTGAGTCATGGAACTTCATACAAGCCTTTGCTCATTTATTCTTGCTCATTTCTCACCATCTGTCCATATTAACCAGTTTACCATGAGGACAGGTGCTGGAGAGGGACTCTTCATGCAGTGACACCAATAGAATTATGCAAACATCTCTCAGCTCCCTGTCCCCCAAAAGGAGGACAGTGGACTGCAGGTAAAAGGCATATTTAGCCCGCACTCCATTAGATTCATGTTCAGATGATTGTGATGCCACAACAACTACTACTACTACTACTGTATAAGGATATCTTTTCCTGCCATCTTTAGATTTATTTAGTTGTTTGGGAGAGTCTTTAAACTGGAAGGGTTATATCCCTCATCAACCCCTTCTTTACTGCAGGGCTTTTGTAAGCTGATTAAAATTTGGGAGAGAGAGCAAGAATGAAATCGAAACTGTATCCTTGGGTTGAAGGAAATATTATTATTATTTATTTATTTATTTATTTTTCCTTGCTCATCTTAAATGTCAGGACCAACTTGCATAGCCCCAGGCTCCCACGCTGCTTTTGGGGCGACATAGGATTTTTTTTTTTTTTTTCTCTCAAACCCTTCACTGACTGTGATGATATTTTTGTACAGTACAATTACCAAATCCAAACATCCATTTTCCAAAAAACTCCACTTAAAAAAAAAAAAAAAAAAAAAAAAAAAACTAGGGTGGGTTTGCTGTTATCTACCCTCATACAGTGCACATTTGGAGGCAAAATTTTATTTGCAGACAGATACATCAACGGTTGATATACTACCAATGCATAGTATTTCATTACATTTACTGTTCATGGCACTGTCCGCTGTTTTTTACATGATTTTGTCACTGTAAATTTAATGGCTCAACTTTCTAAACTAATCCATTTTCCATAAAGCCTCTGAACCCAAGTATTTTGGATTTGAGAAGTTATACTGTGATCCCATGGTTATATCTGTTTCGTTGTCACTATCTGTCTATCTATCTATAGCCCGACGCCCTAATCCCGCAAAGGGTGGCTGCAGACAAAACGCCTCCAAGTCACTCTGTCACCCACCATTTGACTCCCCTCCCCCCAACTCACCCCCCCCTCCCTCATATACCTCTCGACTCCATCCCTCCACCTCATCCTCAGTCTACCCCTCCCTCTCCCTCCCTCCACCTCACCTACATACACCCTCTTAGTCAGTCTTTCATTCTCCATCCTCTCCACATGTCCAAACCACCTCAGTGTATTTCTCCTAATCTTTTCAACCACATCCACATCTACCCCACAACGTTCCTTCACTTCTTCATTCGTCAACCTGTCCCTCCATGTCACTCCACATGCTCCTCTCAAGTAACTCATTTCCACTGCTCTCACTCTTGACTTGTTCCCCTCTTGCAAGGTCCACGCCTCGCTTCCATACGTCAGGGTAGGGATCACAATACCATCATGCAGTGACTTCTTAACTTCCATACTCACCTCCCTATTTCTCATCACTGCTTTCAGTGTGCCAACAACCTTCCTTCCCTGCTGTACCCTTTCACGTACTTCATCCCCCAAAGTTCCATCCTTACTCATCACACTACCCATGTACTTGAATGCACTCACATTCTCCATATCCTCACCATCCAACCTCACTGCACACTCTGTGACTTCATTCCTCTCAAACACCATAACTTTACTTTTGTTTACATTAACTTTCAGCTTCCTCCTCCTACACACTGTCCCAAATTCATTCACCAAACCTTGCAACTCCCATTTCACTCAACAATACTGTATCATCAGCAAACAGCAACACCGGAAGCTTCCAAATCTCACCCTCATTCATTAGGGCCACCCCCACATCCACTGCCCTACCTTGTACCTCCTTTACGACCCCATCCATATATATATTAAACAGCCATGGAGACATTACACACCCCTGTTTCAGTCCCACATTGAGATCAAAGAACTCACTCAGCTCACCATCCACTCGCACCGTAGCCCTAGCTCCCTCGTACATACTCTTCACAGCACTCAACAATTTCCCCTCCACTCCATATATTCTTAATACCTTCCACATACCTTTCCTATCTATTCTGTCATAAGCTTTCTCCAAGTCCATGAAGGCAGCGTACACTTTCCTTCCCTTCTCTAGATACTTCTCCACTAAACATCTTAGAACAAATATCTGATCTACACACCCTTTTCCCTTCCTAAATCCCCCTTGTTCTTCTCCAACTAGCTCCTCTGTCATATGCCTAACCCTATCAATGAGTATTCTACCATATATTTTACCAGTCACACTAAGAAGGCAAATACCCCTATGGTTACCACATACTTCTCTTTCCCCTTTTCCTTTGTACAGAGGAACAATTATACCTGATTTCCAGTCCTCTGGAACCCTTCCCTCTTCCCAAGCCAATCTACACAACTTCCATATCCACTCCACAACAATCTCACCCCCATACCAAAGCATTTCACCACACACTCCATCAATTCCTGGGGCCTTTCCCAGCTTAATCTTCTTCATTGCTTCCACTACTTCCGACCTACTGATCTCTTCCTCCCTCCTCTCATCTCTTCTTCTCCCAGCCATTCCCCAACCACTTATACTCACACTGCTCTCACTCTCTACATTCAACAAATCCTCAAAGTGCTCCTTCCATCTCCTCAATTTCTCTCTCTTCTCCACCAACAATCTATTATTCCTATCTTTCACTCCCCTACTATTTCCCCTTTCACACTGCCTTACTTTCTTTACCTCCTTCCAAAACAATTTCTTACTCTCCCTCCATTTCACACTCAGATTCCTCCCAAACTCTTCATCCACTTTCTTCTTACTCTCCTTCACCAGTCTCTTAACCTCCCTTCTCCTGCTCACATATACCTCTCTCTTCTCTCTCTCATCTTCTCCCCTACCTCTACTCGCCAACCATTCACCATATGCCTTCTTCTTTTGTTCCACAGCTCGTTTCACCTCATCATTCCACCATGCTGTCCCTTGCACACCCTTGCATCTCCTCCTCACTCCACAAACCGCCTCACACGCTGCGCTTATCTCTTCCGTGAATATCTTACATACGTCTTCCACCCCTTCCATCTGCTCTAGCTCATACCTTCCCAATCTTTCTTCCACTATGCTCTTATACTCTGTCCTCTTCTCACTATCTTGCAATTTCTCCACTCTTCTCACAGGAGCTGCTTCCTCCTGTCTTCCCCTTCGCCTCCTCAACCACTTTCTTTGCAGCTCCACCTTGGCCATCACTAAGTGATGGTCCGAGACTCCATTCCCCCACCCTCTCCACACCCTTGCATCCAACACTTGTCTTCTCATTCGCTCATCCACACACACGTAGTCTATCATTGCCTTTTGTTCAACAAGTTCACCATCCATCCTCCTCATTACTCTCCATGTATACCGGTGGATCATCTTATGATTTAAAGTAGGTGTTGGCTATTGCCAACCCCTTACCAGCACAGATGTCCACCAAAGCACTACCATTCCCATCTACTTCCGCTGGCACACCCCACTGACCATCCACTCCATCCACTCGTACATTCCCGACTTTGCCATTCATGTCTCCAATCAACAGCACTCTCTCGCTCCTCTCAAACTTGTCCATACATGCTTCTACTCTCGCCCAAAACTCATCTTTCACTCTTGCCACTCGATCCTCTGTTGGAGCATACACACATACAATCGCCCATGCTTGTATACCTACTTTCATCCTCACCCATACAATCCTTGCACCCACTGTTCCATACTCTCTTATATTCTCCTTCCACTTCTTGCTTATCATTAGACATACTCCCTCTCTTGCCCTCTCATTCTCACTGACTCCCGCACATATACCAACACCGTATTCCCATTCTCTCATCCTTTCACCTTCCCATTTAGTTTCAGTCAATCCACATATATCCACTTTTGCATCCTCAAGCACCTGGACAATCTCTCTCTCTTTCACTTCATCATTCACTCCTCTCACATTCCACGTTCCTACTCTCAGAATGTCCTTTGTCCGTTCCTTAGTCGTCAACGTATGGTCCGTCCGGGTCCGAGGCGCTTTATTTGCTTTTTTAGTTAGTTCTTTTTACGGGGTGGGGCACTAACCCACCACGTTGTCACTGCAAGATGAAAATCTACCTTTCTGGCATTATAGCGCATTTTTCGGCTTAAAAACGTTGTTATCGCATGCCTGAGCTGTGCTGAGCCCAAGAATCGCAAACATTGGCACAGCACTTTACAAAATCAATTGAGTGAGCTGTTTTCATTGGTCAGGACTTTGCAGCCATGAATTCTTTTATTTCATTGATCCGTGTCGTCACAGCTGAGGTAGAAGGTGAGTTCCATGAAGTGTTGCCCACATCCCAAAATCGTGAACAGCAATATTCGGGGTCAAATTCATGCCAATACTTTTTTCATTTGTACACATAGTAAGGCTCATTTTTGTGCTTGATAAACTTATCATCATCATCATCATCATCTAATCCTGTGTTGCCCCATGAGGAGCGTAGGAGCCCAGGGTTAGGCAAGTTGATCCTGACATTTAAGGTGAGAGTAACAAGCCTCACTCATCCCTGAGTGGCATTACGTGAGCAATAAACCCCAGCCACCCCTTGGATATAAACCTGCACAGACTCAGTCCAATGGGAGCACCTTAATTACCCACCAAACCACCAGGCACCATAATTTGGCCATATAGTTACCACCAAGCATAGTAAATGGTTTCCTGGTGTACAGGAAACCATTTGGCTTGTCACTCAGTGTAGAGTCATCCATAGGCAGAAGGAAGAGGAAAGAATGAAGGAAAAAAAGACAGAAGAGGGAGTGTAGAGTCACCTGTAGGCATAAAGAAGAGGAAAGAATGAAGGAAAGAAGAGAGGAATGGGTAGTCACCTGAGAGCAGCATTATCGAGTGAGTGAATGGTGAGCATCCCCACCTTGTAACATATTAAAAACATTATGGATAAGTACTCAAAAATTTTCAAAAGCTCAGGAGTAGTTTATAACTAATGTTTCTTTGATCAACTTTTGTGTACAACCAAACCAGCCACTCAGAGTCTCAGGTTTTCTGACGTTAGTTTAAGCGTAATAACTACCTTACTGATTCACTTCCTTTCCTCTCTGGTTTGTTTCTGTATTATTCAGATCATTTTTACAGTGGTAAATGGTTGTTTACTGACAATTTCCCTTGTTCCTTATGTCAGTGCGCATCCCAATTCACTCGTGTTTGTTTTTCAAGTTTAATGGTAGACTTTATAAAACCTACTTAGATCTGCTGAAATTTATTATTACAAGCCTAATGTTACATATTCATACACTAGCCTTACTTAACCCAAATTGTTAACCTAACAAAACAGTATAACCTACCCAGCCAAAAATAACCTGCCCTAACCACAGTCAACCAAACCAGGTCTAACCACACCTAACCTAACTTAGCCAAGCCATTGATGGGAGACTATGGTGTGGCATGAAAATGAAAAGAATAAGAGGAGTGGAGATGGGACCACTGAGAAATGTATGTGGAGTACAGAGGGTGGATAGAAATAATGTGTCGTGAGAGATGTGGAGTAAGGAAGTCTGTGGACACCAGAATCAAAGAGAGTGTACTGAGATGGTATGGTCATGTGGAGAGAGTGGATAAGAACAGAGTGGTGAAAAAGGTATATCTGAGCGAATTTGAAGGAGGGAGGAGACAAGGTAGGCCAAGGAGAAGGTGGAGGGATGTGGTGGATGAGAGTGTGCGGGAGAGAGATTTGGAAGTCGGTGAGGCTAGGGAACTGACAAGAGGTCGAGCTGGCTGGAAGAATGTTGCGAGGAGAAGTGCATTATCAGGGATTTGGCACTCCATTTTAACTTGGCAGTGCCCAGATTGACTCTATCGGATACGTTTGTGTAAAGCTACAGAACATGGTGAATGTTTTTGGCGTATCCAATAGAGCCAGGATTCCTGGGGCTTGAATGATGAGTGAATGGAAACGTGGCCCATTGGATTGGGCAATTTTGGGCTGTCAGGACATTGCTACTCCTCACCCTACCCTAGGGTCGGAAAGAAGGTCCAGATGATGGTGATGAGCATGTGGAGTTACACAGAGAGACAGACTAACAAATGAGGAGGTGAAGCAGCATTTTGGTGTGGATGTAGATGTGATAGAAAGTGTTAGGAGAAATGCATTGAGGTGGTTGGGCCATGTGGAGATGATGGAAGGCAAAAGATTAACAAGGAGAGAGTATGTGAGTGAGGTGGAGGGGGGGAGAGGGAGGGGGAGGCTGAGGGTGAGATAGAGGGATGGATTGGAGAGGCATATCAGAGAGGAGAATGTGAGCTGGGAGGAGGGCAGTGAAATGGTGGGGGACAGGATGACATGGAGGGGATTTGTTTGTGGCCACCCCTTGCAGGATTAAGGTGTCTGGCAATAGGTAGATAGATATTATGATCATCCATCCATCCTTCATCCAATCCTTTGTTGTCCCATGAGGAGCATAGGAGCCTGGGGCTAGGCAAGTTGGTTCTGACATTTAAAATGAGTGATTATTATTATTATTATTATTATTATTATTATTATTATGATTATTGTTATTATTGTTATTTAGCATAATTTTTTAGGGGGAAAGTGTGCACTATACTGCTGGATAACAGTGAGTTGGGTTGTTACGAAAATTTGGGTTTTGGATGTATCAGCACTGATGAGTAATTTTGTGGCAAAAATAGCGTTCTAAAGTGACGTTTGTCTATCTTCAGCACACTACAAGATGGCGTCCATCACTGGCATCATTGAGGATAAACATAGTTTGCCACCATTGCAGCAGTAGTTTACCATCATAATAATACTGTAATAAAAAAAATGTGGAAAACAAACTTTAAAAATAAATGTAAGGTGTTGCTGCTGCTTAAACAAAACTATATATACATTTACCTCAACAAGTCTACAATTCGGTAGCTGGTTGAGGGTTTGATGAAGGACATGTAGCTGGTAACAGATTAAATCATTTATCATGCCCTTGTCATCACTTTCCCTTAATGAGACCATGCCTATGTGTGTTTCCGGTACTTACTATGACAGTATGTATTTAGTGGGTCTAAATTGTTGTAAAAGAGATAATTTGGGCTTGTACTTGGGGTGCCTGGTACCAGTCAGGATAAATCCTATAGGTTCTGTGTGTTCGTTATCGCGCAATTCCATTATCATGCATCATGTTAACCCCTAAAAGACGGGTGTCCACATATGCTGTCCAGGGGTACTAGGGCCAAAAGAGACAGGTGTCTGCATATGCAGTCATGCCTCACCCACCCCCTAACCCCATGCCACCCACCCTACCCCCCTACCACCACACCCACATACCACCTGCCACCCACCCCCACCCTCACCCATCACTCCTACCCCCCACCACCCCCCACCATCCCACCCCCAAACCCCCACCGTGCCAAACTCCACCTGCCGTCCCCCGAATGCCCTCCATAGCCCCCTACCACCCCTAACCCTCATCCTCCCACCAACCCTTCCCTCCCCATTCCCACCCCCATCCCCAACACCCCCCACATTCTCCAGTCCCCCCAACTGCTTCCCTACCATCCCCCACTCCCCCCACCATCACCCCACCACCCACCACCATCCTCCCACAGCCCACCACCCCCTATCTTCCACCCCCTACTGCCCTCCCCCTACCCCCACCACCTCCCACCCCCAAACAACCCCACCCCTCCAACCCCCACCCCCCCCAAACAACCCCACCCCTCCAACCCCCACACCCCCCAAACAACCCCACCCCTCCTACCTCCACTGCCATCCCCACCCTTTTCCCCCCACCCTTTTCCCTGCACCCCCTCCTGATCCCCCACTTACCACCCCTACCCATCATCCTCTATGCCGAACCTACCCCCCACCCCCACCCACACCTCCCCCAAGCACCCAGTCCCCATCCCCACACCCCTCCACACCTTCCCCCCCCACAAAACCCCCACCATATCGCACCTGCCGATTATGCCTGTCCTGAGCCTGTCAAAACATTATGATGCCTGTCGTGTAGGGGTTAAGTAGCCACTAGTTATGCGCAGTAACCAAGGGATCAGTGGACTATGTTTCATTATTGCTTCCAGTTGGTTTTATTCACATTAGGACAACCTGTGTCATAGTGAAAGTGTTCATAGAAACTTCATCACGCCTTTCAGTTTCATGATGCTTGTTTTGTTTCATTCTTTTGTATACTACACTATTTGTCACTGGTTTCATACCCTTCTTCTCTAGCATACAATATTTATTTCTTCATTTTCATTGTATATTTTCACTGCACCGCCTAGAATATTTTATTTTTGTACACAGTATTTCACGAATTATATATATATATATATATATATATCCATCCATCCATTGCCAGACACCATGTATCCCAAATGGGGTGGTCAAGGGCTTAGAGTTAATTGTTTTACAGGGAGGGGCACTAATCCTCCACCAACCCCACTTGACACGTAGGGATGCCAACAGCATCTGGTGTTCCCAGGCGGTCACCCATCCAAGTACTAACCAGACCCAACGTTGCTTAACTTCGCTGATCGGACGGGAAGCGGTGTACTCAACGTGGCATGGCCGTTATATATATACATACAGTGTGTCCTCGATAAACGAAAGGGATAGGGACTGAAAAAAACTTTCGTAAGTCAAAATTTCGTATATTGGAACAAATTTCCCCATTTAAATATACAGTACATAGAAAGGGGGAGATGCGTTCCAGGACCTCCTCGGACCCCCCACCTAAACTTTACCCCTCCTATTTTGAAGTAAGCAATACCTGTAGAAGTTATTAATACCTGTAGATGTAGAGAACAAGGTGGCCATTTTCTTGTACATCTCCTTTTTCTTGGTCACAGTCCCAACGGTGGAAGCTGCAAGGCCTAAAGCACACTCAATCTCCGAGACTTCCTGCCCCTCCTCATGGCATTTTATAATTTCCAATTTCCTCTCCAATGTTAGAGTACGGTGCTGCTGCTTTTTTGCAGCGGGCTCCCACAATGCTGGAGATAATGCAGGGCGCTTGGGAGGCATGTCTAAACAGTACGAAAAGGTGTAGAGCTGCGAAAATATCCTCACATACAGTGAAGCTATGATTGCCATAAAAACATGGACGATTTGCCATCAGGACAATTCGCACCCAAGACGATTCCCCATCATTCTGTACATATATTTAATATTATTTGATTAATACTACCGTATAATAACTAATTTCATGGGGAACTATCAACAGCGTAGGCTTTGGATAATTATAATTTGCACTTGTAGTCAATAATTATCTTGCTTCTGCCCCGCTGTAGTAGACTTCGAATTATAATCTGGCGTCTCCCATAGCTGTCTTCAGTAATTTTTATTATAATTTTTGGATGCAGTAGGTTGAGATTGATTGATTAGCTGAGAATGTATACGTAATATGAAGATTATTTGTATAATTTTAGAGTATGTCTATCATTCACTTAAGGTTTTAAGGCATTTATATAAATGCCAGTGTTTCATATGTAGCCTTATGTTCAACAGTGAAGTGAAACATTGTACGTCACCTGCTTCACGTTTCAATATATTAATATATTTTTTTCCATTGATACCAGCTATTTGATGCCATATTTTACATTTATTATAAATAGAATAAACCACCATCTCCTTTATAACTCATATAACTCGAAAACTGGTATACTGTACAGTACTTTCTGAATAAACTGATATGTAAATAAATGACGGCGAATTGTCCTGAAACCGTGGACTCAACTGAGAAGCATGTGAAAAATTGTAAACCAGGGAGGGGTTAGTTCGTTTCCTCGCCACAAGCGAGCGCCCTTTTTGAATTTTTCTTATTTCCTTTCGTATCGCTTTTTGTATCATTGAGACAGATACTTTCATATTGGGGAATTTGTCCTATGTTCGTCGCTTTCGTAACATCAACAATTCGTACTTCGGGTTTTCATTTATCAAGGACTCACTGTATACAGTAAGCTCACCCCGAACGCGCTCGCTATTATACGCAGTAAGTGCTGGGATATGTATAAGACAACGTAAGATTAAAGAACAGTTACGAAAACTGTAAATTTATGCAAGAGAGGCCTTTGAAAGGCGAAATCCTCGATCATCAGTGCATCGCACATGGTTTGTTTTGATCACGTGATTATATAATTCGCTGTACTGCTTTCCACAGTACTATACTTGTAAGTTAAATGTGCAAGTTAAAGTACTATTAAATAACATTAAAGCAAGAAAGTCTTATAACCAGTTTACCTGATAGGCATCGGAATATTGTCTTTGTTATTTGTTCGTTAAAGATTTGCTGTACTACTCAGCCACAATACTGTACAGTATTTGTAAGTTAAATATTTACTGTTCTGGTATGTACATGTAAGTTAAAACACTTAAATAAAGTTAAAGCATTAAATAAAGCCTTGTAACCAATTAACCTGATTTACACGATTCCCATGATCGGCAGGTTTTGAGACAATTCGCCGTCAAGTCAATTCACATCAGACAATTCCCTGTCAAAACATGGACGAATCCCCATCAGGACAATTCGCACCCTGGACGATTCCCCATCATTCTGTAAATAGATTTATTATTAATCTTTAATAACTATATTTCAAGGGGATCCATCAACGTCTATGTTCAATAACGTAGGCTTTGGATATTATTTGTTAGTTGCACCTTTAGTCAATAATTACACCTAACTTGTTTCTTCCTCACTGTTGTCGCCTTTGAATTATATTCTAGTGTCACCCATAGCTGTCTTCAATAATGATGGTGTATTGTCTTGTTATTGTTGTTACGGCGAGTTGTCCCGAAACTGATTGGCGTCGGAATGTTGCCTTGTGTTTACGTATTTGTATGTTGAAGTTTTGCCGTGCAGTACTGTATTTGTAAGTTATAGCATTAAATAAACCTTCTAACCACATAAAGTGCTTCATATTGATTACCAGTGACAGATAACAGCAAACTGCCACATTTAACGGGTCTAGGGAGCAAAATAAGGAGTAGTTAAAACTTATGCGGTTTTGCACCGAACGGGCCACAGTTGGAACGAAACCACGTGTTCGGGGTGAGCTTGCTGTATATATATACTGTATATACAAAGATATATATATATGGTGGTAGGTGGGGACACTCACCATCCACTCACTCAGTGTAGTGCTGCTCTCGGGTGTTTGTCCTTTCCTCTCCTCCCTCTTTTCCTCCCTTCCTCTTCTGTCTTTCTTTACTTCATTCTTTCCTTGTCCTTCTGCCTGCGGGTGACTTTATCCTCCCTCTTTTGTCTTTCTTTCCTTCATTTTTTCCTCTTCTGCCTATGGGCTACTCTACACTGAGTGACAAGCCAAATGGTTTCCCGTACACCAGGAAACATTTACTATGCTGCGTGGTAACCATATAACCAAAGTATGGCACCTGGTGGTTTAGTGGGTAATTGCGGCTCTCCAATCGGATTGAGCCAGTGAAAGTTTATATCCAAAGCGTGGTTGAGGTTGTTGCTCACATAATGCCACTCAGGGATGAGTGAGGGTGGTTGCTCTCATCTTAAATGTCAGGGGCAGCATGCCTAACCCCGGCCTGCTTCGCTTCTCATAGAGCAAGGTAGGATTGGATGATGGATGGATATATATATATATATATATATACACAGTATATATATATATATATATATACACAGTATATATATATATATATATATACACAGTATATATATATATATATATATACACAGTATATATATACATATATATATATACAGTATACACATCTGCATTCCACACCAGCTGTGATTCACAAACATTCAGTTCATGAACACAGATTTCAACATTAACACAAATACCCTCCACACCTACACATATGTGAAACAATGGGTTGGGGTGGATAATGTCTCCAGTGACAGAAAGTGATAATCGCTGGCCCAGTGGATCAGTTGCAATTAAGAACCTGTAAAATAAAGTTTGAATGTTTATAGTTGAGAGGCCGACCCATGTCAAGTGTATGCAAGCCAGATGTTACAATATATATACCAACCCACTCTCCTGCTCCACATCCCATTTTGTGCATACTGCTGATGATCTCTTCTCCACATCTGTCCTAGCTGCAATATTTCTTCTGTACATTTTTTCCCCTACCTTAATATCATCTTTTTGCTGTGTGATGGCAAGGATCTTTGCTGTTATGCAGACTGGTTGTTGTCCACAGTCGGTTTGTCTTTACTTCATAACTACTAAGTACTCTGATCTCTTGGTTATTGCACCCTTGGTTATAACAGTCTTCATTATCACTGCAAGGTGAAACATGCACTCCTGTTGTTATTACACGTTTTACGGCTTAAAAATATCATTATCCTGCACCTAAGCTGGTTTCTGCTGACAAAGATGGTGCAGTATCTGTGGTTTCTTATTGATTCAAAGATGAGACTCTACTCGAAGTGTTAACCCTAGGTGGTGAGACCACTATCTCTACACTCTTTGACCTTGGAACTCCTTGCCTCTTGCCCATCTCAGGTCTCAGTGGTACATGTTTCTTCCTTATTGTACATTTTTATTGCTTTCTATTAACCTAAGTATGCATATACTGAATGTGTTTCTGTTACATACCATAACAATGTGTATGTATTTAGTTGGTATAAATTACGGTAAAAGGGAAATTTTGGGTTTATGAGTGGAGTGTCTGGTGCCAAGTAGGAAAAATCCTGTAAGTTCTGTACTTTCCTTGTCACATACTGGACTTGATACCAATTATGCGCAATAACCAAGGGATTCCAATATTGTATAGTTAATCACAACTATACACCTGCTTGTGGTTTCACCTCATTTTTCTTCTGTACCTTACCCTGCATTTGTGCCATATCTATACTTTCCTTGACTGTGGCACACCTTATTTCTCCCCTCCATACCCACCGAGTTCTCCACTCTTCCTCATTCCTTCTTTTGAATTTTCCTCTGTATCCCTTACCTCAATCACACACTACTAAAGTCTTGTGCCTCTCGCTACTTCTGATTCAAGTTTTTCTTGCTTGTGGCACACCTCTCCTCACTTCTTCATACTTGGTCACTTCTCAACACTTACATGTATATATTTGTATATATATTTTCCCCTGCCTTTTGCTTACCTCCTCCATCTTCAGTCCTAGCCCCCCCATGTTCACTCATACCATAACAACCATCTCCACATCAGCTTTCTTCTCTGTACCTGATATGTTTATTTCACGTCGGGTCAGTGTACAAAATATGTCAACCTTCATAGTGTTGATATGAGCATTAATTGTTATATCAAGATCTAACATACTGTTTACTGTAATGAGATTGCCATCACTCCGTATGCTGTATGTGAATTTTTCAGTACAGTATAAACCGTGCAGTATATATGGGTTACTTGAGCAGTATTGTCTTCTCGTTTTTAGAAGACATTATGTACATAGATAATTTTCTCAAGGACAGTCAAGTGACTGACATAAACATGACTTGGAATTTTCAATGATTCATATTCGCCCCACCAACTGTGCATGAAAATACTATACATGCCTTGTAGTTGATCCTGTTTAATCCTTTTGCTGAAGTTCCCTCCTTCTTGTATAAAGTTGGTGCACTTTGGTATGGTGGTGGTCTTGCAAACACCAGTTAATTTTTTCTTCTGAGAGAAATTATACCAACCAAAAGCTTCACAGCTATCTCATGTAACCCTTTCTCTGAAATAGGTACACCAAGGATTTTTTTTCAGACTAAGATCAACATGTTTTGTTCAGCCAAGAGAAATCAATGCAGTCAAGGGGTTAAGGACATAATTCTTCCTTTCGGTACACATATTCCATTGTTATTTACTTATTTATTTATTTTATTTTGCTGTATTTTATTTTCAGAGTTTCTTTAGTTTCTATCCAGAGACAGTCATTTATTCTGCAACAGATTTTTTTCATAAGTGCCATTGCCAAAAGTAATTTCAGCAGTTGATTGATATAGTCTCCTATATAGAATACTTCTGCTATCTTATCTACCTCTCAGCCAGCTCCAGTTAACACTGATGTAAGAATACAGCTGCACACAATTATATCGCTCAACATTTTGTTTGAATTGATTTTGAAATTAACATAATATTAACATAGTATTCTGTATAGATCAGATCACATGATTCCATAAGTCATTTTTCACTGTATCATCACAAGCAAGTGATGTTTACCCTCAATTAAATTTGGAAATGACCAGCCCGGCCCGAGCCGACTGTCATGCTAAGCAGAAGCTAATAACTTTATTCCTATGTGAAATAGACTTGAAATTCTTTCTGGATGTGATACATTCATTCAGTAAATTTTGTTATCAACTAACAACTCACCCATAAAGGCTTAAGAACACCTTGGAATCGAGTTTTACAAGGGAGTGTTCAGCTCCAATCAGTGAACGCCTCAGTTACGAAATCAAGTTTTAATAGATTTTCCACTGTAACACTGTTTTTTTGGCATCAGCTCTAGCATTTAAGTATTGGAGATTCTGACTATAATTTTATATCAGGGAAATTGTGATGGTGCTCACTCGCTTGTCATACTCTCACAAAGCGCACTTTACTGGTTATTTACTTTGTTGAACTGGATCAGTATTTATGTCTGCAGCTGTATGTTGAAATGAAGTTGATACTGTATATCAGTCTTCACATGTAATGTAAGGAAATTTAAGCTTGGATCACTTGAATGGAGTTCACCAACTTTATCCAACACTATAGGTACAGGAAGCTACAAATATGCTATGTACTGTACTACTGTTTCATC
Organism: Coenobita brevimanus; assembly: GCF_032717465.1. Taxonomy (NCBI): domain Eukaryota; kingdom Metazoa; phylum Arthropoda; class Malacostraca; order Decapoda; family Coenobitidae; genus Coenobita; species Coenobita brevimanus. The sequence continues at coordinate 45,525,800 of NC_137023.1, read as the reverse complement.
ACTGTTGGTTGCATGATCACTAATTTTGGACTTGTACTTCAAGTATTTATTCTCTTGGTTACATATGTTAATACACTCCAGGTAACAGTAAGTATGTTATCTCTTTTCAGAGCAATTTTAATAATGATACAAGATTTTGTTTTTTAAGCACAGTACTGGTATCTTATTTTTGTTCATTAACATGCAGATTTAATATGTACAGAAGCTTTATTGCAGTGTATTTCATGCACAGACTGGTGAAAGATATAAAATATATTTTTCAGATAGGTAAACATTAGATAAAATTCCTGTTTTACACATTTTATCTAGGAATCATATGTAGCAAGTAGTGTGAGTACAGTTATGCTTTGGTTATCAAACATTTTAACTGTGTAGTAAAATACAGTAAAAGTCCTCCAGTCTGACCACCAATAATCCGAATATCCTAATTCTTCAAATTCTTCAAGGCAAAATTTTTCGAATTTTTCTGGGCTTTATTTAAGGATTTATCTGGCTTGGACTGTCTCTTGGATGTACATGCCTGCAACCATTCATTTACACTTTTATGCATTTCTAATTTCTAAGACAATGACCCATATTATTTTAAGGGTTTATTTAATGATCATCTGCATATTTCTAATGTTTTCAAAGGTCCCTCCCAATAGTCCAAAAAAAACAGTAGTCCAAAAGACCTTCAGTCCCCTGCCATTTGGATTACAGGACATTTATTGTAGTATATATTCTAATCATAGTGCTTAAATAAATTAATCATAAGAGAACATTGTTAGATTTATGGTGTGTAAGTACTGCATAATACTTTTTTATACGAAGCAGGATTTTTTTATATTTTTTTATATTTTTTATTTTTTAAGATGCCAACCTGTTGACAGATTTGATACAGTGACAGAAAGATTTGAATCTTACTAAATGAAACTATGAAGTTTAGAATTTTATATGCATCTCCACTCAAGCTGGCATACCTTACCTGCACTAACTATAAATTTGAAGTATGATCTTCATTGATTTTTTTTTTTTTTTTTTTTTTTTTTTTTTAAATTGGGCAGACTTGAGAGATTTGTTGATGAGATGTCTACAGCACTTTGGTGATGATATTATATTAATTTTATTCATAAACTTACAGAGGTCAGTTGACATCCTTGCTGTGTTGAACATTGCTTTTTGTTCCACCCTTTTTATTTGTAGGTTACCTGGTAAGGCAGTTATGTAATTGCATGACTAAAACTAATATTGTACCAGTGAACTTACTCAATCTACCATCCTTCTGTCCATTTCTGATGCATTTATTATATAGGCTACTTGTCACATGTTACACTTGCTGTGTCTGCCTGTGTGTATGTCTGCTTAAGCAGCATTTCCTCTTATTATTATTATTATTATTATTTATTTATTTATTTATTTTTTTTCATGCCTTAGACCCCTTGTTGCATTGCATGAAAAAACATGTCAGGAATTAGAGCATGTCAAAAATAGGCCATCAGCACGTAATGTACATTGTAATGGCAACAACTTGACAAATAGGCAGCTAAACTAGGAATCATATTATGTTTGCTTAGAGGAAAAAGTTACGAGGGAAATTTTGTGCTGTAGCTAATAGTTATTATTTTTATATCTTTGCCAGGAGTTTTGTGCATGAAATATATAATAAGAATTTTCTCTTATGCATTGAGCTTAATTATAATATAGAATTTCCAGACTGTAATCTTTGTCTTTGGTATACTATACTCTATTTCATAAGGATTCAGGTTGAACGTTGGGTATTGAGATGAAATTTGTCAGATCGTTCCGGTTAATCATTACAGTATTAAGTTTTATATACAGAGTATCCAACTGCTTTTTGGCATTAATTTTACCCCATTCAGTAACCTTTAGGATTAAATTTTATTGTTAGTATGTCACCACATTCCTTTGTCTCAGCTGTTGTCAGTGTAGTAAGAACTGGTAGTAGTTTCATATTCAAGTATTTTCTTTTGATGTGCCATTCTGAAGACTGATCCATGTTTAATAATGACTAATTGTTGTAGTCTTGAAAACAGCATTGATTATCTCTCTCTTGTATTCCTGCTAACTTTTTTATGTGACTGATTTATGTTTTTAATTTTTTTGCAATTTACTTTTCTTTCAGATTATGTTAATAGCCTTTTTCTATTCTTATTGGGTGAGGTAAGTGTTCCAGGGAGTGTATGTCTGGCGTATGAACAATCTGAACTTGGTACAGCTTTATGTGTAAATGTCTGGTATATATATATATATATATATATATATATATATATATATACTGTATATATATACAGTATACTGTATATATATATGTGGGCATGTGTATGTGTGAGTATAGTTTGAGTTGTGAGACGTGTGTTTGAGTGCATGCTTAATAAGATTGCTTGAAATGAGAGGATTGGGAATTATATACAGTATTAAAGTGCGTGTGACATCTCATCCCCCCTTTTCCCCCATGAAACTATACTTTTACAAGCACAATAAATCTGCTGTCATTCTGTCTGTCAATGTTCAGTTTGCCATCTGGGCCTCTTGTCTGAGTCACGCCAGTTTTTTCAAAGCGAAAGCCTGCACCACTTTGCCTTCCTTATTATATTTGTTTTTTTTATATGTGTTTTGGGACAGTTCTTGCGGAAAGCACCCTCCGCCCCTCTAATGGTGTTTTGTTTCAGCACACATGGCTGTTGTTCTCTACCAGTAGTTAGCCATGTCTTCATTTTGTCTATTCAGAATGCTAAGATGTGCTGTACTCTGGGTATGTGAATGATCAGTAGTTTTATTCTACTATGTTATTCCAAAATTTGTATGCAGTTATATGTAGGGTGTTTTGTTTTTTACATTTTGATTAGATTGTAGGACTGATAAACCAGGTGCAATATGCATTGTCATCTTCAGCTCTGGAAAATATCAGCTGCCATACAAGGTCAGAATATGGGTAAATTTCAATGTTTCCATATATATATATATATATATATATATATATATATATATATATATATATATATATATATATATATATATATATATATACAGGTATATACATACATACCTACAGCACACACACACACATATATATATATATATATATATATATATATATATATATATATACATATACATATTCCATCCATCCATCATCCTATCCTACGTTGCTCCATGAGGAGCGTAGGACCCCGTATATATATGTGTGTGTGTGTGTGTGTGTGTGTGTGTGTGTGTGTGTGTGTGTGTGTGTGTGTGTGTGTATATCCATTCAGCTCTCCATTTCCTGGACTAAAAGGGGTGGGGGGGAGACCAGTCCGGGAATTGCAAAAGTCTTGCCCCACATGCCATTCCCCAGACTTTCACCATACTTTGTCCGAATTCTTCAATATTGTCTGGCAATTATTCCAGTGTTCTAGAGCATTCTGGAATGTAGGTTACCTATTTCAACTTAACTAACATACACAGTACATAAAATAATAACACGGACACAATAACAATAATCATAACTGACGTAATAGTGGTATTTTGCTAGCTACAATCCTAAGAATAGTTGGTTAGACAGTTGTTGACGAGAATATGGAGGATGTGATAGAAGAAGATCAGAAAGCTGAGGAAGAGAGGAAAATGAGCAAGGAATGGAACACTACAAAGTGAGCCAGCCACTCATTAGCTGACTGAGATACAAACTTCATTCACTGACTGTGATCTTGATCTTGGACCGAATTGGCAATTTTAATTGGAAAGTAGTTGAATCTTTATCACCATATAAGTTTGCACACCTAATTAGTAAAGAATTTGTGCTTAATTTAATTATTAATAGAAAATCAGGATTCAGAGCGAAAATTTCTTAAAATTAGAAGTATTTTGCCTCTAACCTAACAACTCGCCGTGATGGACTTTTGTATAAATATCGATTTACAATGCAGATACATTTTTTTGGACTCAAAATATTGATGCAAAATAGAAGTCCGTCAAGGTGTGCTGATGATCAGAAGGGGAAATATCTGCTAACATTGGCACATTTTAGCTCTGAAACCTAATTTTTAAATTAAGTTATATTAAGTACAGTTTTTTATAGCGGATTTCAAATAATTAGACGTGTATGGGCGTTTGTGGTGAAAAAAATATATTTTCTAATGAAAAGTGCCGATTTGATATTTTTATCTATCTGTCCATTGCCAGGCACCACAATCCCGTAAGGGGTGGCCATTAGACTTTGAGTTATTTGTTTTACGGGGAGGGGCACTAACCCTCCACCAACCCAGTTGTTGACACGCAGGGAGCATGTATGGGTTGGTTATATGGTTACCACCCAGCGTTGTCGCACCAAGTTGGGTGAGCTAAGTGAGTAGGAATGCATCCCATTGACTTTGTCCTTAAGAAAATATTTTTTTTTATTATGAGTTTTATTGTGTCCAAGCCTTCCTTGAATTTTACTGTTATGCAATAACTTATATATATATAGTAGCATTTGAGAATGGTAAGAGGCAAATGGGATATTGCCACGAGTTAGAAGGAACTGGTGGGGTGAAGCAGGTTGGTGGCCATAATGCTTTTCATGTATCAAAATATCTTCTAGTGTGTGTTACAAATGGTCTTTATCGAGTCAAAACCTTGCTAAAATTATACCGTGTTTTGCAGCTTACTGTTTATAATGTTATATGAGAGAATAATGGCCGGACTTTTGTGAGAATCCCGGACTTGTATGGGCATTTGTCTGGCATATATTGCCAGGCCTCAGCCCATGTGTGTGAAATCCAAAAACCGGGAAATCGGGCTATGGGAAATGGAGGGTTCAGTGTGTATCTATATATATAGATATATATATATATATATATATATATATATATATACACGGTGTAGGTATAATAAGTATATCATCATCATCATCATCATCATCATCATCCAGACCTTCTTTCCCACCCTAGGGCAGGATGAGGAGTAGCAGTTTCCAGACAAGCCACATTTGCCCAATCCAATGGGCTGCACTTCCATTCGCTCACCATTCAAGCCCTCAGAATCCTGGCTCTATCTGATACACCAAAAACATTCGCCACGTTCTGTAGCTTCACATAAACGTATCTGATAGAGTCAGTCCAGATGCTGTCATGTTAAAAGGGGTGCCAAATCCCTGATCAAGCACTTTTTCTCACAATATTCATCCAGCCAGCTCGCTCTCTTGTCAGTCCCCAAGCCTCACCGACTTCCAAACCTCTCTTCTACACACACTCATCCACCGTATCCCTCCACCTTCTCCTTGGCCTACCTCACCTCCTCCCTCCTTCAAATTCGCTCAAATGTACCTTTTCCACCACTCTCTTGTTATCCATTCTCTCCACATGACCATACCATCCCGATACACTCTTCAGTTGTGGTGAAAACACACCTTCTCACTCCACATCTTCACGAATCACATTATTTTGTGTCCTATCCACTCTCTGCATTCCACATACATTCCTCAACAGTCCCATCTCCCCTGCTCTCACTCTTGACTTTTAATTTTCATGCCACATCATTGTCTCACATCCATATATTAAAGGTGGCACTAACACTCCTTCATGTATGCCTCGTGCAGCTGCAGCACTCAAGCCTCTGTTTCTTATCAAGGCCTTCGTAGCACCAGCTACTTTCCATCATTATGTCACTACTTTCCACTTTTTTTTGCACATTTTCCCATCATTTCTGTCACGGTACCCAGGCATTGAAACTCTCTCACCAACTCCAGTCTCTCTCTGTTCATTGTAACATCGCACTGACATTCACCTTCTCTCACATTGACCATCACTTTACTCTTTTCTGTATTTACCCTCAAGGCACAACACTCACAGACATCAGCAAAACCCTGCACTACTCGACCAAGTTCTTGTCCAGTATTTGCAAGTAGTACAGCATCATCAGCTTACAACAAAGTTGAGATAGTCCATCCATCGCCATTCTTTACCAATGTCATCCCCTTCTCCATTTCTTGTGTTTTTACTTCTCTCATCACCCCATCCATATAGATATAGATATATATATATATATATATATATATATATATATATATATATATATATACTATTTACTATATATATATATATATATATATAGAACTACCACGGGGACATCACACAACCTTGTCGCATGCCCACACCAATTGTGAACCATTCACTTAGATGCCCATTAACCCTTACGCATGCTTCATTACCATCATAGAAACTTGACGTCACCTAGCAGGTTACCATCTACACTGTATATGCTCAAAACCTACCACAACCCTACACTGTCTACTTTGTTGTATGCTTTTTCCAGATCCATGAATGTCATAAACACCTTATTGTCCTTCTCACAAGCCTTCTCCACTATCTGTGTTACTGCAAATATTTGATCCATGCATCCTCTGCCACTCCTAAAGCTACCCAGTTTGTCACTCACTAGGACTTCTGATATATCTCGTACTTTCTCCTTAATAATTCTCCCATATGCCTTCCCCACCACACTCAATAAACATATGCCACGATAATTCTTGCACTCACTTCGCTCGCCTTTATTTTTGTGCAGGGACACAATCACAGCCTTTCTCCACTCTGGTGGCACAGCTTTACTCATCCATGTCTTCTTAAATATCTCCAACAAGCACTTCATTCTGCTTTTTCCACTACACTTAATCGTCTCTGCATACACCTCATCAGCCCCAGCTGCTTTCCCATTTTATATATTATATATATATATATATATATATATATATATATATATATATATATATGTATATATATATACAGTGTGGGCGCTTGCTCACCATCCACTCACTCGATGTAGTGGCTGCTTTGGGTGTCTGCCCATTCCTCTCTTCCTCCCTTCCTCTTCAGTCTTTCCTTCACCCTTTGGATTACTTTACACTCCTTCTTCTGTCTTTCTTTCCTTCATTCGTTCCTCTTCCTTCTGCCTGTGGGTGACTCTACACTAAGTGACAAGCCAAATGGTTTCCTGTACACTAGGAAACCATTTACTATGGTGGGTGGTAACCATATAACCAAATTATGGCACCTTGTGGCCTAGTGGGTAATTAAGGCACTCCAATCAGATTGAGCCAGTGCAGGTTTATATCCAATGGATGGTTGGGGTTTATTGCTCACATAATGCCACTCAGGGATGAGTAAGGCTTGTCACTCATTTTAAATGTCAGGACCAACTTGCCTATCCCCGGGCTTCTATGCTCCTCATGGGGCAACACAGGATTAGATGATGGATGGATATATATATCTACTGCCCGACACCTTAATCCCACGCTTTAATCCCATAAGGGATGGCCAGAAACACATCGCCTCCATGTCGCCCAGTCCCCCACTGTTTCACTGCCCTGCTCCCAGCTCACACCCCCTACCCTCATATACCTCCCCACTCCATTCCTCCATCTCATCCTTGGTCTCCCCCTCCCTTTCCCCACCTTCACCTCACTCACATACACACTCCTCATCAGTCTCTTGCTGTCCATCCTCTCCACATGGCCAAACCACCTCAGTGTGTTCTCATAATGTTTCCTAGCACATCCACATCCATACCAAACAATGCTCCTTCACTTCCTAATTTGTCAGTCTGTTTCTCCGTGTGACTCCACAGGCTTCCCTCAAATAACTCATTTCCACTGCTCTCACACTTGACTTCTGTCCCTCCAACAAGGTCCAAGCTTCACTTCCATATGTTAGAGTCGGTATCACAGTACTGTCATGCTGTAACTTTTTCACTTCCATGCTTGCTTCCCTGTTTCTTATTAGTGCTTTCAAAGAACCAGCAACCCTTCTTCCTTGTTGTACCCTTTCAAGCACTTCACCCTCTAAACTTCCATCCTTGCTCATCACTCTACCCAAGCACTTAAATGCACTCACATTTTCCATTTCCTCCTCATGCAACCTCACTGAACATTCAGTGACTTCATTTCTCTTGAAGACCATAACTTTACTCTTACCTAAATTCACATTTAGATTCCTTTTCTTACAAATTCTCACAAACTCATTCACCAAGTCTTGCAGCTTCCCTTCATCTTCGCTTAACAACACAGCATCATCTACAAACAACAGTACAGGGAGTTTCCACACACAGCCCTCTCTCACTAGGGCTGCTCCAACATCCACTGCCCTACCTTGTATCTCCTTTATGACCTCATCCATATACAGATTGAACAACTATAGAGACATGACATCCCTGTTTCAATCCAACCTTCAAATGGAAAAATTCATTAAGTTTGCTGTCCACATGCACTGCAGCCTTAGCTGCATATATATGTATGTATGTGTGTATATATGTATATAGATATAGATATATATGTATGTATGTATGTGTGTGTGTATATATGTACACAGTAAAACCTCGATATAACAGACTTCAATAGACCAGAATTCGCTTTTAGCGGACTTGAGGAGCTACCAGACTAAATTCCTATGTATCGGAAAAAGTCCGATAAAGCCAGGAGCAGTCCAGACTGCCTGACCACTTCAGCTATGCTCACCACAATAAGGTAAATAAAAGACATGTTTATCAGTGTACAATATAGTATTATTATATGTATGATACCATTTGATTAATGCAGTGAAGTTATGACACAGTACAGTACTGCAATGGTAGTCTAAGCAGTTTAAAAACCATTCATGCGATCTGGACTAATGTCTGATGTATAGGAAAAAGTCCGGGTTAGCAGGGGGAAGTCCGGATGACACATTTATCGGAATTTCGTATTTTTTGGAATGGGTTGGGCCCCAATTAGTCTGTTATAGTGAGGTCTTACTGTACATATACAGTATATATATATATAGGACCCAGGACCGGACAAAGGACTTGGTAATGTGTACATGGAATGTAAGAGGAGCGAATGATGAGGTGAAAGAGAGAGAGATTGTCCAGGTGCTTGAGGATGCGAAAGTGGATGTATGTGGAATAACTGAAACAAAATGGAGAGGAGAAAGTGTGAGAGAATGGGAGTATGGATGGGGTATATGTGCAGGAGTAGATGAGAATGAGAGGGCAAAGGAAGGAGTGTGTATAGTTGTGAGTAAAAGATGGAAGAAGAGCATAAGACAGTATGGATCAGTTGGGTCAAGGATTGTGTGGGTAAAGTTGAAAGTTGGAATACAAATGTGGGCGATTGTGTGTGTGTATGCGCCAACGCAAGATCGTGCTAGAAGAGTGAGAGAAGAGTTCTGGACAAATGTGGAAGTGTGCATGGAAAAGTTTGGAAGGAATGAGAGAGTGATTTGATCGGTGATATGAATGGTAAAGTTGGTAATGTGAAGGTGGATGGAATAGTTGGTGAGTGGGGTGTGCCTGCTGAGATAGATGAGAATGGGAGTGCGTTAGTGGACATCTGTGCTGGGAGGGGGTTGGTAATAGCCAATACCCTCTTCAGGCATAAAATGATCCACAGGTATACATGGCGAGTGATGAGAAGGGTGGGTGGTGAACTGAATGAAAGGAAGGCAATGATTGATTATGTGTGTGTGGATGAAAGGATGCGAAGATGTATATTGGATGCAAGAGTTTATAGAGGTTGGGGGAGTGGGCCTTTCTGACCACTGCTACTTGGTGGTGGCCAGAATTAGGATGCAAGTAAGATGGAGGAATAGAAGAAGGGAAAGACGAGAGGAAGGAGAAGTTGCAAGGAGAGTGGAAAGGTTACAAGAGGATGAGAAAAAGGCAGAGTATAAGAGAGAAGTGGAGGAACGATTGGGCAAATATGAATTGGAGCAGATGGGAGACGTGGAAGGTGTGTGTAAGATATTTACAGAAGAAATATGTGCAGCATGTGATGTGGTGTGTGGAAGGGAAGAGAAGACGGAGGGGGGAGCAAGGAACAGCGTGGGTGGACTGAAGAGGTGAAAGAGGCTGTGGCACAAAAGAAGAAAGCATACAATGAATGGATGAGAAATAGGGGCGTGGAAGAAGTTGAGAGGCAGAAGAGAGAGTTATATGTGGAAAGGAAGAGAGAGGTGAAAAGATTAGTAAGAGAGAGTAAGAAGAGAGTGGATCAGGAATTTGGAAGGAATTTGAGTGTAAAGTGGAGGGACTGTAAGAAAATGTTCTGGAGAGAAGTGAAAAGAGTAAGACAGGGTGGAAGTGAAGTTAGCAGGGGAGTGAAAGATAAACATGGTAGATTACTAGTGGAGAAGGGAGAAAAAGTGAGCAGATGGAGAGAACACTTTAAGGAATTGTTGAACGTAGAGGATGGAAGTAATGCGAGTATAAGTGGCTGGGGAATGGCTGGGAGAAGGAGGGAGGTGAGAAGACAGGTAGAAATCAGTAGGATAGAGGTTGTGGAAGCAATGAAGAAAGTTAAATCGGGGAAAGCCCCAGGGAATTGATGGAGGTGTGGTGAGATGCTGAAGCATGGGGGAGAGATAGTAGTAGAATGGATGTGGAAGATGTGCAGATTGGCCTGGGAGGAAGGTAGAGTCCCGGAGGATTGGAAGTCAGGTATAATTATTCCCTTGTACAAAGGAAAAGGGGAAAAAGAAGTGTGTGGTAATCATAGGGGCATTTGTCTTCTTAGTATAATAGGAAAAGTGTATGGTAGGATACTTATAGACAGAGTTAGAGAAAGAACAGAGAAATTAGTTGGAGAAGAACAGGGAGGCTTTAGGAAGGGAAGAGGTTGTGTAGATCAGATATTCATTCTTAGATCTTTAGTGGAAAAGTTTCTAGAGAAGGGAAAGAAGTTGTATGCGGCTTTCATGGATTTGGAGAAAGCATATGACAGGGTGGATAGACAAGGATTGTGGAAAGTGTTAAGAATATATGGAGTAGATGGGAAGTTGTTGAATGCTGTGAAGAGTATGTATGATGGTGCTAAGGCTGCAGTGCGTGTGGATGGTGAACTAAGTGAATTTTTCTCTTTGAAAGTTGGTTTGAAACAGGGATGTGTCATGTCTTGTCTCCATGGTTGTTCAATCTGTACATGGATGGGGTAATAAAAGAGGTACAAGGTAGGGTAGTGGATGTTGGAGTGGCCCTGGTGAGAGAGGATAGTGTTTGGAAACTCCCTGTACTGTTGTTTGCAGATGATACTGTGTTGTTGAGTGAAGATGAAGGGGAGCTGCAAGGCTTGGTGGATGAGTTTGAGAGAGTGTGTAAGAAACGGAACCTAAAGGTGAATGTAGGGAAGAGTAAAGTGATGGTCTTTGAGAGAGGTGAAGTCAGTGAATGTATAGCGAGGTTGGATGGTGAGGAATTGGAAAATGTGAGTACGTTTAAGTATTTGGGTAGTGTGATGAGTAAGGATGGAGGTTTGGAGGGTGAAGTGCTTGAAAGGGTACAGCAGGGAAGAAAGGTTGCTGGTTCCTTGAAAGCAGTGATAAGAAACAGGGAAGTGAGCATGGAAGTAAAAGTTACTACATGACAGTATTGTGATACCAACTCTAACGTACGGAAGTGAAGCGTTGTTGGAAGGACACAAGTCAAGAGTGAGAGCAGTGGAAATGAGTTATTTAAGAGGAGCTTGTGGAGTCACGTGGAGAGACAGGCTGACGAATGAGGATATAAAGGACCGTTGTGGTGTTGATGTGGATGTGATAGGAAGCGTTGTGAGGAACACACTGAGGTGGTTTGGCCATGTGGAGAGGATGGAGGGTGAAAGACTGACGAAGAGAGTGTATGTGAGTGAGGTGGAGGGTGGAAGAGGGAGGGGGAGACCGAGGATGAGATGGAGGGATGGGGTGGAGAGGTATATGAGAGAGGGGGGTGTGAGTTGGGAGCAGGGTAGTGAAATGGCGGGGGACAGGGCGACTTGGAGGCGATTTGTTTGTGGCCACCCCAAACGGGATTGAGGCGTCTGGCAATAGATAGATAGATAGATATATATATATATATATATATATATATATATATATATATATATATATATATACAGTAATCCCGTCACTATCCGATGTGATAGAGTCAAAGGCATGTCTGGAAAGTGTGTCCGTCCAGATAGTGGGCCCCTTGCCTCCTGGTCTGGTACTTATGGACCCAAACCCAGCCTAACTCAGACAGCCACCTACATAACTCTCAGCCGGACATATATAGCATCTATTTAAGACCCTGTACACACAAATAAGGGGCAGAAAGTATGAAATAAATGAAAAGGAACCAGAGAATGAGGAATTAGAAGTGAGTATCGAAAATATTTAGCAGTGTATAGGGTACAGTACTTACAACACATCCGTGGCTGTTCGTTATGAAGGTTAACCCGCATCCTCTAAGGCTCTGGCAGTGGTGAAAATGCTCTTGAAGCACATACAGTAATCTAATGTTGTGCCGCACTTAATCCTTTGCACAATAAGTTATAATTGTTTAACACTGCACATACTGTTCTTGCTTGCACCACGCCAGTTTCAACTGCCAGTTTACACTCAGTACTTAATCTTTGCACTCTGAATTCTAATTTCTTCACTGCACAACACTGTAAATTCCCATGTGGTCTAGTGGCGAGATATTGCAGTTTATTCACTGTTTATTCACAAAAACGAGCACGTGCAGCATCTATTGAATGAGCGTCTAGTCAGGATGGTAGTTAGGTGGTAACTGGGGAGGCTGGGAGGGATGGAGGAAGCAAGCATCGAGGGTAAACACAGCTGAACACAGCTGGTCAGCGCTGCACGCCAATTTCAAAGTACGTTCCCCCCCCCCCCAAAGGCCTGGGCCCAAAATGTCCGTTAAGTAGCGAGTCCAGACAGTGGGTTTCCGGATACTACAGAGATTACTATATATATATATATATATATATTTATATATCTCTCTCTCTCTCTCTCTCTCTATAATACAGTGTATAGTGTTTGGAGCCACTTTCATACAGTGGTAGAGTGTGTGTTTTTGTACATGGGAGAACGAGGGTTCTTGCCCCACCAGGATAATAAACTTTGGGAGCGTTCTTCCGGTTGCATACTGGTTTGATGAACATAAGAGATGCTGTGGTTGAACCAGTGTCACGTACTGTAAAGTATGCTTGCACCCAGCTGACTTGCGTGGCCCGATTACACGTTCCACAGACAGCATACACATCCAAAGCCACTCCAACACTACAGTCACACTTACAAGCACTTCTCACACAACATACAATCTCTGCCAGACAGCCTAAGCCACTTGATAGAGATACATGGGCTGTATCGTCCCCACTTTGGTCGAGATAGGCCGGTCCTGCAGTTGACACTGAAATGACTGATGATGATGATGATGATGTTTGTGATATGGTACCGTATTTATTATGTGTGTGTGTGTGTATGTGTGTGTGTGTGTATATATATGTATGTATGTATAGGTATGTATCATCCAATCCTATGTTGCCACATGATGAGCGTAGGAGCCTGGGGCTAGACAAGTTGGTCCTGACATCTAAGATGAGAGTGACCAGCCTCACTCGTCTCTGCATGGCATCACGAGCAATTAACCCCAACCATCCCTTGGATATATATAATATATATATATAATACTGAGAAGGATTCTTGGGGTAAAGTGGCAAGACAGAGTTACAAATGAAAGAGTAAGGGATGTTATGAGAGTGGAACCAATTAATGAATATGTGAGACTGTCCGGCTGGAAGTGGCTGGGGCACATATACAGAAAAGAAGGCAGTTTAATTCAGGATGTGCCAGAGTGGACTGCTAGAGGAAGAAGAGGTAGAGGTAGGCCGAGGGAAACCTGGTTGAGGACAATGAAAAAAGAAGCAGGAGAGGAGTGTTGGTGGGACCTGAAGGAGATGGCAAGAGACAAGTATTGGTGGAGAGAGTTCATTGAGGCCCTATGCATCCCATGGGCTGCCACAGGAAATGATTGATTGATTGATATATATATATATACATATACAGTAATACCTTGATATACCGTACCCCTAGATGCGATACCCCGGCTTAACAACGGGGGTAGAAATACCACTATACCTCGCCTAACAATGGCCAGACCCCGGTTTAACAATGGGATTTGATTTTTTCTTTGCTGATTTTGTTGATATTTTGGACGAAAATTGTATGTTTAGGTTGTTTTATACACTGTTTTTAGACTTAGATTATTGTGTTTTAGCCATAGGTGGGGTGAACATCACCCTATTGGGGTACAGTTTACTAACCTTGATTATTTCCAGAAATATTTGACGATTTTCAGATTTTATTTGTTGGTTTTAGCGAGTTATTTAGAGGTGTTAGGCTTAGATTGGCTTCCTTGACGGCTGTTAGGCCATTTAGATTGTCTTTAAATTTTTTTTTGGGCTCATTTGGGTGGGTTTTGGGCTTGGTTTGGGAAGAAACCCAAGGCTTTTAAACATTCCACATTACATGTTAAAAGTACCCCAATATAGGATATCCCTCCTAATGATGGGGTTTTACGTAACCAATTACATCATTAAACCAGAGTATGCCTATATATATATATATATATATATATACATATATATATATATATATATACATATATATATATATATATATATATATATATATATATATATATATATATATATATATATATATATATATATATATATATATATATATATATATATATATATATATATATATATATATATATATATATATATATATATATATATATATATATATATATATATACATATATATATGTATGTTTGTATATACATACACACAGTAAAACTTCATTATAATAGACTAAATGGGGCCCAAGCCATTCCGAAAAAATCGAAATTCCAATAAAAGCGACATCTGGACTTCCCCCTGCTAACCTGGACATTTTCTGATATATCAGACATTAGTTCGGATCACACCAATAGTTTTTAAACCGTTTTCGCCGCCAAAGCAGTACTGTGCTGTATTATACATTTATTACAATAGTAAAATGGTATATTATATATAATAATACTGTACTGTACACCAATAAACATTTCTTTTATTTACCTTATTCTTGTGAACATTCCTGAAGTGGTCCGGCAGTCAAGACTTCATCTGGCTTTATCAGACTTTTTTTGATTTATAAGAATTTAGTCTGGTGGGTCATCGATTCTGATAAAAGCGAATTCTGTCTTATTGAAACCTGTTTTATCGAGGTTTTACTATATACACACACACACACACACACACACACACACACACACACGCATATGCATCATAATAGACTTATATATACTGTATATACTGTATATATATATATATATATATATATATATATATATATATATATATATAGACACACACATACACACACACACACACACACACACACACACACACACACACACCGCTCGCTGGCGCAGTGGTAGCGTTCTTGCTTGCCATCTGGTAGACGGGAGTTCGCGCCTCGCTCAGGTTGCGAAAAGTTTCACTGACGAAGTGGGTGGTTACTGTCCCCCTTGAGCAAGGGGACAGGTGTGTGCGTGTGTGAAGGTCACAGCCTTGCCCTTAGATCGGACTATATGAGCTCTCAGCTCCCTTCCGGGAGGGTAAAAGCTGACGATCACGACCATCAAGTGATCCTGACCGACCCGGTGAATCACACACACACACACACACACACACACACACACACACACACACACACACGCACGCACATATGCATATGCATCATAATAGACTTTTGTAGCTTGACTCCCCACATGTCCAGGCATCCAGTGCATTGCACATGTAATGAAAATTTTTTGTTTAAAAAATAGTGGAATGACATGACATAAAGAAAGCTATCATTTGAGCTAAAGTATACACTGTAGGAAAAAGTTAAATCATTGTGAAAATTGCCATATTTCAGTAACTGAAGCAAATTGCCGTTTTATTAATGTACAAATTATATTTCAGTTATACCATAATCAGATCTTAAAGGGAGCAGTCTTGGATTGCTTAAACTTTCTGTCGACCTGCTTTTATTTTTGTATTGCTGTCATATTTTCAGAGCTGTATTAAGGTCACAGCAATGTAATCACAGCCTAAGCATATTCTGTGAGAGATAGAATAAAGAAATTGCTACTAGTATTTTCCTCATTTGGTTGCTTGCAGCATAGTTTTATATATGTTATTAGTTGCGGCACTGATCTGGATGGAAAAGTAATCATGCCAGCTTGAGTGATAAAGAACTATGAAATCATTAGTACATTGGCATTGGAAAAGTTTATGCAATACACAGTCACATTAGAAACAGATCAGCCATGACTGTATTGTACAGTAGTAAGTTGACTTATTCATAGTTGGTAGTAACTTTAATATTATTGATTGTTGTATACTGTACTTCATAGTTTAATAAAGGACAGGCAGTGGTACAAGTCATTCTAATTGGGAGATACTGTTGGACATTATATAATTGTTTAATTACTTTTTTCAGCTGAACAGTTTTCTGCAATAGTGCTTACACCATTTCCTGTGCTGCCATATTTTTTTTTAAGTATGTACATGATGGTTCAGTAAACCAGATATAACCATTGCCATTACAGCAATCCAGTAGTCCAGTTGAGGGTGGTGGTGGTGGTGTAAAGGAGGAGCCAGGACCACAGATAGACCCCAACCCTCTGCCTCTGCCCCCAGTTCCTCATGAGGTCATGCGCACAGCCTCAGAGCGACACCAGAAGGGTCTCATGTGCCCATGGATATATCAGGTCCTTACACAGGTAGGCATACTCTAAACTTTGGTGTCCTGTTGAAGCCACTTTTGATATGTTAATTTGTTTTACTTTAATTCACAGACATTCACAGTCAGAAGTGTTGGCAGTGTGAAGCATACAGCAAAAAAGTACAAGAGTGAAGAATGCTCTCTAACATTAAGAGGGAAATTAGTCCCTAGTATGGAAGGCGGGATACTGTGCTTGTGTAGGATTATTAGCAAACTGTTACTGGTGATGGTGCTGCTTATACTATTTACAGTTTTATCAGAGTGATGTACAGTAGTCCTCTGTACTTCATATAGTTACAGCATGTGAGAAAGACTAATATTTTAATAGTGTAAATAGAGCTCAAAAGAGTCTCTTATGACAACAAAATAATGTACAGTACACTCTTGTACACTTTTTGCAGGTATAACATGTGAAAAAGACAAATTTTAATGATGCACATTGAGAGGATGGAGGATGACAGTTGGTGCAGTTGATGAGAAGTGTGAATGTTAGGGGTAGGGTTGTGAGAGTCGGACTGAAAAAGACCTGGAACGAGGTCATAGAATGTGACCTCAGCGATAAGAGACTGAATAAGTGACTGCCAGAGATTGGGCAGCTTGGAGAACTGCCAGTTGGTGACCAAGGCCAATGCATGCAAGCATGTTGAAGCCATTATAAACAACATGAACAACACATAGATGAGGAAGGAGTCTGTGATATGAGTATGGAGGACTTACAGGGAATTTTTATGTATGACATCAAAAAAACACTGCTGATCTTTGTTAAGAGTTAGCTGAGATAGTAGCAAAATAAAAAGGCATGAAAGATATGTGGTTGCTAGAATGAGTGGTTCAGTATCACTGTTCCTGGAGTGAAACTTGGGTGTGTTATGTCCTCATAGTTATTATTCTTTTATGAGAATAGGGAAAAGAAGGAAGTCCAATTAAAAGTTAGTTATTCAAGCTAAGAATGATGCTAGTATTGGATGTGAAAGTATTAATTGTTTTAAGTATAATACATGCATTCAGTTCTGTACTGCATCCTGCAAATTATTGAGATATTTGCAGACTTAATCAGACTTTTGTGAATGTTTGTGAGTGATGATGTCTGGAAGTAAATGTATCGTTGAACCCTGATCAGTATCAGATGGCAGAAATTCAAAGAAATTTAAGATAAATCTGTTGTAAATTGTACTGATGTATCTGTCATCCAATCCTTTTTTGCCCCATCAAGTATGTAAGAGTTAAGAGCAAGACTGCTTATTTGCAATATATAAGGCAAATGTAACCAGTCACACTCATCCCTGAGTGGCACTATGTGAGCAGTAAACCTCAACCACTCCTTGGATGTAAACCCTTACAGGTCTCATCTGGTTGGAGTGTCTTAGCCAGCTAGACAGCCAGATGTGTGCTATAAATAATCAGTTATCACTTCCTTCCATTTTGGCTACCAGGGTGAAGTAAAGTTTGGGGTCTGCATGGAAGATGAGAACAGTCGTGAACTTCCCAATGCAGTTCTCTTCTTCCGGGCAGTGAGGCAGTCAGTCTACGCCATCCTTTACAACCTTCATCACCATACCTTCATGGCACGCAAAGCCAAAGAGGAAGGGCAGAGTGAGTATATCAGTGAGACACTAAGTAATCGACTGTGATTATATGTTGGTTTTCACTATTGCCACACAGTGATACTCATAACCAGAATGAAGGTTTGGAGTAAGTTCATGCGCAGTTCATACTTTTCCATGTTGAGTTACTAATTTCTTTTAGGGAAGTAGATGTTCCAGTCTAGTTCCTAGTGTTTGGTCATGTTTAGTTAGTAGGTGGAAGCTTAAAAATGAATCCAAGCTATCATGATGATGATGATTATTATTATTTAATACACAAAATCAGTGTAAATGTATGGCCCTTCAGGGTGCTATGCCATATTTCTAGGGAGCCACATGGAAAAATATGTAATAATAGAGGGCTACAGTAAGTTTCTGAGGGAGCCATCCAAACTTAACTGCCAGGTTTATAATCAGTTTTTCTTATGATTATAGTTCATTCTCAGTGCTGATTTCTGCAGTTTAAATATTGGAAATTACTTTAATTTATTATACATGCCATATCTCAATGAAAAAGGCAGTTTGTATCAAACAAAATTTTATATTTGTGAATAACAAATCGTAAGGTTATAAATGTTTTGAGGTGGCAATACCTGACAACTCTGACATTCAGGAATGATAGAGTTAGTCACTAAATTATCACCATCTTGGAGCACCTGATGTTCATTTGATTACTATTTCTCCCAACACAAGGAATGATTTGAATGCAATATTCATATTTCACTATTGCTTATCCAACGAACAGCAGCCGGGAGAGGGGCAGAGGCGTTCACAGGATTTTTTGTAAGGGGGGCAAAATATATTATACATATATGTGCAGTTATAATATACCAAAATACACACACTCCAAATAGGCATAGGCATATACTTACATGAGTTACATGACTTACATCAAATGCATGGTGACAGTGCATGAATCGACTCAAATCAATCATCCTTGAACAAGAACTGAAGCACCCGGGTTCCAAGACTTACCCCCCATCCCTCTCCGGATGCCCATGGAGAGGGGTCAAAGAGTTAAGTTAGGCTCAAAAGAGGGATATGAGGGGGGGGGGGAATAAAGCTCTAAATCTTTTCATAAGATTCTACAAAGGTACCTTGCCAAGATATACAGTAATCACTCAGTTATCTGGTCATGCTCCGTACAGGCAATCCCGGATTTAAGAAGCCCCTAGATGCGATATCCTGGATTAGTGATGGGGGTAGAAATACCACCCTACCCCACCTATTGTAGGCCTACCCCTGGTTTTGCAATGAGTTTTGATTTTTTTATGCCAATTTTGATGATATTTTAGACTTAAATTTCGTGTTTTTAGCCTTAGATTAATGTGTTTTAGCCACAGATGGAGTGAACACTGTCATTTGGGATACGGATTCTTGCCCATCAGATAAGGTACAAAACAGTGTGGACAGCTAGGCGACTCAGCAAAGAATATTTCGTGCTTGGCCATTGAAAGTCTAGCCTGTCATGGAATGCATAATAATTCTTAATAAATATTAATTGTGGTAGGTGGGGGTGCATGTGGTAGGTGGGGGCACTCACCATCCACTCACTCAATGTAGTGCTGCTCTCGGGTGTCTGCCCTTTCCTCTCCATCCTTCTTTCCTTCTATTCTCTTCTGTCTTTCTTTCCTTCATTCTTTCCTTGTCCGTCTGCTTACGGGTGAATTTACACTCCCTCTTCTGTCTTTCTTTCCTTCATTCTTTCCACTTCCTTCAGCCTGTGGGTGACTCTACACTGAGTGACAAGCCAAATGGTTTCCTGTGCACCAGGAAACCATTTACTACACTGGATGGTAACCATATAACCAAATTATGGTGTCTGGTGGTTTAGTGGGTAATTATTGCGTTCCAGTCGGATTGAGCCGGTGAAAGTTTATATCCAAGGGGTGGTTGGGGTTGATTGCTCATGTAATGCCACTCAGGCATCTTAAATGTCGGGACCGGCTGCCTGGCCCCGGGCTCCTGTGCTCCTCATGGGGCGGTGTGGGGTTGGATGATGGATGGGTGGATGGATAAATATTAATAATTTTGAAAGACTTGAAGGTAAATTTTTCATGCACTGATGAAAACTGTGACATCAATAAGTCATGTTTTCACATTCAAACTGTTCAAGGGAAAACGCTTTGAAAATACAAAGGTATTTGTAAGTAGATGTTGGAAAATAAGAGAGAAGAAAATAAAGGAGCTCAGCAACCAGAACAGTATCTAAAATAGGATAAAGAGGGGCCATTGAAAAGGCTATCCCGATCGCGTCATCGATTGCATTCTCCATCATAACATCAACGATTTTCCATCACAGTGTTTCGTGTTTGATCTGACCTGTCATGGAATCTGTAATAATAATTCAGAATAAATAATAATTATGAAAGGCTTAAAAAGAAAATATTTCCAGCATTGACAAAAACAATGATTGATAAATCATGTGTTTACATTCGGGCTCTTCAAGGGAAAGCGCTTTGAAAATACAAAGGAATTTTGTAAATAAATATTGGAAAATAAGAGAGAAGAATATAAAGGAGCTCAGCAACCAGAACAGTACCTAAAATGGCATAAAGAGGGACTGTTGGAAAGGCTGTTCCGATCACATTATCGATTGCATTCCCTGTCAAGAGAATTCCCCATCAAAACATCAGCGAACCGTCACAACAATAAGCACTTTTGACGATTCTGCATCATTCATACATTGTTATTATGCATAACAGATGTTTACTTAATTGTCCCAGGACAGTCTGATGGTGGAATTGTATACAGTGCTGCTGCTTCCTCTCAACTGAGTTTGAATGTAAGTCAGAGATCACATTCTCCAGTGACTTTGACTGGGTACGAGCGAGATGGGCACTGGTTTTAGGCCGAGGTTAGCTTCATTTACAGCTGTTAGGCCATTTAGAGTGGCTTTATTTATTTATTTTTTATTTATTTATTTTTTTTTTATTTTTTATTTTTTTGACTCATTTGGGTGGGTTTAGGACTTGGCAGGGGGGGAAACCCAAGGCTCAAAAATGCATTGCTATAATTTGCATGTTAAATCTACCCTGAGATACGATACCCCACCAAGTGATGGGTTTTTGCACAGCCAATTGCATCGTTAAACATGGGTTTGGTTGTATATGGACATTAGGCCTTGGCTTTATTAGGTCTGTATCCGGATTTATTTGTCCATACCTGGACATAAAGGTTCTGGGATTGGCGGCCGGCTAGCCTACAAAGTAAAAAACGTCTGTCGGGTGGCTCACTGGCCTCTCTGTCCACGCGCAGGTAATAGACCGTAACCCACAAGCAGAGCAAACAAAGCTGTCCAGCTCTTTACTGAATGGTCAAAGTCCCCCGGCCCACCCGATCACCGGTTACATATTGGCAGCAAGTGAGTAATGTGCAGACTGAGTGCTAATGCCTATCTGACTTCCAGGTGAATGGTAAAAGTCCCTAGGGTGCCCTATAAACTCAGAAATTGCCATCAGTGCATGAATAATACAGACCGTAACCCACAAACTGAGCGAGAATGGCTGTCCAGCTCCCAACTGAATGGTTCAAGTCCCCAAGCTGGCCAGATTAGTCAGAAACTCCCTGCCACGCACAGCCATCTGCATCCTTACTGAATGGTCAAAGTCACATTACCACCTGGATTGTTCGAGCACTCCTTATGCCCTTGATGTACGGGCACCCAGTGTTTCTGCCATGTTGCAACATTTGCCTGGGTAAGTGAAAAGGGCCCTTGTGCTCGTTGGTCAGTGTGCCGCATTTTTCTTGTATACTCGTAGCCAAGCATGGGTAGAGACATGACAACACCTTACACTCCCCAGCGATACTGCACCTCAGTTCCTGCCTTTGTCTCTCGACGTGTGGACGTGCTTGGCCGATGGAAAACAACTGTAGCTTCTATTGTTGCATTTGTGGTGGTGCCCTACCTTCTGCAGGCCTTAATCTTCCTCTGTGGTATTCTTATGTGTGTGATGATGGCTCCACCACCACCTGAGAAATGAAAAAGGAGTTTTTTTTTTTTTTTTTTTTTTTTTTTTTTTTTTTTTTAACCCGCCCCATCCCGGAGACGTGAATTGGCACCCTCATATGATGTGCACTCATATCCCGGAGATGTAAATTAACACGACAACATTGCAAGGACATTGCAAGGTCCCTAATTTGCACAATTTTCAATTTCCGCGAGTGATTTTTGGCACGTATACACGGGACACCTTCCTCTACAAGATGCCAGGCAGGGACAATGCCTTACCCAGCATGACCTCCCCCACCCCCCACCCCCGCATGACCTTTTCTCAGCAATTCACCTGTTATCAGTGACCTGGCCAGTAAAGCCATGTCATGCCACGGTACGAAATTCAGAGCCAGAGTGATTCCCCAATCGATGACAATGTGGAGGACAAACATTAGAGGAAGAAACAGTCAGAAATGATGATCAGGTAATGTGGCAAAAAAAGGTCAGGAATGGTGATGAGTTAGTGAGTGAAACAATGCTTATAATGACTATATACTACCGTTTGAAAACCAGTATACTCTCGTACTACATATAAATTCGTACCAAATAAATAAATAAATACCGTTTATGAGTGGTGTAGAATAGTTATCCTCCCATAGAACTTGTTTTCTTTGCAGCCAGCCTGATAGAAAACCCTGTAAGGTAAGGAAGTACTCCTACCTGGATCGAGTATTTTAAACCTCAGGTGAGCAATTTCTCTTTGAATTTTCGATGTTTCTCACCAAAAGCGGATGTTTGAGCCAAAAAAAAAAAAAAAGGTCCAAAAATGTCGGGACTGGGGCGTACCACTGCCCAAAAAATGTTGGGATGGGGCGGGTTAAACAGACCATACAAAGGAAAAACAAATGAATAAAAAAAAAAAATAATCCATACTCCAGATTCCTGGTGTCCTCCATTCATTAAAAATCTGTAATAGTTGGACTTGAACAGCTGTAAGTTGAAGTTTAGGGGGAAACATCTTTGGGGAAGCAAGTTCCGAAGAGATGCAGTTCAAGGAATAAAAGATTTCTGATAGGCAGAAATTCTGCAGTATGGCATTGTCGCATTCCAGTCATGAGTGCTACCAGATGCCCATGTTGCACAAGGGAAGGCATGGAGAGGTGGTGCAATGGATGCACTTTCATCTGAGCATTTGCCATAGAAGTATCTATGAAATAATGCAAGGGAGGCAACATTCCATCTTTCCTGTAGGGGAGGTAGTTGATTTCTAATTGCAGAGTTATTAATAATTCTAACAGCTTTGTTCTGTATTTTGTCTAGTTGTTTTAGTGCAACCTCTCCACATCCACTCCACAAAGGTGAACAGTATTCCAGCTGAGAGCACACATGACTCTTACAAACTATAGCCAACTGCTCCTTAGTGAAGAAGCTTCAAACTCTGTACAGGAATCCAAGTCTCTCTGTGGCAGTTTTAGCAAGTGATCTGACTTGAGAGGTCCAGCTGAGGTCTTTTTTAAGTGAAACACCAAGAATTTCAATACTTTTGGAGATAGGAATATTAATAGCATTGAAGGTATTACAGGAGTATGGCAATGTCTGTCTATTAGTAAATTGTATATAGTTGGTTTTACTAGCATTAAATGAGATAAGGTTATTTTGTCCCCATTCAACAGTCCTAGATAAGTCTTGATTTATGGAGATGGCTGTACTGAGTTGAGTTAGAGATATTAAACTTTGTGAATGGGTGTTTAAGTGTGAATGAAGTGTGAAGTTCTGAGTCATCTGCATATGAATGGATGGCATCATGGGTGACAGATAAGAGATCATTAATATGAATTAGGAGTGGGGTTGGAGCCAAAACTGATCCTTGTGGTACGCTGGTGTTAATTGGGTGGAAATTCGAAGGGACATCATCACCTTTTATATTTGTCATTAAGATATGAGGAAGTCAGAGGAACAAAAGACGTTAGTCCATAGCAAGAGAGTTTGGATAGCAGGGAATGGTGCCACACTTTGTCAGAAGCTTTTGAAATATCAAGGGCTACCACATGAGTTTCTCCATGTTGGTCAACTGGTTGATGGATGGTGTGAGTCAGGAGATTAAGTATATCATGGTGGATCTCTTGTGGCGAAAGCCATACTGTCAATCACTGATTAAGTTGTTGGATTCAAGATGTTTAACTATGTGCTTTTTCATTACTATTTCAAATACTTTATCAAGAGAAGATGTGATAGCTATTGGTCTTTAATCGGAGGGGTCAGAGGAACTTCCTTTCTTCGGAATTGGGTGGATATTGGCTTCTTTCCAAGAGTTAGTAAATGAAGAAGCACATATGCATAGTCTGAATAATTTGGCTAGAAACAAAGCAAATTCTGGGGAGCACTTTTTCAAAACAATTGTAGGAATTCCATATGGGCCTGGAGCTTTGTTGTCGGTAAAATGTCTAGGATGGATTTTACGTATCTGGTCTGTATTTTAATCCTTTGAGGTTTTCGAGCTTCTGCCGATTGTGTGTGTGCCAAATTCAGCCGGGTGCACATAGAGTGCACTGTTGTGCATTGATATTTATACTTAGTCAGCCACTGTACACAAACCTTTTATGGTAAACTAATGAATGTGGTACCATTTTAAAACTGAATACTTACTCTTTATCATAGTGTGGTTGAAAAAGGTGAATACGATAGCTAAAAGGCCAGTAGGACGAGTAGAAGTTAACTGAAAAGGAAAAATCGCAAACCCTTCTGTAGAAAAATATTGTTAAAAAAAAACAAAAAGATTAGAGTTATGTGAAATTTGATAGCACCATGTCAGTCTACAGTAAATTCTCTTTCTAGTGATATATAGGTCATGACAATTTATGTTAGTTTTCTCAGAGAAAAGCGAAAGCTTTTGTTGTCACGCTGGCAAATATCCGTGCTGGTAATACCAATATTATTCATGGTAAAAACCTACTTATTATTCTTATCTATCTGACGTACTCGTCGCTGTAAAAACAAATAGTTGGAAAAGGATAAACAGGAGAATGTATGTGGAACAGGGCCAGATAGGAGATGGAAAACATGCAAAAAAAAAAAAGAAATGTTTCGTATGACTAGGATTCGAGTCATCAGAATCTCAACAGTTGGATTTATGATGATGCGAAATCGCGTCGTCGGAATCTCAAAGGGTTAAGTGGAGCAGTTCCTGGAGAGTCAAGTTCTAGTACTGGGATGTTCTGGCTGAGTCTTCCTATAACATAGAATTTCTGGCAAATGTACTGGCAAGGGTTTTTGCTTTACCACACGGGTCATTTGTAATGACTGGAGAAGTGTGAGATATTGGGCAAGGCTTACACTGACTGGCCAACCTCAAGCATTCTGCGTGAATATGTCATGGCCTGTTCAACCTTGTTTGATATCAAGAAATCACAGGACAAGCTGGCTCAGTACAGACAGGACTACGGCAATACCACTCGAAAAAGCAACTGTAAGGTGATGTCCCAGTCCCGACATGCCAGCATCAATGCGTTGGCTTTGGTTCGGCTCTGCCAGCAACGGGGCTCCAGTGTGCTTGTACTTGGGACAAAGTTGAAGGCTGCAGCCGAGAAGTTTGCATGCCAACACAACGTGCACAGCTTCCAGGCATCTGAGGGTTGGACCTTCCCGCTTAAACTTTGGCATGGACTTACTGGCCGTTAGGCATATGGTGAAGCTTTGGACATGGCGGCGGAGGATGTTGAGCCATTTTGCCAGAAAGTACAGCGCCTGATCGAGAAGGAGGGCTTCACTCTCGGTCAGGTGTACAGTGCTGACAAAACTGGCCTGTTCTACCACTCCTTCCTCACCAACACCCTGGCAGAAGAGACAGAAAAGACCGTGTCTGGTTGGAAGTTGTCCAAACAACATGTCTCGATGTTTTGCTGTGCTAGTGCTAACGGGATGCACCACCTCAAACCCGTAATTGTTGGATGCGCAAAATAGCCACATTGTCTCCCAGGGTTAATGTATAGCCTGCCTGTTGTGTGATACCATTCAGTGAATGCCTGGTTTACCTGTAAGATCCTTAGAGATTAGTTCCACAGACACTTTGTCAAGGAGGTTATCCGTTATCAAATGGAGGAACTTGGTATCCCTCGCAACCAGGTGAAGGCTCTCCTGATTCTTGATAATGCCCTTGCACATCTGTCAGAGAAGGATTTGGTTGCTGATAACAGCTGTAGTAGGTGCATGTTTCTGCCACCTAGTACAACTGCTCTCATTCAACCAATGGACCAAGGTGTTATCGTGGCAGCCAAAAGACTGTACCTATGGAGTTTCCTCTATGAGGTGATGGTGGTGCTTGAGGACAAGGAAGGGGTCAACACACATGGGGATCAGACCTTGGAGAATCTGCAGTGTTACAACATCAAGTCTGCGTTGTTCAACTGGGCCAGTGCTGGGAAGGAAGTCTGTCAAAACCCTGGAAAGTGGTTGGTCTTGTCTCCTTCAGGGATGTGAGGCCTTGCCTGACTTTGAAGGATTTGACACAGATGATTTCCACCTTCAGCTGTGGAACGCAGGTGAGGATGTGGACAACAGCAGTGATGATCCAGGTTATCAGAAATTGTCCAATGAGGAGATCGCTGCTGCTGTCTTTGTGGGGCCGACAGAGGAAAATGACGAGGGCAAGGACCCTGACTGGCCACCCCACTACTCCATCACCCCTTCGCCTTGGTGTGCTACAGGCCAGCATCGAGCAGGTGCTCATGTATACCAAACACCCTCATTGCTACAAGGTATTAGTGTGGGACGCTGTTATCCTCCGACAGAATCGCTGCACCTATCGTCAGACAAATATCGACTCTTTCTTCAAGCCCACCAGCCCCTTCTCCTCATAGCCACCACCACCACCACTACTACCCTCTCGACCCCAGTCTTCACTCTCAGACCCACAACTGAGCACATCAACAGCTGTTGAGTCACTGTTAGACATGAGCTTGTAGCTGTCTTCAGAGTTTCCTGAGGTGGGTAGGGCTCCATTACCTCGCCCCACAACCCTGCTCATCAGTTGGCTTCAGAAGATGGAGGAGGAGGAATTCTTTGGTCTTTGCAAAGTTACAGTTTTAGCCACTAGACTACATGAGATACCTGTACACCTGTTGGAGCCTTGCGGGTTACAACGCCTGTTTTACATTCACTGGGTGGTAAGTATTGTTTTTGTGTGTGTGTGTGTGTGTATGTGTTTAGGATTGTATTGCATATTCCAATGTGTGTTTTTATGTCTAAAAACAGCTGAAAGACTGCAGAATGCTGCCAGCATTAGGAGGGGTACTGTGCACATAGGTAGAGTTTTGTGTTTTTTTGTTGTTTGTGCATTGTTTTCTTAGTGTTTATGATTATACATCATATTCCAATTTGTGTTTTGATGTCTAAAACCAGCAAAAAAAGACCTCAGAACACTGCCAAAATTAGGAGGAGTTCTGTGCATATAGGTTGGATTAGGGTACAGGGTTGGGTATAGGTAGAGTATGGGTCACAGTCGAGGATATTGCTCCGTATTCGAACTTTGTTCCTATCTGGATATGTCTTCGGCTCGGTTTTGTTGGATAATTGAAGGATTACGGTATTTTGTTTCTGCTTAACCCCTACACGCCAGGGGTTTTCCGATGTTGCATGCTCCTCCCTATGGGGGATATCCCTGACAGAAAAAATACCCTTACTTTAAACCCTAATATCTGCCAAACTATAACAGCTAGAGAAAAAATTAAAGATACATATGTATCATCAAATCTTCCTCTTTCAAATGAAAGTATCCCCACGTCTCTAGGTATCCCCGTCGATGAGGAAGGATAAGTTAAAGTTCAAAGGGTAGTGGGAAGATGCTTGCGACTGTACATGTCAACTGGCGTTGCTCCGCGCCCAAAATCATGACTTGTATACACGTCAGCCAGCGGTTAGGGGTTAATACTGTGTGTGAATAGTAAACGTCAGGTTTTTTATTTCTTTGCTTTTCACGCTTTGCAGTGTCTGTACAAAATTGTACATATTGTTATTCCTCTACATAAATATCTTTTTCGTAACTTACGGGAGTAGGCTGTAAGGCCAGCAGATCAGGGGGTTACTCCCAAGGGGAATAAAAATGCTGGTGGTAGGGAGAGCTGGAGATCCCATTTCATTAGCTACCAGAATACTGACCATCCCCTTTTGCTGACCTTTTCAGTGTGACACTAACATGGAGAGTAGACCAGCATACTCTCCCAAACACTTCTAACTATCTCATGTACTACACCCCATGCACTTTACTTTTCATACAGCATACTCCACTGCGTCACAGGGGTTGACTCCAGGAGGGGCACGCGGCCAGAAAATTTGCACCCACTACCTAGTGGTGGACCTATTGAGAGGAGGCACGACAAGGGCTCAGACAGTGTAGATTTTGAGGCCGGGACGGGATGGGGCTCGAGCCTGTGCTAGAGGGTACAGGACATTGCGGTTCCCAGGCTGCCCTTTTTGCCCAATAGAGAGGGGCCCATACCTGGTAGTAGCGCCCCAGGAAGCTGCCCTATCAGTGGGTGTATAATGGTAGATCAGTTGCAGTGCCAAGGCACACTTGGAGGTTGTCCCTGTAGCTGACCTTGCAGGATGCCCTGAGGCCACTGCCACAGCCACTGGTCATAGCTGGTGGGCTATGGGTTCCAAATGCCATGCCTGGACCTGGGACTGTGAGGGTGGGTGGGGCCTGTGTTATGTCTTTCCACATTATTTATTACTGATTATGACAAAAGAGAAAGAAATTCAAAGCAAGCCTGAGGACACTAAATCACCAAAGGGGTCATAGTGGCATCATGGAATGTGGGAAGTTTGAGGGGTAGAGTGGGGGAAGTAGTTGAGGCATTGAGTAGGACATGGGTGGATGTGGGATGTTTGCAAGACATCAGGTATAGGGGAGGATCAGTCAGAATGATTGCTGGGAAGGAATATCATTACAAGTTGTTTTGGTAGGGTAGGGTGTGTTGGGGTGTTGGTTCAGGAGAAATGGGTGGAATATGTCATGTATGTAATAAGTCAGAGAAAGGATAATAGTAGTGGAAATTTTGTTCGTTGGGATAATGTTTGCATTTATATCAGTGTATACACCACAGGCAGGCTTGGATGAGTTAGAGAAGTATAGATTCTGGGGTAATTTAATACGTGTACTAAATGGTATGGGGGATGATGAGATTGTAGTTTTGGGAGGGGACTTAACCCGTTAACTGTTCTATACAGCTTGGGCTGTTCTGGGTGCAACTGCTCAATGCAGCCCTGGCTGCGCAGGTGAATTTCGAATATAGTGCCATGGTGTCCAAGGCTGACCCATGCAAGCATGTTTAAGCCTTCAAAACCGAAACCGAAAAAGAAAAAGACAAGAAAAGAAAACGAAAACCATACATTCGAATAGGGGATCAGACACTCTGATGTTCATCCATGGCTTTACCAAGGTAAATATTGAGCCAATATTTCATTACTATAATACTTTGGCATGTGCTCTCTCAATTCCTAAGATAAAGTTTGGCCTTTGGGAAATTTCATTTTTACCCCTATGTCTGCACACCACGGACGCCTCCAAAAGAACCACCATGAGCAGTTAACTGGTTAAATAGTCATGTTGGTGAAATAGCTCAAGGATATGAAGGAGTATATGGGGGATGTGCATGTGGTACAAGAAATGAGAAAGGGGAAAGGATACTTGAGTGTGGGGAGGCAATGAACATGATTGTGTGCAACACACGTTTAAAAAAAAAAAAAAAAAGAGTAGGTTGATTACATACAAGTCTGGGGGAAATAACAACCTGATAGACTATTTCCTGGTCAGGAGGACTGATAGGAGGTTCGTGAGGGATGTTAAAGTTATAGGGAGCAAGGAGTTTGTGCAGCAACACAAGTTATTGACATGTGACGCGTTGCTTAAGGAGCTTGTAATGAACAAGAGGACCTGTGCACGTAGGAGGGAAGTATGGAGGTTGAAAAACCAAGCATTAAGGGATACCTTCTATAGCGAGATGAGTAGAATGGTGGCTGAACAGGGAGCTGTTGAAAGAAGTGTTAATGAACAGTACAGAGCTTTCAGGAACAATCTCCTGAGAGTTACTGATTCAGTGTATGGACAAGGGGCCCCCCCAAGAAATAAAGTAACTTGGTGGTGGGATGACAATGTAGAAGCTGCAGTTAAGGAGAAAAAAAGTCTTTTCTGGGAATGGAGAAAGGGAGGTAACAAAGCGGAATACTTGGTTGCCAAGCTTAGGGTTAGAAAAGAGGCTTACAGGGCAAAGTCTGATTCTCGGAGACTTTTACTTGATAACCTAAATAGTGTGGGAAGGAAGAAGATATTTAAGGTGGCAATTCAGATGAAGAGGGAGAAGAGGGATATCATAAGATGAGCAGTGTGGGAAGAATGATGAAGACAGAAGTGGTGAATAGTGGAGATATTAACCCTTTGAGATTCTGATGACGATTTTGAGTGTCATTTCAAACGCAGCCTCAGAGATTCCGATGATGCTTTAAGATACTTTTGTATAATATTCACCATAAATTGCATTTGAGCATCATAACAAAGAAACTTTGGCAAGATGTCATGGGATGGTTGCTTTGTGCATCGTGGGTAGTGCACACATGGTATGATTTATGGCTTTGTCTCAGGGCAGGGAACAAAGATCAACATAAATATGCGTGATATACAGGGAACGGGAATCGTGTTGAAAGGATCCTGATTGATTACATGCTTGCACAGAGATCGATGCTGGGAATGGTTGCTGATATGAGGGCCTTGAGAGGACAATGTGAAGGTCTGTAAGATCATATGATTGTGGTATGCAAGTTCAAGCTGAGAGGAGTGAGGTGGACCAGGAGAGAGAGGAGCAGTCAGGGAGAAAAACTGAAAGTCAAGAGCTGAGAATCAAAGAAATGGCAGATGAATATAGGACCTAAGTAGGGGAGGAGATGGAATCAGTGAATTGGAATAAAATAAATCTGGACAACCTGTGGAAAGCATATGGAGATTTCTTAGTTAGGAATCTTAAAGCAGTGTGTGGTGCGGCAAAGGTAACAACAAAGAAGAAAGGTAAGGCATGGTGGGATGAAGAGGTTAAGAGAGCAGTGGAGGAAGAGAGGAAGAAGTTGCTAAAGTGGTTACAGGACAGGGTTTCACTTGAAATTCATTCATCGTTCATTCATCATCCAGTCCTATGCTGCCCCATAAGGAGCGTAGGAGCCCGGGGCTAGGGAAGTTGGTCCTGATATTTAAGATGAAAGTGACCAGTCTCACTCATCCCTAAGTGGCACATCATGAGCAATAAACCCCAACCACACCTTGGATATAAACTTTCACCGGTTTAATCTGATTGGAGCATCGTAATTACACACTAAACCACCAGGCACCAAAATTTGGTTATATGGTTACCACTCATCATAGTAAATGGTTTCGTGGTGTACAGGAAACCATTTGGCTTGTCACTCAGTGCAGAGTCACCCACAGACAGAAAGAAGAGGAAAGAATGAAGGAAAGAAAGACAGAAGTGGGAGTAAGAACTGAATATACTGAGAGCAAGAAGCATGTGAAGAGATAAGTGAAGAGGAAAAAGGAGGAGGTACTTGATGATCTAGGAAGAAAATGAATGCAAATTACCCTGAAAATAGCAAGTTATTCTGGAAAGAGGTGCGGAAATGTAGAAGTGACAGTGGAAAGCAATGTGAGTGTGAAATTATTAACCCAGTGGGAACTGTACACAGTTTTTGTTGATTTGGAGAAGGCCTTTGACAAAGTCCCTAGAGAGGTGGTGAAGTGGGCACTGAGAAAGCTTGGGATGGAGTGGCTGGTTAGGGTGGTTATGGCCTTGTATATGGGTGCTCACACCCAGGTAAGAGTGAATGGAGATTTCAGTGATGAGTTTTCCGTGAACGTAGGTGTGCATCAGGGATCAGTTTTGAGTCACTTGTTTTTCATTGCACTTGAAGCCCTCTCACATGACTTCAGAAAGGGACTCCCATGGAAGATGTTGTGTGCTGATGATTTGGTGTTGATTGCAGAGAATGAAAGGGAGAGATGGTATGGGGCACAAGGGCTTAACCAGTGGATTGTGCAATTACCTTTTTTTTATCTCACCCCATGGTGTGCAAAAAATGAAGATTTTTTTTTTTTTTTTTTTTTTTTTTTGTTTTTGTTTATTATAAACTTGAAGATAAACATCCAGGGCATCATTTGGTGAAAAAAAAATCCCTCTCTCTCTCTCTCTCTCTAGCTCTCTCTGTCCGTCGTTGCATTGGGCCTTGCGTAAATTTACGTAGGGGAGTGGTAAAAAAATGATTTAAAAAAACAAACAAAAAAATTGTTTTCATTTATCATAAACTTGAAGATGAACATCCAGGGCATCATCTGGTGAAAAGAAAAAAAAAAAAATCTTTCTTCGTCTTTGTGTGGCGCCATAGGTAAGTTTGAGTAGGGGTGGAGTAGTTAGCGGTGATGCACGGCCAGCACTGCCTGAGCTGTGGCTCGCAATGCCATGCTACCCAGCCTGAGCTGTGGCTCACAATCCACAGGTTAAGAGCAAATGCAGATAAAACAAAAGTGATGATATGTAGGGTTGGTGGTGGTACTGTCAAAGAAGAGGGAGAGTGGTCATGTGCAATTTGCCACAAGGGCATGGGAAGTAAATCCATCTTGTGCAGTGTGTGTGACAAGTGGGTTCTTAAAAGATGTAGTGGTATTAGAGGTAGACTGCAAGATAATGCTGATTTTATGTGTGCATTGTGTTGGGGAGAGCAGGTGGAGATTGTCATGTGTGAAAGGATTGAACTTGCCGGTGAGTCCCTTGAGTGTGTGGAAGAGTTTTGTTATTTGGGAGACATGTTATGTGCTGGAGGTGGGGCTGGAGCTAGCTCCATGGCTAGGGTGAGAAGTGGTTGGATGAAGTTCAGAGTTCATAAGAGATGTAGTGGTGTTAGAGGCAGACTGCAAGATAATGGAGATTTTATGTGTACGGTGTGTCGGAGAGAGCAGGTGGAGATTGTCAGACGTGAAAGGATTGAATTTGCTGATGAGTCTCTTGTGTGTGTGGAAGAGTTTTTTTTATATGGGAAACATGTTATGTGCTGGAGGTGGGGATGGCACTAGCTCTGTGGCTAGGATGAGAAGTGGTTGGAAGAAGTTCAGGGAGCTGTTGCCTCTCGTGACATTGAGAGGGCTCTCCCTACGTGCTAAGGGATCTTTGTATGCAGCATGTGTCAGCAGTGTAGTGCTGTTTGGTAGTTCGACCTAGGCAGTAAAGGAAGAGGATATTCGCAGGCTCATTCATACAGAAATGACAATGATTAGGTGGATGTGCAGTGTGTCCCAGATTGCAAGGCCTGGGGGAGCCAGGTTTATGATGGAAGAGTTGAGAGGTAGGATGAGACTGGAATGTATTGGTGTTGTGATGAGGAGAGGTAGATTGAGGTGGTTTGGGCATGTGGAGAGGATGGGGGATGATAATTGGGTGCAGAAAGTGAGAAGCTTTAATTTTGGGGATGGGTTCATGAGGGGTAGACCGAAAAAGACATGGGACGAGGTCATTAAGTGTGACCTCAGAGTTAACCTGCCACGTGCCAGGGCCGTTTTAAAACGGGCTAACAAAAATCTATGGTCAGTGCCAGTGCCGTTTTAAAATGGTTTAAAACTAAAACATTGATTGTGACCACATTTGTCAAGATTCGTGAGTAAAAATTGGCAGGCATGTATGCTAACTGTTCCTCTGTTAAGCCCTAGGCAGTCAAGGCCATACACCCACTTACTTCCCCCTCACACTCGCTCTGCCTTACTCTGCCTGTGTGCCTCATCCAGTGCTGTACATAGTGAAGACATGTTGTAAATATTTTCACGTAAGTGAAGGGACTATACATAGTGAAATCAAGTTGTAAATATTTTCTTGTAAGTGTAAGAACTGTTCATAGTGATGTCAAGCTGTAAATACCTTCTTGTAAGTGCCAGGACTGTTCATAGTGAAGTCAGGGTGTACCTATCTTAAAGTACGAGTAAGACAGTGCATTCACAGTAAGAGCAACACGCAAATTGTGACAGATGCTGAAGTAATAAGTAATCAGAAAAGTGTACTGAACATTGCTATACCTTCCCAACATAAATACCTGAGTCTACCTTACATAGAAAACGGCTTTCTTACCTACATGGCGAGCATGAGAGAATGGGCATACCTGTACACGAGCATGCAGGACTCAATAAAACCCATTTCTGAGCTGTGGTGAGTATTTTGATGATGAAATTTGTTGTTTTCACATCAAAATCTATCATTTTAGCCAATGAAAAAAAGGTCAAAAAATGGCAGGCACGCGGGTGACCAATAGGGCTAAAAATAGCTAGCACATGGCGGGTTAAGGGACTGAACAAGGAGGCTGTCAGAGATCGAGCAGCACGGAGAGCCGCCATTAGGTGACCAAGGCTGACGCATGCAAGCATGTTGGAGCCTTCAAAAATGAAACAAAACAAACACCAGCTTCCAGCTTCTAATATATCCAGAAGTCTCACTTTATCACTAATACATAATGTTACATGCGTCCTGTGGACACTTTCTGCCTTTGCTGAAGCTATATTTGAATTGAGAGCCATCACAGGGAGAATTTAATTTTAGAAATATCAAATAATAAAATAGTAGGTCAATTAACCAGTTGATGTTATGAATATGTGCACATGTTTGAAGAAAGGCTGCCATGTGGAGACCTAGCTTAATCTGAGACTAAGCAAATTATTATTGCTTTCCGCATGGCTAGTTAAAGTGGTCTTGTAAATATTTTAAACATATATTTGGAATTCATATAGCGTCAGTTTTTTCCAGATTAACCAGATTCCAGACTAAAGGGGTTCAAACCTGTTTTTTTTTTTTTTTTTTTTTTTTTTTTTTTTTTTTTTTTTTTTAATGTGCCCGACTGGACATAGACATCACAGCCTGCTCCCAAGGCCCAGTAGTCCTCCTACATACCATGCACTTCAACATGTCACCACTTCAGCACCAACACCCACCATCCATATTGAATACATGCTAGGGCTGTCTCATACAGGACTGGTGTATTGGTATTAGGAGAGGTGTTTTATGACATGTCAGTGGGTCTTCTGGTAGGTCAGTAAATTCTGATTTTATGAAATTCAAATCCTTAAACTGTTCCCTGCCCCAACGTGAATTTGAACCTGGGTCCGGTAGGACTGCAGGCCACCTCTCTGCCGATTGAGCCACCGCCTCCCCCAAAGCCATGTAAAATACTGTGTACTCAAGAGCTTTGTGATGAAATTGTAGCAATTTAACATGGCCTGTGATTAGATTGTGCAATGTCGGACAGGGACTAATATTGCTGAGTGGGGTTTAGCCTGCCATCAAAGAATTAACAAATATAAAGAATGTTTTGTCCAGGGCTGGTGTAATGCTGGGGACATTTTTATGATTTTTGGTGCATTCTAAGTGATATCAGTAATAACTGGTTTAATGTTAAAATTCATTAGCATTGCCTTAGCCCAGCCAAGAATCAATCTTGTTTCAATTTTGACCACCCACTGCTTGCATGCATTTCATATTATGTACTGTTTTTATCCAGGGTTTAATAATTCATTTAGACCAGGGTCATCTGTATTTAATTATTACCCTCTGTTAATGATTTTGTTCACCTTAGGATAGTCTTCAGACTCAGAAGGTTAGATATGGCCTTTATAAGCTCATTTAGTTCATGAGATGTTTACCAAAGATAAAAAAAAGGCAGGGTCAGATGCCATGATGCACTTTATTGTA
The DNA here is from genome assembly GCF_032717465.1 of Coenobita brevimanus. NCBI lineage: Eukaryota > Metazoa > Arthropoda > Malacostraca > Decapoda > Coenobitidae > Coenobita > Coenobita brevimanus. The sequence continues at coordinate 45,489,978 of NC_137023.1, read as the reverse complement.
GTGCTCATCTCAGTAATTTAGGCATTTGAGCCTGTGGTATGTTGTTCAGCTACTATCCTGTGATAGAAAACCGTTGTATCATCTAGGCTACCACAGTTGCCTACCTTAGGTTCTATCGTAGGTAGTCATGTGCCAGTCCTCAGCGTAGATTGATACCTAAGCCAACTGGTGCTAGCTTTCTCTACAAAGATTTGAACACATATGCTTGTATCCCATCAGCTTCCCAGCTGGCAAAAATAACCATTTTTCAAAGTTGAATAAATTTGTCTGGTAACAAGAGTAAACTGAAAAAGATGTCACTTGGATTCAGGGGGTTAAGAATCATATAATTTTCAGAGGGTCTTGCCACCGAGATCCCAGAAGTGAAGATCCGAGAGTGGGTGTACAGCAAGAACAATCCCTACCGTACGGCAGACGTTGTTGAAGCTACCCCTATCAACTGGGCTGTTCCCACAGTACAGCGCCTCTGGTTTGGGTACGAGAAATTGTCTTGCATGTTGCATACCCTTGGATTCTGTTGAGTTTAATGTATACAGTGTAGTCTTTATTGGTTTTTGTACAGTACAGTATTGTAATTTCTGGAATTATAGTATTGTACAGTACTGTTAGCCCTGCATTTTTTTCTCCTCTCTCTTTCCTCTGTTTTCAAGAAGTATTGCTTTCAAAGTAAGTTTTATGTTAAAATTTTATAATGTTTACAAGGACATGTTATCTTAATTATGACTTTTATCATTTCATAATCCCACTTTTTTTCACCACATGTGATGTGTGGTAAGGTCTAGAAAACAAGGAAGTGGGAAAAAAATTGCAGTGGGAAAACTAAACAGCATGCTCAGCAGACTCAGAATCCTGACTCCACCTCATAGACATTACCATCCACACACCTGAACTTCATGTTACCTATCAAAGATTTAATTGGACAACTATCATGTTTAAAGAAATTTTAAAAAATCATGCTGAGGGTGTTACTACTGTGTCAAGCATTCTTCTGTACAAAATCACCAGCTTGATCTCTCATTGGTTCTCTAGTCTTGTCAGCCTCCAGACCAGCTTCTTAACAAATTCTCATTTACTTTAGGTTTCCACCATATGGCCCTTCCATGCCACCTCCTACCTTCAAACTCTCTCTCTCTCTCTCTCTCTCTCTCTCTCTCTGTATATGTATGTATGTGTGTATATGTACACACACACACACACACACACACACACTCTTGCTTCATCAGTTAATACAACAGTGCTTAAGGTGCGAGTGGTGAAGGAGAGGACTGTGCACCCAGGAGGAAATTGAAAACGAAGCATTAAGGGATGCCTTCTATACCAAGTTGAGTAGAATGGTGGCTGAACAGGGAACCGTTGACAGAAGTGCTAACGGACAGTATAGAGGTCACAAGAACAATCTCTTGAGAGTTACTGATTTAGTATGTGGATAGACAGGGGACCCTTCTCTCCAAGACACCAGGTAACATAGTGGTTGGATGAGAGTGTGGAAGCTGCAGTTATGGAGAAAAGAAGATTCTTCCAGGAATGGAAAAGGAGGGGTGGTAACAGAGAGGAATGCTTGGCTGCCGAGGGTCTAGGTATACATGGCTAAATCTGAGTCTCAGAGACTTTTACTGGATAACTTGAATAGCTCTGAAAGGAAGAATATGATGTTTAAAGTAGTCAGTATGCGAAGTTTCCTCCCTGGAAAGTGCTGAAAATGCACCCAGACAAATAGTAGTCACTTGTGGCTTAAAAGTTATTTTTACTAGGGTGTGCATTTATTTCATAGTACAGTTATATGTTTTAGTGACTGAGATCCAATGTAATGTGGAGAGCTGCTGTTAGGTGACCAAGACTGACACATGCAAGCATACTGGAATCTTTATAAACAGTATGATACAAACAGTACAATTCAGATAGATGGTATGGGCAAATAATACACCAGTCCTGTGTGAGACAGCCCTAGCATGTATTCAATATGGACGGTGGGTGTTAGCGCCGAAGTGGTGACATGTAGAGGTGTATAGTATGTAGGAGGACTGCTGGGTCTTGATAGCAGGCTGTAAAGCCTATGCCCAGAGTCGGACACATTTAAAAAAAAAAAAAAAAAAAAAAAAAAAAAATGGAGAGAATGGGTGTAAATAGGATAGTGAAAAGGGTGTATCTAAGGGAGCTTGAGGGTGGGAGGAGGTATGGTAGACTAGGAAGGAGGAATAATATGGCAAATGAATGTATACTAAAATGAGGTATGAAGGTTGATGAGGCCAAGGAACTGACAGAGGATTAAGTCAGTTTGAAGAATTTCGTATGATGTGGGGAGCTTGGCACCCTAATGTTTTCATGGCGATAATTGTTGAATTGACTTTAGTTGATAGGTAATGTGAAATACTGTTTTTGAATATAGACAGTAATGCTGAGAAGCCAGGATTCCTATGATGTAAATGATTATTGAAAAAGTGTGTGGCCCATTATATTGTTCATGCTGTTGATTTGTTCTCGTCTTTTTTTTTTTTTTTTTTTTTTTTTTTTTTTGACCCTATCTCACCCCATTATGGGTGAGAAAAGAGGTCAACATGATGGTGGTGATGTTTTCAAAGCATTTTAATACAAAATCTACATCTGACCACCATTCATCTGGGTGTGTTATTGGCACTTTCCAGAGAGGAAACTCAACACTCCATCACTGTTTATATAATGCTATCAGTAGCAGTGAGAGGTATTGTGTGCAGTAAGGATGACCATGTGCTTTTACGATTTTGTGAAAAACGTTTGTGAATGATGCTACCAACGTTGTCATACAATTTTGAACGCTATTCCCACCCACTTGGAGGGCAAAATTTGTCTGGCATTATACACAACACAAAATATCAAGATATTGGCTACTCAAATCCTCCAAACACGGGAAATCAAGCAGGTGGCACGTGGTTGCACTTCTTGTGGGAAGCTCCTCTTATGTGGTTTCTTCAAAGCAGGTTAGGTACAACACTGTCAACATTATTATGATAAGTGGCCTAGTTAAGTCTTCAAGTAAAATATCTGGCTGTTACCATGTTATTTACATTCCTTATTGATACAGTTGAAAAACAATGGCATCTTTTTTGAATAAGCTAAATAAGTACTGTATATTACTGATTTTCTAGCTACCCTTGATCTCTCATCTTTACAATGTAGTGCCCAGGCCTCTGTGACATCAGAGTTGATGGGATTTTGTTTAGATTGTACGGGCATGTGGAGAGAGCAGGTTTGAATAAGAATGGCAAAAAGGGTATATCCATCCATCATCTAGTCCTATGTTGCCCCATGAGGAGCATAGGAGCCTGGGACTAGGCAAGTTGGTTCTGACATTTAAGATGAGAGTGACCAGCCTCACTTATCCCTAAGTGGCTTTATGTGAGCAATAAACCACAACCATCCCTTGGATATAAACCTGCACTGGCTCAATCCAATTGGAGTGTCCTAACCTGATAGAATTTCGAAGATATGATAGACTTTGATATGGTAAATGATTGTGTGAAAGAGAGTTATAGGATTTAATGATGCTAGGGAACTGACAAGCATTCAAACAGGCTGGATGAATTTGTGCAGAGGAGTGTATGACCAGGGTTTGGCACCGCTGTTTTGTTGGATTGACTTTCAGAATGATGAGTGTGAAGCTACATGTTGAATGTTTTTTAAACCTACCAGATGGAGCCAGGATTCTGAGGGTGTGAATAGTAAGTGAATGGAAATGTGGCTCATTCAGTTGGACAAGCTTTGGTTAGTACAGTATCTCGTTTTTTTTTTTTTTTTCCGACTCTGCCTCACCCCACCTTGGGGTAGGTCAGAAAGGTGTGGATAATATGATGTCCAGGCCTCTCTAAATGGATGGATCTTGAGTATGGCATTCTTTTCTGTATCTTTCATTGCGAAGAACAATTTATTGCAGACCTTCAGTCTTTCTTTCCTGAGCTTCATTTAACATATATGGTTGCAGATTCAAAATAAGGTGTTTTATTTGGTCAGATCGGTGGTGGATGACAAGAAACGGCGTTTGCGAGCCTTCCTGAGCTGCATGAAGTCTGACACACCTCTAATGCTCCATACTTCACATGTCCCTCAGCACCTTCTTATTATGGCCACTGTTCTCAGGTAATAAAAACAAACAGTAAGACCATTTTCTATTTTCTCTCTCTCTCTTTCTCTCTCCCACCCCGAATTCATACTGCTAACCTCTTTCATTTGCTACTACCCAACTTTCCAGTATAAGTGGTCATTCCCCAAAATGTAAGTGATACATCTGGTATACCCCCTTAATATATGGTTTTCCAATACATTAACTCCTGCCGAGCTGCAGACCTGATATAAGGCACACTGAAGGTCTGCATAGACCAAACCATAAGTGTCATATGAGGTACAGTTTACATTGGCTGTAAACGTAAAGTAACTGCTATGTTCATATTTTGCATTTCCTTTATTGTATTTAGCTGATTTAAGAGATTTGAATTGGTATTTTTGTTTATTTGTTTATATATTTATCTATTTAATTTTTCTTAGGTACATTATGAGCAGTCCAAGTGGACCAGTGTTAAGAAAGCAAGAGTTAGATGCGTTCCTTGTAACAGCCTTCTCTCCTGATCTCACAAATGCACATTACTTACAAGATTTACAGGTGAGTATGCATTTGATTTTGTTTTTAGTAGAAAAAATGTAATTAAAGTATTAAAACTGCAGTTTTGATAGTGATTCCCATTTTGTGTTGTCTTAGAATCATCCTCAACTGTTTGTTACAAAGCCATTGAGTAATGGATCTAATGAACTGTTATTGTTGTTTATCAATTCCAGTCTGTCTGGCCAAGCAGATTGATCAATTGTAGGCAAGCAACTGCCCCAGCAAGGCTGTCCTTTGCAGTGAACCAATGTACCCTGCAGCTGAGAACATTTTACCACAGAGAGGCACGAGGAATAATGTGGAGGTTTGATTCCTGAATGGATGCCACAGTTGCGTCTCCCCACCCATTTAACAGGGGCCCATAGTAGGCTCCACTTCACCTCATAATTTCATTAAGTGATAGCACCCAGGATTGTAAATAGTTTCCTGGGTTACAGGAAACCATTATGCTTGTCACTTAGTGTAGAGCCACCTGGAGTGGAAAGAAAGTAATAAAAAGTGATTGGAAAGAATGGGAGAAGTAGGAAGAGTGAAGGGCAGACAAGGAGATAGAATGAGAAAGAGGAAGGAAGAAGTAGGTAACACTACATCAGGTGAGTGGATGATGGCTACTACCACCAGCAACCATCTGATGAACAGCTAGCGGCATAGGACCCTGGCTATTACGCTGCCAATTTTATGTAGGTTATCGGTCAGTCTGATGAACTATAATAATTTCAGATAGATAGTCCCTGATAAACCATTAAATGAGGATTTGACACCTGGTTCAGAAAAATGTTTGATTTGTGTGTGTGTGTGAGAGAGAGAGAGAGAGAGAGAGAGAGAGAGAGAGAAAGAGAGAGAGAAAACAATCCCTTTAGTTCCACTATTTACACACACATAGACTGTCATATATAAAAACAGTTTACTCCCCCTCCCCCCATGATGAATTTGTCTCTTCCGGCTCATATCCAACTGCTCTTCATCCTGAGTAGTTGGTGGGGATGCCCACCATCCACTCACATGATATAGTGCTACTTGCTTCCTTCTGTATCATTAATTTTCTTTGTCTGCCCTCCATTCTTCCCATTTTCTCCCATCCTTCCTGTCACTTTTTATTACTTATCTTTCCACTTCAGTGGGCAATACACTGAGTGACAAGCCTAATGATTTCTTGTAACCCAAAACACTATTTACAATAGTGGGTGGTAACCACATAACCAGAAAATGGGGTGATGTCGAACCTCCTAAGGTGCCACTGTTACCTAGGTGAAGAGATTCATATGCAGCATCTGTCCAGAAAACAAACCTCCACATTCCTCTCTGCACCTTTCTGTGGGAAAGCGCTGTCTACTGCAAGAGAGCATTGGATCACTGCATGGGATAACCCTGCAAAGGCAGTTGCTTACCTGCACTTGATGGGTCTACTTGGCTGGATAAACTGGGCTTACTCAACAACAACAACCTCCATCCTAATTATCCTTGCTGTATTTTTGACATTTTAATTCATCTTTAATTCATCAGATCATCTTCAAACCTTCCACCTCCCCTCTCCCTACCTATTGGTTGGTTGGGTCAGGGTCCAGAAGACAAGGAAAAGGAAGAAATATGTTAGTTAGAGAACTAATCAACACCCTGCCCCATAAAATGGGGGACATACTCATTGACTCACCACTCAACCCTTCCAGAATCCTGACTCCACCTCTTAGACATATATTTTTTTACCCATACCATCATAATTACTTATCATACAGAGTCAGCCCAACAACTTTCAAATTAAAAAATGGGAGGGGTGGGGATGCCAAACCTGTTATATATGCTTCAAATGTACAAAATTTCTCCAAACAGCTCACTCCCCTGTCAAGGTGGTAGTTTACTGTCACTTGTTTCTTTCTTCTTACTTTGCAGCTGCCCCTAGTAACAGCAAGAGGTTCTCAGCTAGCAGCACTTTTCATGATGGGTGTGGAGACAGCACTGTTTGCCAATGATGCGTGTGGAGCTCCTGTCCCATGGCTTATGTGCTGCCCTTGGCTCTTCTTTGACGGCAAACTTTTTCATGCCAAGCTCATCAGGGCGAATTGTGCCAGATCTTTAGTAGAGGTTATTTGCTTTCTGATAATTTCCACATATGACATTAACCCCTTCGTGGCCGTCGGCATTAAACGGTATTTTATCGGAGCATGGCCGGCGGCGTCAATGTAGTGCAACCTGTAAAAAACTGCGAACAGTTTTGGGGAGGGAATGAAGGTCTAGGAGATGTTGACACAGACCTATTCTAGCCTCTAAACCACTCAGACAATCAGTAAATCTCATGAATCAGTCATGAGTGGATGTCAGTTATTTTGCTTTCCTCAAATATTAATGTAAGAATAAGAAAGCAGGGAAAAAAAAAGAAGTCTTGTTTCCAAGACAGTGACTGCATATCAGTGTTTGCCTTTGGCCTGGGAAGGGAGGGGAGGAATAAATGTTATAAAAAAGGGGGAAGCTTTTCATAATTAGGATACATACTTTTGTTTCTAAGCAGTGATGAGAAATAACAAGGTGAGTATGGTAGTTAAGAAGTCACTGCATGATAGTATTGTGATCCCTGCCCTGACGAGGCATGGACCTTACTAGGGTGGAACAAGTCAAAAGTGAGAGCAGTGGAAATGAGTTACCTGAGAGGAGCATGTGACATGACATGGAGGGACAGGTTGACAAATGAAGAAGTGAAAGAACATTGTGGGGTGGATGTGATTGAGAAAATTAGGAGAAATACACTGAGGTGGTTTGGATATGTGGAGAGAATGGAAAATGAAAGACTGACTAAGAAGGTGTATGTAGGTGAAATGGAGGGAGAAGGAGACGAGGATGAGGTGGAGGGATGGAGTTGAGAAGTACATGAGAGAGGGGGGGGGTGAGATGGGGGGAGGGCAGTCAAATGGTGGGTGACAGAGCGACTTGGAGGCGTTTTGTCTGTGGCCACCTTCTGCGGGATTAGGGCATTTTGGGCTATAGATAGATAGGTAGACATATATTATGTGCTGAATTTGTTTATTTTACATATTTATTGTTTGGCATAAGCATTTCAGCAGCATATGAGGTATTCCTGTGGTGAATGTATGGATGTAAAACTTTCCCTTCCTCTCACATTAATTCCCTCTTCCGAGATGCTCATCTTGGGTCATATCAAACCTCATCTGAGATGGTTCAGCCTGTACCCACACAGCAGTACTCATTATCTTGACACATACTAAAAATAGCATCCTTATTCTCTCTCCACATGAATTAGACCACCCATAGTTTAAATAATCCATCATCATCATCATCCAGACCTCCTTTCCCACCCTAGGGCAGGGTGAGGAGTGACAGTGTCCAGACAGCCCAAATTTGCCCAATCCAGTGGACCACGCTTCCATTCACTCATCATTCAAGCCCTCGGAATCCTGGCTCTATCAGATACACCAAAAACATTCACCACATTTTGTAGCTTCACATAAACGTATCCAATTGAGTCAGTCCGGCCACTGCCACGTTAAAAAGGGGTGCCACGTCTCTGATCGTGCACTTCCCCTCACAACCTTCATCCAGCCAGCTCGATCTCTTGTCAGTTCCCTAGCCTTACTATCTTCATACAGGCATAAACATTATAAACCTAAAAAAAAAAAAAGAGAGAAGACATTCATAATTTCAATATTTTTATTTTTAAGTACAGTAGACATATATTCTGAATTTGTTCATTTTACGTATTTCTTGTTTTGCACAAGCATTTCAGCAACATATGAGGTGTTCTCTCAGTGAATATGTGAATTTAAAACCATCCCTTCCCTTCACACTAATTCCCTCATGCATGGTGCTAATCGAGATCAATATCGAATTTTTAGACAGTGCATTTGGCCTGTGCGCTCAAAGGAGGACCCTTGTCTGGGTAGAGTCTAAAAATATCTTTCGCCTCTCTTGGGCACAAACTAAACTTCCCGAACAACAGAAATAAGTCGATACTTGCATAAACACAATGAGCATCAAGAGATGTGAAAAAAAAAAATCATAATTATTTTTGTTAATGAAACCTCCCATGTTATGTACTGATTTTGTTCGTAATACACATATATAGTCATTTCAAACCATTTCAGCACCACTGAAATTTTGGGGGGCATGAAAGTTTGGATATTTCATAGTGTAAAGTGTTTTCACTCTTCTGCTTAATTTTCACTGACAAGTATGAAGTCACCTGGCAAAATATTTCACACTTCATTATGAAGCACAAGAAGGGTCTAGGAAGCTAAAATATTGCTTTCCCAGGTACGCCAGATGTTTCTCTTCAATGTGGCTAGGGAAAAAAAGTGATTATCGAAACTTGAAAAATCAGTGCCCAGGTTGGCATGTGGGTCCTGACGAATTCCACCGGCTCGGCCACAGAGGGGTTAATTGTCTGGTGTGCTTAAAGACCAGAATTCAGTTCATGTAGGTCAGAAAGGCTTAATAATTATACAGATTGTGATTTTCTTGTCAAAGCTGCTTAATGGTCTCATTATTGTTGTCTAGCTTATGATCATTCAAAAATTTCTTAGAACTTCATGAAATGCCAGTCTCTGAGAGTAGTTCAGACTTGCTTAATTCTGTGTCATCCTTTTTCTCCTGATAGGTGTGTGAAGGGGAAATTGAATTGGTGGCAAAGGTGGAGCGGTGTCGGCAGGCTGTACTGGAAGGTCTCAGAGTGGAGTTTGCTCATCCTCCTGTCCCTTCCATGACTGGGATAAGCAACAACCACCACCACCCAAAGGTGGTTCCACCTCATCCTCATCCTCATCACCACTACCCACTCTATGGCCCCTACAATGGACGAGGTCGAGGAAGAGGTACCTCCATGGACAGTGTTATTTTATTGGGGGAAATGGCCATTAAAAGTCTTTGGTTACAGTAAATTTAAAGTAATGCACTACCGATATCACATCAGTCATTGCTTTGGTAAAATAACCACAGGTTTACTGTTGCAGTATGTGTTTATTTATACCCACAGAATTCCATTTGTTAGTCAGTATAGCATATAATATCCTTGGAAAACATTAAGTATATAATGGGAAAAAAAACTTCGTATTTCTGCATTTGTCTAAAGATCAGGGGATTGATTCCTTTATATATTTTTTGTTTCATTGATAACACAAGTGCTCTTGGGCCCTTCTGGCCCTCTCACACTTGCTCCTGCGGAGGGCTCTCACAGTGCATCCTCACTTTCTAATGCTTCGCACTCGTTTCCTCGTGCTTCTCACTCATTTCCTCGAGCTTCGCTTATGTGTTGCGATCATTTCAGGTAATCTGAGTCATGTTTATGTGCTGTTCTAGTCTAACATCGTCACTATCAGCCGTCAAGGCGACATCGATATAGAGCCATCAAAAACCCTACGGTAAACGCAACCCTAATTTCACACACTTACACTGGGAGCGGTGTTTTTTGGTCAAACTTTGATCGCCCATTAAATATAGTGAAAGTTTTTGAGTTATGATGGGACCAAGTTTTTTCACATTAGTGAATTTTTTACAATTTTTGTTCCAGTTTTGGTGCGATTTGAGTGTGTAGTTTCGGTTACCTAAAACACACACACACACACACACACACACACACACACACACACACACACACACACACACACACACACACACACACACACACATGCCTACTGCTATAGTATATTAGATAAGAGTACATTAGTAATACTGTATATTGTTTTCCCCATTATAGTTGATTTTCCTCATTTCGGCTTCATTTATTACTGTGTGTGTGTGTGTACTGTATATATATATATATATATATACAGTATATATATATAATTACAGGCGGCTTTACATTGAGTGACAAGCCAAATGGTTTCCTGTAAGCCAAGAAACCATTTACAACGTTGGGTGGTAACCATATAACCAAATCGTACATGCTCCCTACATGTCAACAAGTGGGTTGGTGGAGGGTTAGTGCCTCTCCCTGTAAAACAAATACTGTACTGTAACTCAAAGTCAAATGGCCACCCCATACAGGATTATGGCGTCTGGCAATAGATAGATAGATAGAATTCATCAGGGGAACAGTTAGGACAGGCTAGGAGTACAGTATTTCTTTTCTTCCATGTACCCTCGATGAGCTGGTCTAAACTGGTTTGCTGCCCTCGCTTTCGTACCCCTCGATGAGCTGGTCTAAACTGGTTTGCTGCCCTTGCTCTCATACCCCTCGATGAGCTGGTCTAAACCAGTTTGCTGCCCTTCCCCCCCCTCTCTCTCTCTCTTGTAAATAATACGAAGCAATACACACCCAAATCGCACTGAAATCATACGAGAGTGGCTGAAAGTGTTATTTTATATTATATTGTTAATTACTGTGATAAAATACAAGTGATTTAGTAATGTTTTTGCGATAATCAGAGAAGTCATGATGCTAAGCGCATTTCCTAGCGAACATTTTTGCGTTTGCAAACTGTGCAGCGATGCTTTGAAGTGACTCATGACATATATCAGTAAGCTTTATAAAAGTGGTAATAAAAGTCCTTCATGAAGTTTGGTTAAGTTTGCAATGATTTTCCTCAGATCGTTACTGTTTTGCTATAGTCAAACGTAAACACTGGATTATCATAACAAAATCATAGGAGATTGGCTAGAATTGTTTTATTTTTATTATTATTGCAATTACTGTGATGAGGTAATGTGGCTGTAACCCTGTTTTGTATGGAAAAAATCTTGTGGTTTAGTGGAAATTTCCACCTCCTTGGGCTATTTCTTCCATCAGACAGTCAAAACACACCTTGTATTCTCTCAAATCATTCTCTGTTCTTGGAGTGCCTTCGGACATGCAGTTTGTTGCAAACGATAGTAGAAAGATTGACATTCGTCTGACAAAAATGTTAGCTCTCAAGATTAACTGTAAGTGGATTACAACACAAGTTGAAAACACACAAATTTTTTCCTATTTCTCCACAATGAGCACATCAGTACGTTGTCATCACAGCCGCTGCAGCCAAAGGGTTAAGGGAGGTCCAGGGGTGTTCTTAAGGGGGGCAGCAGATATCCATGGATTTTTAACATACGCGGGTGTCTGTTACGTAACCCCCGTGGATGTTGAGGGACCACTGTATATATATGTATGTCTGTGTATATATATATATATATATATATATATATATATATATATATATATATATATATAATGTATATATATATATATATATATATATATATATATATATATATATATATATATATATATATATATATATATATATATACTGTATATATATATATACACACACACACATACATACTGTTTTTGTGTGTGTGTGTATACGATCAGTCTTCCCCTTACGCGGTTTGCTGTAACGCAATATTGCTCTAACATGACACAATTTTGTGGAAGGAAATAAACATTCTAACGCGGGTACTGATAGCATAACTTGGTAGTTTGAACCGGACAGGCTGTGACGCGGTGTGTCACAATACATGACATCATCACCCGCCAACCACACTTCTCCTTTCTCGCTCTCCCAGCCACCCATCCAATCAGAACCTCCCTACTTCCCTCCCCCACTCAGCCCACTCTTACCCACACCACATCCTCCTCAGCTTGCCTCGTGTTGTGAGACATACTGCCTGTGTTAGCTCCGTGGAAGAGGATTTTGTGTTGCATTTTGTCACTTGGTGTTTCGCTGCTGGTTGAAGGTTGAGAAGATGCTCTGCTGGTTGAAGGCTGGGGAGATGCTGTGCTCATGGAGGGCCAGATCCTGTGTGACTTGCTGGCATGGTGAGAGTCTGCTTGAAGAAGGCTCTGATCATAGTCTGCCTGGCTGCCCTCTTCTTCACTTCCAGCATCGTCCTGTAGACTTTCATCCCCTCCTCAGGTCGATTAGCTCTGTCCCTGCTTTGTCCTGGGAGGGGGTCATTTTTCCGCATAATGTCAGTTATCTCCTCCAGCTTCATTAACAACTTTAAGATTTTGATATTCAGAGCTTGGACCTCAGGGACGACCTCCTCCTCCTCCTTTGCCTCCTGGTGTGCCTGTTGGATCATCATACTGAGGAGCTCCTCATTGCTGAGCTCCTCCCTGAGGCTCTCAAGAACCTTCTCCACATCATCCTCGTCAACCTCCCCGAAGCCCACCTCATGCAACAATTCCACTATGTCCTGCCACACAAGCTGGACAGGCAGAGCTTGTACACCCTCGGGGAAGCTGGTGAAGGAGTGCATGCACTCTGGCCACAGCTTCCACCCCACACTGTTCATGGTCTCTTTGCTAACCTGACTCCATGATTCAGTGACATTCTCTAGGATGTGGCGTATGTTATAGCCCTTCCAAAACTGCTGCGCTGTTGTCCTGTCATCACTATCACAGGCCCATACCATCTGCTGCATAGTGTGACATAGGTAATAAGCCTTAAAGGCAGCGATCACCCCTTGGTCCATCGACTGCAACAAGGACATGGTGTTGGGGGGCAGGAACACCATCACAATATTGCTTGCCCATTCCTTCATCGCGAGAGGGTGGCTAGGCGCATCGTCCACCACCACGACATAACTGTTCGCCAAATTTTCACGCAAAGCATAACTCTTTAGCACATGAGAGAGGTACGAATGGAAATATGACAAACAGATATGTTAAGTCAGCCAGGCTTTCTTGTTCGACTTCCAGATGACCCCAAGGTTCTCTTTAACATACCCCACCAGAGCCCTGGGGTTCACGGAGTGGTAGACAAGGAGCGGCTTCAACTTGAGGTCACCCTTGATGTTGCCCCCCAGCAGCAGTGTCAGCCAGTCCTTCGAGGGCTTGACTCCTGGCATAGACATTTCCTCCGTTGCAAGATATGTCTTTGAGGGCATTCTCTTCCAAAAGAGCCCAGTCTCATCAAAATTCAAAACCTACTTCTCACTGTAGCCACCCTCCACGATGATGCATTTCAGTTCATCAGGAAACGCTGCCGCCACTGTGTCTGTACTCGCTGCCTCACCGTACATCTTCACGTGGTGGAGGTTTGCTCACCTCTTGAACCGGTCAAACCCCCCATGGCTCGCCATGAAGATCTCGCTTTTACCAAGATCACGCCTGACCTTTAGCTCATCCCATAGCAAGAGAGCCTTAGTGCATATAATTGCCTGGCTCATGGGTGCCTTGTGCAGATTCTGATCCTCCACCCACATGCGCAGCATCTGCTCCAGCTCCTCCATCGCAGGCTCTTGCTGGCGGGTGATACAGGAGGTGGATAAGGTTGCAACCTCCCCAGCAACAGCCTTAATGGCCTCCTTCTTCTTTATGATGATGGAGACAGTCGACTGGGCCAGGTGGAGAGCCAATGTGATAGCACACGCACCTTCGCCTCTGTCGTGGCACTTAAGAATTTCCAATTTCACCTCTAGTGACACAGTCTTGCACACTCTTTGTGGGAACATCACCAGCACCACCACTAGCAGGCCTCTTACCACCACAACTAGGGCCTCCACTAGCACTGCCACTAGCCCCACCACATGCAGCACCCTTACCAGACATTATGACACTTATTTGGTCCAAAAATCGCACAATATCACACCACACACGATTAGTATCTTTGCTTTACTCACAGCACTGCTCGAACATGGTTACAGTGCATTACGATAGCAGCTTGTGTAACGTTGGTGGCGCAACACAGCGCATGGTAGGTGAGAGTAAGGGAGATCCTCACTTTGAGATGGCTGGTGCGAGAAGAGCGATACGGGTGAGCGCAGGGTAAGCGATGGCTGTGGGGCCTGCGTGAGCATTTCTGCACATCCTGGGAGGCAGGGGGGCCCTGCTAGCCACGGGAACGCATGTGATTCAAAATTTCTACCCGTCGTCTGTGGATGCGACATCAGAAGGCCCATTGTTAAACCAGGGCATTGCCATCGGGTATCGGGGCATGGTTGTACAGTATATGTTCCCCCATCGCTAAGCCGGGGTATCTCATCTACGGGTATTGTATACTGTATTGGGGTATTACTGTACTTGTACATACACACACTGCACACGCGAGTACCAAATTGCAAACCTTGTACATATAACGAAGTAATGAAGAATTCTAGGCCAGATCTATATGAAATGTTTTTCTATCAACTAAAAAAGATTGTTTCACTGTATAAGCCGAGCTTAAATCAAGTAGCCAAAAGTCGTTCATCCCCTTGTCTCAGGGTTACTGTCCTCTTGTTGATCCCATCTACTGTACTGCCTTCTTATTATATTCAGCAGATCTCATCTTTTTTAAATTACAGTGAGAAGAGTGACTAAATATTACATTTTATATAAAGCATAGAATATAATAACTAATGGTTGCGGGCAGTTTGTGCTTAATTTAGTAGTGAGTGTACATTATTTATGTACATAAACCCACTGCCACCACACCTACCACCAGCACATAGTATGCCACACGCTTATCTCGTTGTTTTCGGCCTTCTTTTTTTCTTTCTCTCCTTTCCCACTCACCCACATTTTATTTACTGTGAACCTTTAGTGGGTTTCAGTAAGACTTTTAAGTAGCAAAATAGTGTCAAGGTAACAACATTCTTTCACACACAATTAGGCAAAACAGTGACCAGAATATTCAATAAAAGTCATTTTAATGTTTCTTCCATCCATATCCTATCTATCTATCTATCTATCTATTGCCAGATGCCTCAATCCCGTTTGGGGTGGCCACAAACAAATCGCCTCCAAGTCGCCCTGTCCCCTGCCATTTCACTGCCCTGCTCCCAACTCACACCCCCCTCTCTCATATACCTCTCCACCCCATCCCTCCATCTCATCCTCAGCCTCCCCCTCCCTCTTCCCCCCTCCACCTCACTCACATACACTCTCTTCGTCAGTCTCTCACCCTCCATCCTCTCCACATGGCCAAACCACCTCAGTGTGTTCCTCATAACGCTTCCTATCACATCCACATCCACACCACAACGCTCCTTTATATCCTCATTCGTCAGCCTGTCTCTCCACGTGACTCCACAGGCTCCTCTTAAATAACTCATTTCCACTGCTCTCACTCTTGACTTGTGTCCTTCCAACAATGTCCAAGCTTCACTTCCGTACGTTAGAGTTGGTATCACAATACTGTCATGTAGTAACTTTTTGACTTCCATGCTCACTTCCCTGTTTCTTATCACTGCTTTCAAGGAACCAGCAACCTTTCTTCCCTGCTGTACCCTTTCAAGCACTTCACCCTCCAAACCTCCATCCTTACTCATCACACTACCCAAATACTTAAACGTACTCACATTTTCCAATTCCTCACCATCTAACCTCGCTGTACATTCACTAACTTCACCTCTCTCAAAGACCATCACTTTACTCTTCCCTACATTCGCCTTTAGGTTCCGTTTCTTACACACTCTCTCAAACTCATCCACCAAGCCTTGCAGCTCCCCTTCGTCTTCACTCAACAACACAGTATCATCTGCAAACAACAGTACAGGGAGTTTCCAAACACTATCTTATCCAGTATCATGATATTGACAGCATATATCAGTATCAGTTTGGTGTTGGAAAAAAATGCAAATATTGGCAATATATCGGTTACAGCACTAGTCCTAGCTCAACAGGCTAGCTGTTTACTTTTGTAGAGCCTACGGTTGGATACTTTCTGAACAGACCTCGTATACATATGTATATTTAAGATGTATTGCAAATGACTGGTGCCAACAGGTGGTGGTGGGCGGATGTTTTCTCGAGGTGGACAGCTGCAGGTGGCAGGGGTGGTAGTGGGATCTTGGGGTCCGAACTATGGCTCCAGTGGGGGAGATAATCGTTCCCGTGGACCTCGGCACCCGGTGAGTGGCTTAAAGTATTCTCTGAGTATGGGATTTTGCTATGGGATTATGTTTTGCTTAGTTAGTGAAGTGACACCTATGTTTTATTGTTTGTGGGAAAGAAAATTTTCTGATGTAGGTGCTACCTATATGTATCCCAAAGAATTAAACCCTTCTTTACCAACCCCTCCTCCCAATGTAAACACTACGTTTACCCCCCCATACCGACCTGACAGCTCCCCCTCCCATAGTGTATGTTTTTTGCCACGTCAAAACTATTCACTCTTTGTGATTTGTTTGTATACAGATGATCACATAAACCCAGCATGATGTTGCTATTGTAAAAATATATTTATGAAGTAACTCATTATATAAGTTTACACATCTTATGCTAAAGCACTGTTACCCAGGTAACTACTGTACAAATTGGATTGAAAAAAATATCATGCACAGATGGATGGCTTATTTATTTACCTTGTAAGTTCAGTTGATTTTGGATGATAAATAATGGTCTAATTATGTTGATAAAGTATCTATGTGTTGTGGTGCGCTCCGAGGCAGACGCAAACAGGTGAAGCCAGGCCATATGCGAAAGATAGGAATAAAAGAATAGAAAATGGAGAAGGAAGAGGATATAAAGTATAATAACAAAATAAACCAAAAGCAAATCCATAATAACAAGCAAAATAAAGTGGGTGAAAAGTAAACTATGAAAGTGAGAAAAAAGGAAAATAAAGTGAAAAACAAGAGAATGAAGATGAAGAGAAAGAAGGTAGGAAGGAGTGCATGTTGGCTACTGGCTGTGCCAGACCTGGAAATGTTCGGGAGAACAAAAGCCAGGCTGTTCATTGCAGGCAGGGCAGTATTTCCTTGCCCACTTTGTTTACCTTTCAGCAGTACATACTCTGCATCTTCATTGTGGCCGACGACGTGTTGCAGTAGCAGGTATGGGCATGATTCCATGAGTTAGCTGTGGCTGTGCAGCATCAGAGGTGCTAGGTTGTGTACCTGTAGGTGGGGTGTATCTTGTTCTTTTTTGTTGTTTCTTAGGAGGTATTCTTTCTTTCTTTGCAGTGAGCAAGGCAACATAACCCAGACTGTATTCGTACAAAATTTCATGAATAACACATTTCAGGAAGTCATAGTACTCAATACTTCTAGTACATGCATGTAGATTTTGGCATACGATGCGAGCATTCAGTACCATTCTAGTTACCATGTGTAATCCTAGTTTTTTTAACCATGCAAGGGATTTCCTTGTGGGATTGTAGGGTTCAAGTACTTGATCCACAGAATCTACAGCCCCCATCTGCTTGTTGTACCTCTGAATAAGTAAGGGCTTCTTGACCATCTCTACTTTTCCACCTCTCAGATGACGTGTGTGCTCCACATAACCAGCTTCATGCTTAGTTATGATAACATGCACAACTTTACGATCACGGTGCTTGATGACAAGAATATCCTACATTCTTCCAAATATAGCCTGAGACGTTTGAAGTTGCTGGGATGAGATGTTCTTTGGTACCTATCTGTTTGGACAAATTGTCCCAGTGGTTAGTGTCTTTATACTCAGTAAAAATTTAGCAAGATGAAGAGAACTGTATCAGTTATCTAGTACTACATGCCGCCCTTTATTGAGCAGAGACTTCATCAGATAAACAGGGACACATTCAGACTTGCTGAGAACTGCAAGCTCAGGATCCTGCAACATTTCGTCATAGAGGCCAGTTGTGTAGAGACAAATATTCCACGTTTAACCTTGGACATTTGGAGAACTGTGGCAGTGTGCAAACAGTCTCAGGCCAAAATGCTTCCTCTTGGTTTTGATATACTGGCAGAAATGCAGACGTCCTTTGTACAGAATGAGAGGTTCATCCACTGCAAAATTTTCCCCAGCAGAAAAATATTCCATACATTTCTCATGCAGCATCTAGAACATTCCAAGCCTTGATGTAAGCTTTCTGGGAACAGCATCATCAGGATGTGAAAACCTAAGAAATCTGAGGATCTGAGAAAACCTGTTGCGGCTCATCATAGCTGTGGTAAAAACAGGTGGACCTCGACACAACAAAGATGAGCTCCAGTAAGGAGACAAGTGAGGTAATTTGTTCAATCCCATGGTTAGTTGTAAGGCAGAAAACACATACAATTTATCAACTGTCACATCTGTCCGTTTTTTCCCCATAAAGTTCTTTGGATTCTTTGTGGGATTGTCTTTGAAAAAATGTGCCGCACAAGTATTTGTCCACACACATAGTGAGTTCATTACATCTTTACTCATAAACAGCTGGAATCAGTCAAGTGCAGTTATTGAATGTGATGCATGATTTGCAACAATTCTTGGATGCACATCCACAAAATCCTCTTCCACAGTAGGCAAGACATTAGGTCTAGGATCTCCAAATGGATCAGACAAAAGCATGAAGTGTGTGGACATATGACGGTGATGGCAACCTTGACCCACATGTTGCCGAGAGGGTGGCATCACTAAGCTCGCTACTAATTTCCTCCTCCTCCTCACTCACATCAACCTTGCTATGATTTTCAGGATCATAGCCATCATCATTGTCATCTACTGACACAGACACTGTTGCATTATCATCTGATACATTTACATAAGTATCCTCATGAGGAATAAGCTCATCACTATCGGAATCCGCCAGAGACACCATGAGAGAAAAATAACCTGTACACCCTCTCTCGTGGTAAGGTGCATGGTAACTGGCGCTGTCAGGCAGGCCAAGGGGTGTAAATTTTGCCATATGTTAGCGGAAAATATAGTACGATGTCTATAGTAGAAATTATAAATAAAATAATGGTTGGTCTAAAAGAGGTTACCTCTTCAGAACTTCGTCACAGTCTTTGTTGTCAAAACACAGAGCTGTTGCTGTCACATGGTCCTTAGAAACAGCCTTACCGGGCTACCCTTAGGCCCATATGCTGCCATTCATTAGAGGATGTACCAGTGAACCACAGTTGCGGTTCCGGTGTCTCACAGGTATTTGCAAATGACGTAAGGGGATACATCAAAACACATTTCCGGTGAAGAAGGGGTTAAGCTGCTCCAGTAGCATCTAAAAGGCAGAATTTTTATCATCTAATGCCAAGCTGAAAAAGATTTAACACCCTTGTATTGCTTCTCACGCATTCACTTACCAGGTCAAATTACATTTACTGTTCATGCCTCTTCCCTCTCTTATACCCAGTCACACGTACAGTACTTTCTGTATTGTATCTTCTCTCTCTATATGACACACAGATTTAGCATACTCACACTTGCCCTGTGCTAATTAAACATTGTTGCTCCTACTGTCAAGAATGTCTTGTGTTGTCATCCTCTTCAATCTCTATAACCCACATATTTCTGAGTCCAGTTTTCATTACAGTACTCTTATTCTCAACTGTTTCTAACTCTTACCTACTCACTAAAGTACTGTACTAGTAGTATCTAAAGTGTTAGACATAATAAAAAAAAAAGTACGCATATTAGCAAACTACTTATCAGTAGATGACATCCCCAGTTGTCTTTTGCAGGCATTTTGCTGTGCAATTTTCTGTTAAAATTTTATTGGTACCAGTGTTGTAATACTGTAATTATGGTGACAGTTACTGACATGATCCTAATGTGCCACAGTGTAGTTGATGGTGTTCAAGTTAGTAAGGTACTTGCTTTCATGCCTAGTAGGGACCGTGAAAAGTGCCTTCAAAGTTGATTCCACCAAAGTTGGGGCATTGACATTATGGGAAATAAGCTAGCAGGGACCGTGCCGGTAAGAAATTTCACTCCCCCTAGCGTATTTCCAACTTTAAATACGTCCTAAAGTTATGTGATGTGTTGCTATTAACACATTGTCATAAACTAACACTAAATTAGCAATAAAACATAAAAACATCATAAAATACACTTGTATACAATGTGATTTAACAATATTACTTACATGTGTAACACAGACACTCCCTCCATTCAAACATACCACTCATCAGAAAGACAAGGTTGAAGGGCTTAATGGACTCAATGCTAGCTGGTATCCAAGGCCTTGAATAGGGCTAGTGGGCCCCACCACTGCCTCCAACACTTGTCTCCATCACCAATAGTTCTTTCTTGTTGCATTCTTTGATGCCTCTGAAGCTTGCCTCTCTTGCTCCTCCACAAAGCCTGAGAATTCCTCATTGAGCATGAGGTTGGCCATAATTTCAGGATCTGGGCGGGTGCCATGTCCAGAGGACCCCTCAGCTCAGACTGGGACCTCCACTTCCCAAGCCTCGTGGGGCCTTAGTTTTAGGTATCGAGTTATTAACGCCTGTTGACCTTTCTGGATTCATTTGTTGAACGCTTCACCAATAAGAGAGATTATTTATTTTATGTTCTTGATCGCATTCTCTTTGTGGGTGAAATAGAAAGACCCAATCTCCTCAGCAGTTGACTCACGGGCAATACTAATGTGGAATATGTGGGACAGAAATGAAGTGGTTGAGGCTCTTTTCACCTCCCCTTGTGGCTTCTGGACAGTATGTTGCTCCATCTCCGTATCTTTATCAAGCATTTCTTCTGCGGATTCCTGTGGAGGTGCGTGTCTGATCAGGTCCTCAATTTCCTGCTGTGTTACGTTGGCAAACCTGGGAACTGGGATCTGCTGTATTGTCTCCACCGTTTCTTCTAAGAGCTGCTGTTGCTCGTTCCGGCCAGGCAGACTGGCAACGAGATTTGGCAACAGCAACTTCCATGCGTAGGTAAAGGTGGGCAGAGAGAGTGGCTCCCATGCCCTCGCTGATGTCTCAACTGCCTGGTGGATGCTAAGTTTCTTCCAAAAAAACATGGTGGAGGAAGAAGGGACAGGGTCGTCAGTGTCACTCTCACTGTCCAAATCAGACACCGTGGAGGTCATAAGCTTAGGTGACTCAGAGCCCTGGATTTCTAGGAGCTCCTGTAGCGTGTCCATGGCCGGCCTAAGCCAGTTGTGGATGTCTTGGTAAAAAATTAGTTTGGTGTTGGCAGTCACCTCCTGATCCAGAGGCTTGATCTCTGAAGTGGTGTTTGGAGGCAGAAACACCACCTGTGCTGCCAGATCCCACCCAGCGAGGAAGTGGGCATGGCATGGAGCATTTTCTATAAACAATAAGACACAGAAGACCAGGTTGTTCTCTTCACAGAACACTTTTGCATCAGGGATAGAGTGGTTGTCAAACCATTCCAGGGACATGATGGAGGTCAAGTAGACCTTGGAGTTGGATTTTCAAATGTGCCCCCTTAGGCTCTTCATGTCAGTGTGCTAGTAGGCTCATCGCTGCCTCAAGTAGTACAGGATAAAAGGGCGCATCCTGTGGGTTCCTGTAGCGTTGGTGGTCAGGAGGGCTGTAAATCTGTCCTTCACCATCATGACACCCCTGTCCTGCTTTTCAGACTTGGTCGATATATATTGGGCAGGGGGATCACTTCCAATAGACTCCAGTCTTGTCACAGTTATAGACCTGGGCCAAGGAGTAATTGGCGTCCTCAGTAATTTTTTTCGGCTACAGCTGGGAAGGAGGCCTTGGCTTCCAAATCAGCTGACTGTGCCTCCCTATGGTAGAACACATGCTTGACTTTGGCCCTGCCTTTGAACCTGTGTAGCCAACTTCATGAAGCAGTGAACTCGGGGGGGTGACGCAGTGTTACATTTCTTTGCAACTGCATCTTAAAATAGAGGGGCAAGGTCTTAAATTTCAGGCCCTATCACTTTAATGCTTTCCTAGGTCCTCCTATTCAACCACTGAAGCAAATAATGTTCTACCAATAGCATAACTGAGCTGTACTTGGTCACTGTTTTCACTCGTCAACCTCCAGTGCCTAGTTCAAAATACTGACCTTCATTGCAATGGCTAGATTGGCTATAAGTTTAGTCAGCTGTTTTCTCATACTACGTCCAGTCGACTGTGGCACATTAGGAATGGCTCGATATTACAAACTAATGGGGACTGAGAATACCACTTGCTCTGCGAATAAAAGAACGTATGGGAAAAAATAGGGATTGGTTCTGTGACCATCCGAGTGACCCTCCACACAACCCTTAAACAAGAATAAAGGGTCAATACACCTGAATTATTAAAAAGCATCAGTCAATACAGTATCCTGCATGTCATCAAAAGTTTGAATGAAAAGCACCACATTTGAGAACTTTTGTCCAAATGTTGTTGTTGTGCGGGTGGGGGTTGGGTGCCAGCTGCGCTTACCTTGCAGAACCACCGCTCTGGCTGGCTTGTACTCTCTCTCTGAGGCCTGAGAGGCTGCATTGGTGGACGGTGCAGGGCATATTACACCTCCACCTCCTCCTCCGATGCCTCCAAGGTTGGTGACGTGAGGAGGAGGTCACACCCCTCGAAGGTTGGATTCTGATCCTCTTCAAGTACTGACAAAGATGAGGTAGAGGGTGCAGCTGATTCAGTGGGTGCTGGCGCAGTGAATGCACCGCGGGTGGCTGTGTGGTGCATGGTGGTGTTTGTGGCGCTGCAGGCTTCTTGGCTGATGTCTTGGAGGGTGGAGGTTTTAGGGCGGCGAACAGTCCTGGCAACTGCCTTGCTGGTGCTGGGGCCTGGATCTACTGCTGCTGTGCTAGTGGAGGGGCAAGGAGAGGACAGCTTGACAAAGTAGCAGTCCAGTGTGGTCTGTGCTGCCTGCACTTTCTTCTGACAGTACAGCTGCTCGTATGGGGACAGAACAGATGCAACCCCTGCCTTGAAGTCAAGTGCATGATCCAACAAAGGGTCTTGCTGAACAACCTTATCTGTGCAGCCCTTCATCAAGTCTATTATTTCTGCCAGGAACCTGGTGGTCAGCGCCTTCAGCTTGGAGACTTCTTCCTCCTGGCTCTCCTGTTCATGGTGTTTGTCGAGCTGGAACAGATCCTCATCCGAGAGCGTCTGTGTGTGTGACTCAAGAAGCTCCTCAACGTCCCTCTCGTTAACCGTGGCGAATCCTGCGTCCTGTGCGAGCACTACGATCTCACTACAGACCTTAGGGACTTCCTTCTTGGCGAAGCCCCTGAAAGAGTGCACGCATTCTGGCCAAAGCGCCTTCCAGACTCCGTTCGTGTTGGCCTCTGTAACCTTCGCCCATAAGTCTGTGATGTTGCCAATGGCATCCTTGATGTTGTAGTCTTTCCAGAACTCCTTTACCGTCTTCTTCCCATCCTCGATAGGTACCACCAGCTGCTTCTGACACCTCCTTATGTAATATGCCTTGAAGATGGCAATTACACCCTGGTCCATAGGCTGCAGTAAGGAGGTGGTGTTCGGTGGCAGAAACACAAGCTTCACATAAGGGCAAACGTGATTGATGATCGTCGGGTGCCCCGTGCGTTGTTGAGGACCAGCAGACACTTGCTGGAGAGGTTGTGTACCCTGCAGTATTTCTCCACGAAGGACGGGGAGAAGTCAGCAATGTACTCCTGGGAAATAATCCTTGTCATGCATGTTCTCATGCTAGCCCGCCAAACAACTGGAAGCTTCACCATCTCAACTCCTTTTAGTGCCTGTGATTGTGCGAAATGATAAACCAGGAGAGGCTTGAGCTTGACACCTCCTGCTGCGTTGCCACTGACAGAGTCAAGCAATCCTTGCTGACCTTAAATTCTGGCGCTCTTCTTTCATCCCAGGAGATATAAGGCTGGGAAGGCATCTTCCAGAAGAGGCCAGTCTCGTCCATGTTAAATACCTGCCTTGCATCATAGCCACCCTCTTCAATGATTTTTCTCAGCTCCTCGGGGAAGTTTTCTGCCGCAGTTTCGTGCGCACTCGCAGCCTTGCCTTGAATACAGATATGGAATTTGCATGGCCCTTGAAATGATTAAACCATCCATCACTTTCTTGGAAGTTGTCACTAGCAGGCATAGCCCTAAAATGGGCCGGAGTAGCACACGCACCATCACCCCCCAAGCTCCCGTCACCACTTGCCGCATCACCCTCACTTTTACTTTCACCCCTAGCCACACGCTCATCATATTCCTGCTTGCAATTTTCCCACAACAACACCGGCCCCCCCCCTCCCCCCCCCCCTTTTTTTTTTTTTTACATGTCTGACTCTTGGCAAAGGCTTCAGGGTCTATTCCCAAGTCCCAGTAGTTCTCCCTGGGGCCCAGTAGTCCTCCTACATCTCCACATGTCACCACTTCAGTGTTAACACCCACCATCCATATTGAATACATGCTAGGGTTGTCTCATACAGGACTGGTGTACTGGTATTAGCGGGGGTACTTTTATGACATGTCGGCGGGTCATCTGGTAGATCAGAAAAGTCTGCTTTTTAAGAAATTCAAATCCTTAAACTGTTCCCTGTCGCAGCCGGGATGCAAACCTGGGTCCATGAGGACTGCAGGCTGCCTCTCTACCGATTCTGCCACCGCCTCCCCCTTTTGCTAGATAATGGCTCGAGATAAAGACACGTGGGCCTGACTCTGGTCTTCCAACCAGACTGGCAACAATTTTTCCATCTTTTATTTGACACAGTCACAAGTGCAAGTCTGGAACTTACTAACAGGCACAGAAGAACTCACAGCCAAAGCCTGCACTGTACTCATATTTTTCAATATTGTACACACAGTGGAGGAAGACAGCTTGAATGAAGCACATATCTCCGCCACTTTCTGACCGCTGTCGTGCCTCTTAATAATCTCCAGTTTCTTGGAGATCAGAATAGACTCTCTGGGATGCCTAGCAGGGGCAACACTAGGGATGCTTATGGGATGCATTGGAGGCATCGTGATACTGGACAGCACTGATATAGTACAGGTACACTCACACCCACAAGTGGAACTGAAAGTGACTCGGGACGCGGGAGAATCGCGCATGCTATCCTCTCCAGTAAACTCCGCCCATTAGGCTTAGTTTCCCATGTGGCTGGCTAGCAGTGGCCCGTGAAATGTGAAATTTGAGTACAGTACTTGTACGTATTCTCACAGTCCTTATGCTCGTAACAGTAGTAAATGGTATAATTTTCTTAAGCTTGTAATTTGGGATTCTCGCTTTACGAGTGTTCGCACTGCGGGCCATGACTTTACATTTTGCATAATTCAAAGTTGCAAGCACTTCTCTCCATTTCTGCCTCTATTTTATATTTTAACTTGTCATTATATTTACGTTTTTTCACCCCCTTGCGGTAGTCACATTTGGCCTTTCTTTTACTGTGTACTGTTCCAGGTGCATGCCTTCTTACACCATTTCCATTATCACCCGGTCCACCTATGGCTCCACTTGAAGCACAAAGTGGCATATTTCTGTCAGTAACTAATCAAGAATGTGAGAGTGTAACAGTCAACTTGAAGTCACATAGAATACATGTGGGAATCAGGCTGAAACTGTGTGTTGGCTCTGGCATTACCATGGTGAGAATCCAAAACTTTTGCTGCCGGAGATTGCAAAAGTGCGTTTTTTAGTCACAAATGTGCAGTCACAGGAATATTTGATGGCTGCCCCCAAAGTGCATTTTTTCAATTTGAATGTTATAAAATTAATGCATTACTGTACAGTACTGTAATATTCAGAGAGGAATCATTATGCAGAAATTAATTCATTAATGTCATGAACAGTGAAGAACTACATTTTCCAATTTATTTATCAGATAGAGCCAGGATTCCAGGGTCTTGAATGGTGAGTGAATGGAAGTGTGACCCATTGGATTGGGCAAATTTGGGCTGTCTGGATGTTGCTACTCTTCACCTTGCCTTGGGGTGGGAAAGGAGGTCCGAATGATGATGATGATAAAGTAGAGTACAGTAAGTCCCCGCGTTTGGCGAATTTCAACTTGGCGAAACTCACTTTTGGCGGTAGGGTAGCCACGGACCACCGAATGCGCGCTTGGCGATTTGAATTCGAACTTGGCGGTCCCCTGGCGGTCCCCCCCACTCGATGTGCCACAAGAACAGCCACAAGAACAGCCGCAACCTCCCCAGCCACCCCAACCTCCCCAGCCAAGCTTCGCTGCCCTCTTTAAGCTGGATGCTGACTTTTCTGGCTTCGATGGAGTGGATGATCAAGCGAGACAAATGGTTGCTAAGGGGGTTATGGGGGAGGAGGGGGAGAGTGATGAGGAAAGTGGTGGTAGCAACTAAGCTGCCCCCACTGCCACTCCGACATCCCCAGCCAAGCAAGCCTATCTTCACTCTATTTACGGTTAGTTACAACCTTTATATCATGTCTTATTAGCTTTATTTATTGTTTATTGGTCTGTTTTCTACATGTGTATTAATATGTGAAGGCAAAAGATTTTATTTCAGCTCGAAAGATGGTGTTTTAGGGGTCAAAAGGGGGACTTTGGCAATGACCAAAGACTGATTGAGGCACTTTATAGGCAATTTATATGGTAAAAAGAACTCGCGTTTGGCGAAATTCGCATTTGGCGGTAGTTTCGCCAGACTAATTGGATCGCCAAACGCGGGGGCTTACTGTACCTCTTTTGGGTATTAGCTTTTATGACTTTCCACCTGTCTGTGGTAGATGGGGGCCCCCATCATCCACTCACTCAAGGTAGTGCTGCCTTATGATCTGCACTGAGTGACAGGCCAAATGGTTTCCTGTAACCCAGGAAACCATTTACTATGCTGGGTGGTAAACATTTAACCATGTTATGGCACCGGGTGGTTTAGTGGATAATTAGGGCGTTCCAGTCGGATTGAGCCTGTGCGTGTCTATACCCAAGGAGTGATTGAGGTTTATTGGTCACATAATGCCATTCAGGGATGAGTGAAGCTGGTCATTCTCATCTTAAATGTCAGGACCAACTCCCCCCCCCCCCAACTCTGGGCATAGGCTTCACAGCCTGCTATCAAGGCCCAGCAGTCCTCCTACATACCATACACCTCTACCTTTCACCACTTCGGCACTAACACCCACCCTTCATATTGTATACATGCTAGGACTGACTCATACAGGACTGGTGTATTGGTATTAGCGGAGATATTTTTATGACATGTCGGCAGATCCTCTGGTAGATCAGTAAAGCCTGATTTAATGAAATTCAAATCCTTACACTGTTCCCTACCCCAGCCAGGATTTGAACCTGGGTCCATTAGGACTGCAGACCACCTCTCTACCGATTGAGTTACTGCCTAGCCCTGGGCTCCTACACATCTCATGGGGCAACACAGGATTAGATGATGATGATGGACTGTCTATTTACCTAGTTGTCTGTCTGTAGCCAAACTGTAATCCCAAAGGGGGTGGTCATAAACAAATTGCCTACGTGTCAACCTCTCATTTCCTCCATCTCACTTCTCATTCATCTACACCTCTCCTTCTACCATATCATCTTTCTCTCTCCCTATCCTTACCCCTCTACCTTAGTCACATACACTCTCGTAGGTACTAACCCCTATTCACTTAGGCAGACCATCTCGGTACTTTTAATGCTTTCCAACAAATTCCGTACCACAACAATACCAAACTTTCTTATTTCATTTGTCTGTGTATCTGTCCACATAACTTCACACATTCCTTTTAGATAATTCATTCTCACCTTCATTAAGCGTGTGTCCTTCCACCAGAGCTCAAACTTCACTTCCATAGAGGTTTTTTTTTTTTTTTTTTTTTTTTTTTTTTTTTTTTACCAGGCAACATAACCATTTGGCCTTGACTTTATGGTAGTATATCACAGTCATACTAATCTTGCCATCTTTCCAGGATTTTTCTTTTTCAGAGCTAACATCTCCTGGGAATTCATTTAAGATCTCATACACCATAGTCATTTTATAGTTACATCATTCAAAATCTGGCATTCTAGTAATAATTGTAATCAGGGGATTGTATGAAGGTACTAATGTGATCCTGTCTGTCATACTTTATTGTAGTTTTGGGAGGGGACTTAAATGGTCATGTAGGTGAAGCATCTCAAGGTTATGAAGGAGTACATGGGGGATGTGCGTATGGTAAGGATTGTTGAAGGGGAAAGGATACTTGAGTTTGGGGAGGCAACGAACACGATTGTGTGCAACGCACATTTTAGGAAAAGAGAGAATAGGTTAATTACGTACGAGTCTGGGGGAAATAGCACTCAGATAGATTATTTTCTGGTCAGGAAGGCTGATAGGAGGTTAGTGAGGGATATTAAAGTTAGAGGAAGTGAGGCGTGTGTGCAGCAGCACAAACTGTTGATTTGTGATATGGTGCTTAAAGAACGAGTGATGAAAAAGAGGACTCACGTACCTAGGAGGAAAATATGGAAGCTGGAAGGCCAAGCAGTATGGGATGCCTTCTATAGCGAGATGAGGAGAGTGGTGGCTGAACAGGGAGCCATAGACTGAGGCTTTAATGAACAGTACAGAGCCCTCAAGAACAACCTCATGAGAGTTGCTGATGTAATATGCGGATGGACAAGAGACCCACCAAGACATAAAGTAACTTGGTGGTGGGATGAGGGTGTAGAAGCTGCAGTGAAGGAGAAAAGAAGGCTTTTCCGGGAATGGAAGAAGGGTGGTAACAAGGAGGAATATTTGGCTGCCAAGCATAGGGCTAGAAGAGAGGTTTACAGGATGAAGTCTGAGTCACAGAGGCTTTTACTTGATAACCTGAATCATGGGGAAAGGAAAAAATGTGATATTTAAGGTGGCAAATCAGATGAAGAGGGATAATTGGGATATTATAGATGAGCAGTGTGTGAAGAATGATGAAGGAAGGGGAGTGGTGAACAGTGGGGATATTAAATATGTGTGGAGAGAGCATTATAGCCAGTTGTTGAATGAGGAGTTTGACTGGGACAGGGAAGGTTTGGAGCCAGCAGATCCAGTGTTTGGCCCTTGGCCTTTGATTGATGCTGCTACTGTGAGTGAGGCAATAGGCAGGATGCAGGTGGGGAAGGCAGCAGGTGTATCTGGGTTGACTGCCGAAATGTTGAAGGCCTCAGGAGATATAGGGGTGAGGTTAGTCATTGATGTGATAAATATGATTATGTATGAGTGTTGTCTCAGATGATTGGCTGAAGAGTGTAATTGTAAATGTGTACAAAGGATAGGGTGATGCCCTGCAAAGAGGAAATTATAGAGGTATAAAGCTTTTAGATCAGATAATGAAGGTAATGGAGGGAGTTCTAGAAGGTATGATTAGAGATAGAGTGAGTATTGATGAGATGCTGTTTGGGTTTATGCCAGGCAGGGGGACCACTGATGCCATATTCATTGTTCGACAGCTTCAGGAAAAATGTATTGTGAAGAAAAGGGATCTGTATTTTGTTTTTGTTGATTTGGAAAAAGCCTTTGACAGAGTCTCTAGAGAGGTGGTGAAGAGGGCAATGAGAAAGCTTGGGTTGGAGGAGTGGCTGGTTAGTGTGGTTATGGCCATGAATGTGGGTGCTCGCACCTAAGTAAGAGTGAATGGAGATTAGAGTGATGAGTTTTCTGTGAATGTTGGTGTGTGTCAGGGGTCAGTTTTGAGTCCTATGTTATTTATCATGTACTTGAAGCCCTTTCACATGACTTCAGAAACGGACTCCCGTGGGAGATGTTGCATGCTGATGATTTGGTGTTGATTGCAGAAAATGAAAGGGAGGCGGAGGAAAGATTTAGGAAGTGGAGAGATGGTACGGGGCACAAGGGCTTAAGGGTAAACGCAGTTAAAACAAAAGTGATGATATCTAGGGTAGGTGGCGGTACAGTCAAAGAAGAGGGAGAGTGGCCATGTGCAGTTTGCCACAAGGGTGTGGGAAGTAATTCCATCTTGTGCAGTGTTTGTGATAAATGGGGGCACAAGAGATGTAGTAGTATGAGAGGTAGACTGCGAGGTAATGCTGATTTTATGTTTGCGGCATGTTGGGGAGAGCAGGTGGAGATTGTCAGGCGTGAAAGGATTGAACTTGCTGGGGAGCCTCTTGAGTGTGTGGAATAGTTTTGTTATTTGGGAGACATGTTACATGCTGGAGGTGGGGCTGGAGCTAGCTCTGTGGCTTGGGTGAGAAATGGTTGGAAGAAGTTCAGGGAGCTGTTGCCTCTCCTGACATTTGGAGGACTCTCCCTACGTGCTAAGGGGTCTTTGTATGTAGCATGTGTTTGGAGTGTGATGCTGTATGGTAATGAGACCTGGGCAGTAAAGGAAGAGGATTTTCACAGGCTCAAATGTACAGAAATGACAATGATTAGGTGGATGTGCTGTGCGTCCCTGCATGCAAGGCCTGGAGGGGCTCGGTTTACGATGGAAGAGTTGAGAGGTAGGATGGGACTGGAGTGTATTGGTGTTGTGATGAGGAGAGGTAGCATGAGATGGTTTGGGCATGTGGAGAGGATGGGGGATGATAATTGGGTGCAGAAGGTGAGAAGTGTTAATATTGGGGATGGGGTTGCAAGGGGTAGACCGAGAAAGACGTGGGACGAGGTCATGTGACCTCAGAGTTAAGGTACTGAACAGGGAGGCTGCCATGGATTGTGTAGCATGGAGAGCCACCATTAGGTAACCAAGGTGCACGTATGCAAGCATGTTGGACCCTTCAAAAATGAAACGAAACAAGATACACTGACCTCAATAATGTTAGCCATGTTGGATATGTACTGTAGGTAGAGATTAGAAAAATTTTTTGCCAGAAAATGCTGAGCATGACAGTTCCTCTCATTCGGTATTGTTTCTATTTTAGAATGAATGTTCATTGTCTTTTAAAATACAGTTAGCTCAATTTTCTGGCACATCGCAGCCAAGGCGGTGTCTAAAAGTGACATAAACAAACTGATGTAGTACCCCTTCCAAACTCCCTCAAAGGGGTTCTAACCTTCTAATGTCTGACTTTGCTCATATCTCTGATTTGGGTAAAATTAATCATGTTTTTAATGTATCAAGAAATCAATTCCTACATCTATCAGCCTGACAGATCTGCTGCAGGAGGATCCTTTAATTTTTGACGGTACTATATCAAACTTAATCCTTCATCATCATTAAACATACTTGGGGTTTCATTCTATCGGGATTTATCTTTGGAAGGTTATATCACCTCTCTTATAAAATCTACTTCCAAGAGATTAGGTGTGCTAAGCTGATTCTGTGCCTTGTTTACCTCTGCACAGTTGTTGACTTTATACACAGGTTTTATTTGCCCATGAGTATAGTTTAACTCACATGTGGGGAGGCTTCCCACTTACAGTTCTTCTCAGCAAGATGAAGTCAAAGGCTTTTCATCTCATTAACTCTCCTCCTCTTACTCCTTTGAACCTGTCTCTTTGCTGCACTGTTTCCTTTTTATCTCTTTTGTATTGCAACTTCATTGTTCACTGCACCACTGAACTGTTTGCTTGCATCCCTCCACTACTGCAGTATGTACCCATCTAGCAGCAAACTTCCATCCCTTTTCTGTCCAGCTCTCTAATGCAAGAGTTAACCATTACTCCCAGTCCATCATGTATGCAACAGGTCAGCTCTTGAAATGTCTCCCACTATCTATATTTCCTACTGCCTATGATCTCCAGTCTTTCAAATGCAGTGTGTCCAGGTATCTCAAAACGAGCAGATCTTGAATTTGTCTTTCAACTTTATTTTTGTTTTTTCTTGGAGGTAACAATTTGCAGGCTTCTGGCCTTTGGTTCCTTCTTTCTTGCATTGAAAAAAGAATGAAAGAAAAAAAAAAGATAGCTGCACTGGTGTGGGTGGGGGAGCATGGTGGTGGGACAGCATATAGGTGTGCCAAGCGGCAGTGAAGATGAAGCAGACATGATGGATGTTGCTGAGGCAGGAAGTTGCATTTGCACACCATTCACTGATGGCCTTTGCCCCTCTTCAGTGCTGGTGCAAAGGGGGAAAAGGAGTTCATGGTGGTCGCCATGTTGCCAATTTCTTAGTGTCACAAGCTCCCTGTATGTCCTCAAGTGCTGCTTGATGCTGTAGGTTGCCACATCACTCCTTGCCACGTTTGAGTCCATGTTGGGATTTACGAAATTGCCTGGTGTATCATTACAAGGCCAGGTTGAGGATTTCACAATGGGTGTTCTCCACCACTGGGAACCCCGTGAAGGAGTGGACACATTCTGGCCATACTTTTCACATGATGGGCATTAAGTGTACTTCACGGCACCTCCCACACCATCATGATGTAGTCGATGCTTTGCTTGATATTCTTCCAGAGTCACCTCATTACATCACTTGTCCCTGAGTCACTTGCCCTCACCATTTGCTTCATGGTGCAGTAGAGATAGTAGACCATGAATGTGGTGACAACACACTGGCTGGAACAACAAAAACGCATTGTGGGGCAGATACACCACTTTGATATTTTCCACCTAGTTTTCCATGCTCTCAGGGTGGCTCTGGACATTATCAACCAGCAGGAGGAAACGGTTGGAAAATTGCTCCAGCTAGCATAGTCACAGAAGTGAGGGGACAGGTATCCTGCCTTGTAAGAGCAGTGTGTGAAGGTCAGCCATGCCCTGGAGTTACTCTTTCAGGTAACCCCAAGGTTTTACTTTGCATCTCCTGCCAGTACTCGAGGGTTCTCCCTGTGATACATGAGGAGGGGTTTGACCTTCAGGGCCCCTCCGCATTCACTCTGAGGAGGAGAGTGAGGTGGTCCTTGGCTGCTGTAAACCCTGGCCTATATCATTCTTCCTTGCTTATATACTGTAAGTCTTCCAGGAGATAGATTTCCAAAACAGGCTTGTTTTATGAAAGTTGAGGACTCGTTTTGGAGAGTGTCCCACTCCTCTATGATTGCCTTCGACTTCACAGGGAAAGTGTCAGCCTCCACATGGTCAGGACTAGCAGCCTTGCAATGCATGGTCACATGTCTAAAGCCAGGACAGGCCTTAAACCACTCAAGTCAACCCGTGATGGCCTTGGACTCCTCCATGGCCTCAGTTCCTTGCTTGTCTCTTAAATCCATCCACAGATCAGGAGCCTTAATGCAGATAAACTTGGATGCAGGGACTGCTTTACTTGTTCAGTTCATTAACCCACAAAGCTAGGAGGTACTCCGTCTCCTCCATTATAGGCTCCCTTGTTCTGGTTAGTCATTAGTGATTAGGGTAGGCATGTAAGCATGACGCTAGGAGAGCAACCGATTTTTTTATTACCTTTGAGACCATGGACCAGGGAAGCTGTAAGGCCTCGGTGGTCTTGATCGCTCCCTGTCCCTCTGTATGGCACACAACAGTGTCAACTTTCACATAAAAGGAAAGGCTATGCCTTGGCCTTATAGCCTTGCCCCCAGCAACATCAGCAGCACCATGCTTTCCACAAGGAGCAGCACCAGATGTGATTTCTGAGTTACAAGTTTCAGTTATTTCACACACTCACAAAGTTATATCTCGACATATTATGACACAGCATCGTTCGTTGTGCAGTTGCACTGATATTTGGGATAGTGATGGTGTTTTGACAGACTTACACAAGTGAGAAGGTTAGATATTTAGGAGAATGTAAGGAAGGTGATCACAGTAGCAGGACACGTGCGAGCGGACGAACGAGATAGGGTCTCCAAATGGGTGGTGTGAAGGAGGCTGCCTGCATTGAGTCTTGAGATGGGGGTTCTGCATATATAAACAGGGTGGCCATCTTGGGTCAAACATCTGTCTGTCAGCTTGCTTGTTTCTCGGCATCTGCATGGGATTCTTGCAAGTGGCCATCACAAATATCATTCTAGCAAATTCACCATCATTTCACCATTGTTATTGCAAAACTGGGTCTACCTTTTAGTTCTGCATTATAACAATTTATCACATAGGAAAGAAATGTTTAGTGAATCTTGGCAGTATTTACCACTTCATTGGAGACTTATCAATATTGAAGGATGGTACACCATTCGTGTTTAGTATTGAGGGTGGATATGGCTATAACACTCCCATTCATGGTAACAGTGGGTATAATGTACTGTTTGTTCATGAACTGTCTTGTTGATAAGTCCTAAACAAGTGGCATCAGCAGAGTTTCAAGTACTATATTGTACTGTGCAGTACTGTATTAATGCTTGATTTTAATGGTAAGGACACAAGTCAAGAGTGAGAGCAGTGGAAATGAGTTATTTAAGAGGAGCCTGTGGAGTCACATGGAGAGAGAGGCTGACAAATGAGGATATAAAGGAGCATTGTGGTGTGGATGTGGATGTGATACGAAGCGTTAGGAGGAACACACTGAGGCGGTTTGGCCATGTGGAGAGGATGGAGGGTGAGAGACTGATGAGGAGATTGTATGTGAGTGAGGTGGAGGGGGGGGAGAGGGAGGGGGAGGCCGAGGATGAGATGGAGGGATGGAGTGGAGAGGTATATGAGGGAGGGGAGTATGAGATGGGGGCAGGGCACTGAAATGGCTGGGGATGGGGCGATGTGGATGCGATTTGTTTGTGGCCACCCTGTACGGGATTGAGGCGTCTGGCAATAGATAGATAGATAATTTGATTTCATGTTCTTGAGTTTTCTTTGACTTGACAGGATTCTTTTGATATGGTATGTTTGAATCCACCTTTAATTTGATATGTATTCTGAAAGGACTTATACAGTGGGGGGAATTGATGCATGACGTTAAAGAAATTTAAGTGTTAGTTCAGTTTACAGTAGTAAGACTGGCAACATTATATGAGTCATTTTATTTGTATTCTGAAAGAATTATTATTTACCTTGCCTGCCATAAAGTAGTTCAGTCACATTATTAACAGTGGGGAAAGTGAAGCATGATATTAAATGAATTTAAATATTAGTTCACCATAATAAAACTGACAGCTTTAAATGAGACATTTTTTATGTACAGTACAGTCAACCCTTGGCTATCACGAGTAATTGGTACCCTAGGCGACCTGCCATAGCCAAAATCGCGATAGCCATACTTAAGAACTAATGGGAAAAATTCTGATTGGTTCCCCGACCTCCAACTTTACCCCAACCTTACCCTATTTTCACATCTCCTTCACTAAAATACCTGGGATTACAAACCAATGCTGCAAATTAACAACAGTACAGTACATAAAGGTTATAAATAAAACAGAATTAACTGTAATAAGCCATTTTACTTAACATTTTTGGAGAGGATGAGGGGCTTGGGTGGGTTGAAGGGGTTCCGAGGCTGGGGACACGGCACCTCATACGAGGTTTGCCGAGGATACGATGGTAAATCGGAACGGTAACGTGGTAAAATTGCCAACGATACCACGGGCATTTGGAACCCGTCTGTGTGGATTCCTGCCGACGATACGACGGGCAAAACAGTGTGACCAAAACCCAGGCTACTCGACAGAGAATATATCATACTACATTATTAAACATTTAGCCTAACACTGAATACTTATTAATACTGTATTTTATAATAAATATCAATCTTTTTGAAGGCCTTATAAAGAGTTAATATTTCCTACACCGAGGAAACTGTGATGTCGATAAACTATCACGTGTTTACAACTGAGGACTCCACTGCAGGTAGAGTAGACGAACCAGTCGCCACCTGAAAACACCACCACAACAACAACGTACTGATGGCTTTATCATCGATTTCCTGGACAAGGGCAGCTGAATTCGCCCTTATAGAGAAATTGAGGCAGTTCCGCGTGTGTACCAGTTTGTAAGCAAAAGTTGCTTCTCCTTATTCTTTATCGAGTCAGCGACAGCGATCACTGTCCACAGTCGCGAGACGGGGCTCTGGCAACAGTGTGAGAAGCATGTCCTTTGCCGAGGATACGAGGAACATGTGTGATAGCGTCCAAGTTTTGTTCCACTTAAATCTTCCTCGGCCGTTCCTGGTATGAGGTACCGTGTGATAGGGCCTGACTGGCCACCCCTCCGACGCTCTATCTCGTCTAGGAATTGATCAGCTTCATCAGGAGTCTGGAAGGGACCCTGAGCATAAGGCAGGTTCTTTCTCTTCCTCACTTGCCGTCCTGGGTTAGCCACGTTACGTGCACCAATGGTAGGAGGGTTGGATGGGGTATTGGTGGCCATTGTGGTTGAACAATAGGTCTTCACGGCTATAGCTGCTGTCGACTGGTAACGCTGACTCTCTCTGAACCTTGGCGGGAAGGATGGGTAGCTGTAACCATGTCTTGGGCCAATCAGCGCTCGGGTAGCCTGTGATGCCGCGCCAATCACGGTGCGAGTATACGCATGGGCGGAGCCCGCGCGATTTGAATGTTTCTGGCCGACCATCGTCCGCGATAGCAGTATTTGAAGTCGCGATAAAGGTAATCGTGTTGCATTTCACCTGTCCGTGATAGCCATGAAACGCGATAGCAAAACCCGTGATAGCCAAGGGTTGACTGTATTCTGAAAGAATTTTATTTTTTCTTCCCTGCCATAAAGTAGGTCTGTCACATACTAACATTGGAGGTATTGAAGCTTGACAATTAATGAACTTAAATGGTAGTTTAAACTAATAAAATGGACAACTTTAAATAAAACATGATTGTAGTTTGTAGTACAGTACATGGTATGTAGATTCAGTATTGTATGTCTCTGATATAATCTCTCCCTATCATAGATTGGTTTCAGTAATATTGTATTATTTTCATTATTTTTTTCTTTAAATGAAACTGAGAAATAACCTCTTCTTTCCATGGTGTAGTATGGTAGTGGTGGTAGTAGGGAGCTTGGAGGAAGCATAGGTGGCAACAGGCTGGCCAGAGGCACTCGTGGCAGACCTACTGTCTTGGTAAGTACAGCTCAAATAATTTGCATATAATACATTCAGGTGCTGGAATATTAGTTGCAATTGTAGTAGAGATGTAGTAGTAGTGTCATAAGTCTGTCCATCTCTCTGACTAATGCCTGATGACACATTGTATAAGTGGTGTCCTCAACAAGTAACATCAGTTTTATGTATACATTACTGTATAGCCAACGGCCATACCACGTTGAGTACACCGCTTCCCGTTCGATCAGTGAAGTTAAGCAACGTTGGGTCTGGTTAGTACTTGGATGGGTGACCGCCTGGGAACGCCAGATGCTGTTGGCATCCCTACGTCAAGTGGGGTTGGTGGAGGATTAGTGCCCCTCCCTGTAAAACAATTAACTCTAAGCCCTTGGCCACCCCGTCTGGGATACATGGCGTCTGGCAATGAATGAATGAATGAAAATTACTGTATACAGTAGTCATACTTACTAGGGTAACGCTTGCAAGCTTGTTGGAGCCTTTATAAACTGAATGGTCATATGTAGTGTAAATTATCTCTTATCAGTTTGGGGGGAGATTTTTGGAATGGAATTTTTAATTGCTTATTAGATTGACAAGCATTAAGAAGAAACATGTACTACTGCATTGAGCAGCAGAAGTTTCACTCAGAATTACTGTTGGTGTGCAAAAGCAAATTACTGTCTACCATCTTGAAACATTAGAAAAAGGATTTACTGTCCATGTACAAAAGCAAAATTATCTTTTAATTTCCTGAAGCATTAAAAAAAAAAAAAAAAAAAAAAAAAAAAAAGGCTTAACCTCCCTGGAATTTTTGTACAGAAC
The DNA here is from genome assembly GCF_032717465.1 of Coenobita brevimanus. NCBI lineage: Eukaryota > Metazoa > Arthropoda > Malacostraca > Decapoda > Coenobitidae > Coenobita > Coenobita brevimanus. The sequence goes on along the minus strand of NC_137023.1, from coordinate 45,452,249 downwards.
CCATCTTCTTGAAAACATATGATGGAATACAAACTGAGTATCAGTCCTCTTATGCTCATATCTCTGCCAAAACTATCCATTCTATGTTCTGGAGATTTGCCCTCAGTTATTAACTTCTGTCTTCCTAGTACAGTAAAAGTCCCCCAATCCGACCACCAGTAATCTGAATCTCAATACATCGAATTTTTCATGGCATTTTTTTTTTTTCTTCTTCTCTCTGCCGAATTTTTCTGGGCTTTATCTAAGATTTATCTGGCTTGGACTTGCCCGTGGACTTGGTTGTACCAGCGTGAAACTGTTCATTTACACTTGTATTCATTTCCGGTGAGTAAAACAATAACCCGTATCATTTTAAGTGTTTATTTAATGATCATGTACATATTTCTAATGTTTTCAAAGGTCCCTTCCGATAGTCTGAAAAACTAATAGTTCGGAAGACACTCAGTCCCCTGTCTTTCGGATTACAGGACTTTTATTGTACTTGTCTTTCACCTTCTTTGGTGTGTATAATGCAAGCCATGTAGGTGGAGGTAGGGGGGGTTGCCCATCACCCATTCACTTTATGTGATGCTACCTTCAAGTGACTACACTGAGTAACAAGCCAAATGGTGTCTTGAAGCCCAGGAATCTTTCTACCACATTGGGTGGTAACGATATAGCGGGTCAAGGTATTCCAACCGATTGTGGCTTAGTGGGTTTGCATTCAAGGGCTTATTACGGATTATTGCCGTCATAATACCACTCACAAGAAATCAACCAATCATTTGCCTTAAATGTCCAGACTAAGTAGCCTAATCATTTGCCTTAATCCCTAGGATACGCAATTCGATCGACCATACTGGCATGAAAATCTGTATATGGAGCCGATTTTTTAGCTCTTACAGAAGTAAAATGTGTTATGCCCAAGGTTTAGAGCTTGAATTTATGCACCTTATGCCACAAACAGAGCATTTTAGACCAACTAGTTCATGAGCTATAGGCTTTCAAAGTTGAAATAAGTTAGCCTTCCGGGTGGGGCAACTCCAGTTTTCTGTGTACTCTCACTCCATTCCCCCCCTCATTCCTCCCCTCCAATGACCTTCCTCACCCACTCCTATCACCCCCCATCTCTACCCCCCTTACTCCCTACCCCTGTACCCCTCTACTTCCCTCTTCAGAATATTCCAGCTCATTTTTTTTTTTTTTTTCACATGCAAAACAATTATGTCGGTGTTCCTCGCTCACTTCCAACACCCTTTCCCCCCAACACTTCTCCCCTCCCCACCTTCCGTCCCCCCATCCCCTTCCCTCATAGCTGTGTAGTAAAAAAAAAAAAAAAAAAAAAAGCATGCAAAATCTTTTTTCTTGGTGTTACTCACACACTCCAGCATCCACTCCCCTTCACCCCTTCACCCCCCATCTCCTCCCCTCAGAGTTGTCAAATCAAGTAGCTGTAAGAACTTCAAGGAGGAAAAAAAGCTAAAACATGCAAAATAATGATAATGGTGTAAGAGAAAGATAAACCATCCATCCATCCATTGACAGACGCCATGTATCCCAAATGGGGTGGTCAAGGGCTTAGAGTTAATTGTTTTACAGGGAGGGGCACTAATCCTCCACCAACCCCACTTGACACAATTTATTATTATAAAAAACAAGCATTACTAATTTTTACAGGAAACGATACAGTTTATACTGTACATAGTGATTCATAAAAAAACATACATTCTGTGTTTCGTGCATCGATGTGTACAGTTACACAAACAGTAATCTGGTATTGAATGAAAACACACGACATGAATAGTAACAATGACGTATTATACTCCAGGCAGGGGTGGGGGTGAGTTGTAAGCAGACAGCACACTACAGGGGATGGGGATGGGGTGGGGAGAGGCCTGGAGGGGTGGTACGAGGGTATAGAGGTGGGAGACAGACACCAACGACAAAGAGGACAGGCAGAGAGGGAGTACAGGGGTGTGGAGTGTTGGTAGGGGGGATATAACCCTCCCCTGGGAGATAGGGAGGGGGGGAAAAGGGGAAGGGGGAACCATGATTGAGGATGGTGGGGGAGGGGGAGGGAGGGAGCAGGAGAGGAAACAAAGGTATTGGGATAGAGGAAGGCGGCAAGAGAGCAGTGAGGGAATCAAACCCCCCCCCACCCTACCCCACCTCCTTACCCCCCACCATGGGTACAGGCCCGGGTCCTCCCTCCTTCCTACTGAAGACTTTGTTCTCATTGGCTTGCATTGATATACATCACAGTCAGGCGGAAGCCTAGTGTTCGCAGTTTTTCCCAAAAGCCCCCCTATCGATCACATTTGGTACCTTGCGTAATCCTGAAAAAGGATCGGTCGATCCTGTTAGCACTTTAGGGGCTAAATATGTAAAGTAAGTGTGCCCAGCCTTAGATGGCAATGTTTCTAATGGGAAAATAAAGGACTTTGCAGATTTACCATGTAGACTTTGGGTACCTGTGTGCAGAGTTGTTATGATTTAAATGATTTAAATTGTGATTTAAATCAATTTAAATCTGAGTGAAGAATATCATGATTTAAATCAAAATGGATTTTCTTTTATATAAATACATTAAAAATGAAAAGGACAGAGAATGTGATGGATGTGAATTGTACAGATGCATCAAGTCTGCTTGGCCTGTACTCTTCCTGTACTGACCTTGATCAAGTCATGCACCAGTGATTGCCTTTTGTTACAAGGCAAACATTAAAAAACAGAGGAAAGAAGGCTGTTTGATAATAACAATGATTATGATTATGCTCAGTGTTAACATATGAACTAAACTCTTCTTTGAACACATAGTAACATGATTCAGTCTAATGATTATGATCCTAATTTGACAAAATATAAAAGACAAGTTGGCGACTTTCTTCAGTATCTGACAGTGTGAGTAACCTCCCCCATACCAAGAAGTGCTAGCCTGTGGTGCACTTCCTTACTCCCACTTCCCATTCGCAGTGTTATTTTCGATTTTGTAAGTCTGTTTACTTGAACAGTGATGTATAATCATATCTATTGGACACATTGCAGCAAGTGAGAGGAAAAAAATTCCGGTATGGTACTCTTTTTGACAGAATTCCCAGAGGCACAAACAGGGTTGGAAAATAAATGACATGTTAAAAAATTCCAATTTAAATTGTTAAAAATGCAGTTTCAATAAAAGATATTGATTTTTTTTTTTTTTTTTTTTTTTTTTTTTTTTTTTTTTTAAATCTGTGATTTCCAACCCAGCCTGTATGTTTGTTGTTTGTGAGAAATTCCCCTGTATTTTTTTCCAATGGATGGGAACTGTATAGGTACTGCATAGAGGCTGTTCTGTCAGTTTGGTTGTACTTTTTTTTTTTCTTTCTTTTTAATGAGGATATACCTAAAGATTTTTTCCCCTTCCAACATTTTCATAATTGGGTCACTAATACTGTGATGTTTGGGTACAGTTGAGACATCATTTTGTTGTATGTATGAAAAAGCATTTTGGTCACTGTCAGCCTACCCAAGTTCCATGTTGTACTCTTTTATCTCACCGAAATCCCCCCCCTCCTCCCTCCAACTACTTGGCTTTACATCATAGTACTTGCATATACTTAGAGAAGTTGGCTGCTGTCAGAAAGGACATGATATCAGTCTCAGGCAGGAGGGAACAGTTTTATTGTTTGAATTTTGTTAAAACAGACTTTATTGATGTTTCACAAGACCCACTGATATGATGTGCAAAAATTTGCTGAAACTGTTTCATTACACCATTTGAATGAAACAGCCCTAGAATGTACTGTATTCAGTATGGATGATAGGTATCAGTACCAATGTAGAGACATATGAAGATGTGTGGCACATAGGAGGGCTGCCAGGCCATATGTAATAGCCATTCAAGTTTTTTCCCTGAGATGGAAAAAAAAAAAAAAATTGCTGCCAGGCTTTATGGAATACACAGTCCAATCTGTAGCTGAGTAAAAAAAAAAAAAAAAAAAAAATTAACATTATATTTTCCATTTTCCTATGACTTGTTACATGTTAATTGGCTTTTAAAGTTTTCTCAGTTTTTTAACGCTTCCATGTATGTCTTCCTTTTACACAGTAACCAATACCACAATCTACCAAACTTAATATAAGTTAGACCTAACCATGGCATCATCATCATCATCATCATCATCATCATCATCATCAGGTGTTTGAGTGTCCACTGCAGGACCGGCCCATCCCGACCGAAGTGGGGATGATACAGCCAATGTATCTCAACCAAGTGGCTTAGGCTGTCTGGTAGAGATTGTATATAGGGTGTGAAGTGCTTGTAAGTGTGAACATAGTGTTGGAGTGGCTTCGGATGTGTGTGTTTAGTCTGTGAACCAATTGTCATCGACCCACGCAAGCCGACTAGGTGCAAGCATACTTTATAGTATAGTATGCGACACTGTTTCAGCCACAGCACCCCTCATGTCCGCCAAAGCAGTACGTGGCCAGAAGAACGCTCCCAAAGTTTATTACCTTGGCAGGGCGCGAACTCTCATTCTCCAGTGTACGAAAAAGCACACTTTACCACTGTACCACAGAGGCACCAACCGTGGCATCTTAGGTTAGGTTAAATCATCATAGTTTGGGTAGGCAAGATGAAAGTCAACAACAGGATAAAGCATAAAAGTAGAAAGAAAGTAACTTATCCAAGTAGTCATATTACTAGGAGAAGAAAGGAAAAAATTATTGAAAAGAAAAATGAGAAAACATCATATGAAAAAAGAAGTTCATAAACATAGTTTGAGTACTCTTGATGCTGAATAGTAATATATATACATTTACCTGTTTCTCAAGTTCAGTGGACAGTAAGGAGTCAGTTTGCTATCATGACAGTTTCCTCACACCTAAATGCAGTGGACTTCCAAGTTTGTCTCACGCCAGATATACACACTTACTAAAGGACTATAAAGAAAATAAATGAATATGCATGACAGATTTTAAATCTTCATTTGCACCATATTTCCAATATTTTTTTTCATGCCTGTCACTTAATTTGCTTTCTAGTCTTGCATTGTAAAATATTATATTGTGATACGGGCTCTCCTTTCATTTGCAGGCTAAGCGTCGAACAATCAAGAAGCGGGAGGTGCGCCCAGCCACGAAAGGGAGGGGAGTGACTGTGGAGACACCAGGAAACAGTAGGTGAGGTCCCTATCATTCCTGCCCCATAACTCATAAACTAACACACACATGCACATGCATGCACACACACACACACACACACACACACACACACACACACACACACACACACACACATGCACACACACACACAGTGGGGGGGGTTATGTTTGTATCATTGTGAAACTTCAAAATGAAGGCAAGGGGAGAATACACTGTAGTTACATTTGTTTTATTGAACAGAATTCAGTTTTGATGTACAGTACAGTATATCCTTTTACAGTAGTATTGGTAATCAGTAAATATTTGTCTGAATTGTAACGGCCATACCACGTTGAGTACACCGCTTCCCGTCCGATCAGCAAAATTAAGCAACGTTGGGTCTGGTTAGTACTTGGATGGGTGACCGCCTGGGAACACCAGATGCTGTTGGCATAACATTCTCCGTACGTGTCAAGTGGGGTTGGTGGAGGATTAGTGCCCCTCCCTGTAAAACAATTAACTCTAAGCCCTTGGCCACCCTGTTTGGGATACATGGCGTCTGGCAGTGAATGAATGAATGAATGAGTTTGATCTGACTATGAAGGTTGTATTTTGTCCCTTCAGCATAATGATGCATGTCGTAATGTATTCTTTTTGCTGCAAGATACAGTACAGTCTTAGTTAACTGGGAAACTGAGGGAATTTACCTTCTTAGTAATTGATTTTTCTTAATTTTCTGACATATATAGTTCTCATTCATTCATTCATTCATCAGCTAATCCAGTGTTACCCTGTGAGGTGCATAGGAGCCTTGGACTAGGCAAGTTGGTCCTGACATTTAAGATGATAGTGACCAGCCTCACTCATCCCTGAGTGGCATTACATGAGCAATGAACTCCAACCACCACTTGGATATAAATCTGCATAGGCTTAAGGGCTATATCATTGTAGTATATGCAGTACACACTACTCATATCGTGGGCCACACTAATAGATAATTGAAGCATTACCTCCTCCAAAACACACCCCATCGACATGATACATGTGCTTGTAGCATCTTATAGTGGTGCAGAATGCACAAGGTAAGTCCATTCTGTTAAATATTATTCCTTAATCTTACACATGAAAACATGGAAGGATAAGCCAAAGATATTATTCTTGAATATTTATTTGTGATCAGATGATATTTTCTGTAGAATTATCATGATTCCCGTGCTCATGCAGTCACAGTCCATCCATGTATTTTTTTGCCACCTGATTGCAGTCACTCCACCCTTCATTTGCCTCTCAGCTGTTCTGCCAGAAATGGAATAAAGACATAGGAATTGCAAGCACAGTAATTTTGCCCAACAAAATAAACCTTCATTCTTATCAATTAGATTTCCTCTTCTCAACCAGTGCAGATGATTTCTGAGATGAATTTATATGATGTACATTAAGAGTTGGTCTGTTAGGTAGAAATCCATACCAGTACCACACATACCTGGTGTGATGTACAATACATACTGTAGAAATCAACTGCGAGGGTTACCATACTTACCCACCAAGAATAACTTCACCCTGTGAATGCCTGCTGCATTAGCACATAACAGCATAGTTACTTGGTCCATGTTTTGCATAGACCCTTGCTTGGCTTTTTCTTTTTTGGACCAGCAAAAGATTTAACCATCCTTCAGGAAAATCACAGTGGACTTCTGTCTGGGTATTTATTTTACTGCAAATCTCTTTTTTGCCTTTTCTTGTATAAGAGGACTGGAAATAGATGTTCGTTTAGATCTGTTTAAGCAAAACCAATTGTGCACTGCTAAGTCAAGATCTTCGAATTTTGACCATCGAAGAATATTTTCTGAAGAGAAAAGTATGCCTTGTTTCACTGCTTACTAATCTCACTTTATTTTTCATGAAAAATTCCTTGAGCTTTGGTACCAGGTCCTTGATATCACAATTCATGAAAACTCATCACTTAAAAAAAAAAAAAAAAAAAAAAAAAAAAAAAAAAAATGTGCATAGGTTCTCTTCTTTACCACTCGCTCTTCAGTACCATGTTACATATAAGAAATTTGTGTTTCCACACATCTTCACTCCTTATAACTCTTCATCCTTTGCCTGAAGATCTAGAAAATGTGTGATAGAATTAAATTATTGTGGTTGAGTTTGGGTCCCTGGTCAAGATGTTAATGTAAAAGATTGATTGATTGATTGATAGTGTTTGATGATTAACTTACTGCACTTGTCATTTTACCCAGCATACAACACCAGCCAGAGTCCTCTTAGTATAGGCAATCCCTTAGCATCTCGAAGATAGGAATGCATGATGTGAAGCTGCATCAGAGATATCTTGTTATTGAGAGGATTCTGATACAGTGGTGGTGTCTTATTTTTCAGAGGCAGTGTGGGAGTCAAGGAACTGTTGGTGATGCCTGGGAATGGATATGCACGACAAGATGGAGGGGAAGGGCTGGCTCCCTATACCCCTGCCAATGGTCACTCCTCTAGTGGCTTGAAGAGTCCAGACTCGGGGGTCAATGTCTCCATCCTTGAATAGACATCCTGGCACTGAAATATCACATAGATTTCTCTGCAGCAAAGATGTCTTTACATCATTAGAGGAATCCCCCCCCCCCCCTTTTTTTTTTTCCCCCATAGGTAACTTGTCTCGAAGATAATATAACTCCCCATTTGCATTATTTTCATATTCTCCCTTGGTGTCATTGACAGAGCATCTATGGCCATAGATGTCCTGTACCTGTAGATGACATAACCAGTAGACATCTTCACCTACAGGGTGTAAGGCATTTTAACAAGCTGGGAGATGTCTTTGGTTGAGGAGTAGACATCATTGGCTGCTGCCAAGAGAGAGGTAGCTACTTCAGCAAGAGAGTCTTTGGCTTCACCAGTTTTAGCATCGTTTCTAACAACATCATGAATAAAATGTAAGTACCTTAAACCTCTTGTTATGGTTTGATATGAAGTTTTAATTAAAGACCCATGTCCTCAGCAACACTATAATACTGTATTATTTTGAACTGATGTAAAGAAAGTTTGCACAATTTTACATTTAAAATTGTGTGTAAAGGGTTTGGAAAAAGCCACAAATTCCCTTAGTTTGAAGTAGCTGTATCAGTTGCCAAGGACAACAAACTGCCTGTTTTTACTGCCTGCTGGGCAGTCCTGGTGCCACTGCCACTGCCACTACTGTACCGCTGCTACAAATATCATTCAGCTGCCCCACACACCTGCTCCAAGTCTACCATGACCTTACTTTTTTTTTTTTTTTAAATAAAGAGTCTGCACAGTCATCCGTGATGAGCTTAGTAATGTCTTGGAGGCAGTCAGAAAAACATTGTTTATGCTGTTGTAAATGGAAGCATTCATTTTCTTTTTGATAAGTTTGGCATCAGTGAAACTAAGGTAAGAGTAGTATGGTATGAAGTGGATTGTAGTTTGTACATAATTCATAATTCTTGGCATGTCAGACTGATTTTTTTTTTTTTTTTTTTTTTTTTTGGTGTGCACATTAAGTATGTGCTAGTAATCTATCTATCTATCTTTCTACAGCTAGATGCCATAATCCCATAAAGAGTGGTCATTTGTCTTTGAGATAGTTGTTTTATGGGTTAGTTATATGGTTATTACACAGTATTGTAAATGGTTTTCTGGCTTACAGGAAACCATTCGCCTTGTCATTCAATGTAAAGTGACCTGAAAAGGAAAGAGGATTGATAAAAAGTGACAGAAAAGATGGGAGAAATAGAAAGAGAGGAGGGCAGACACAAGGAAGAGTAATAAAAAGTGACAGACTAGATGAGAGAAATAGAAAGAGAGAAGGACAGACACAGAAAAGAAAAATGATAATTTATTGGTAAATTGTAATCAGTCAAGTCTTCCAGTTGTCTTATGTTTGCCAGCATTTCACTGATTTTCTCTGCTTCCTTGACAGTATGAGCTTATGCACTGACTCCCCTTGTGTGGACATTTCTGTAACATCTTCATGCAAACAGAGAATAGCTTCATGGCTCCCAGTTTGAGATGAAATATTTACACCTGTCAGATCTGTGATGTTAGAGATGTTCTATGAGGATGCAGCCAGATGATTACAATCCTCAGGACATGCATGCAGAAATATCACAAAAGCTGAAAGCACTCGGCTTCTCATATCCCCCCTCCCATTTGTTACTGAGTATTTGTAATCATTGGATCCATCCCAAATGTACTCCCAGAAAGTACAAGGTGGGCAGCTGTAGACACCCATGCACGTCCTTGCCACGTGACAGTGCCAGCTACCCCCTCCCCTGCTGTTAGACATGAAGTATATATGAAAGAAAAGTTTTTATTTTTATATGACTGTTATATTGTTAAAGTGGTGAAAGAGAGAGAGAGAGAGAGTTTAAAATAAAAAGATATATAAAGAGTATGAGATGATGGTATTTGGCAAAGATTGTGCGACATTTTTTGGAAGTGACATGACTACTACCACAGTCAACCTGGCATTTGGATGTGCAGTATACATATATAAAATGAAAGCTTTATGAAGGGATTCAAGTGTTACAGTGTAATTAAAAGAAATTTCCCCTTTAGCATTTTCACAAGTTTTGGAGAGCTTTGCAGGACTTAACTAAATCCCTATACTAGAAAGTGTCAGTTTCAGGATTTGCTAAAATTGAATGCATTTAGGTGGTGGACAATGCTTGGTATGATATGGTTGCAACAAAGAGTAATAAGCAGTTCCATGGTCTTTTGATAGCCTGATTTAGCCATGGCTCATAAAGCAGTATACAAGCTCTTGTTTGGAGCACGGATACCTTTGTAAGGACCTATAAATTGTTAGAGTGGTTGATAATAAAAATTGGTATTGTATCCAGCCAATGTTATATCTATTTGTGTACTGGATGCTTTAGAGATGTTGTTCATTATCACTTGTTGATGTTTGAAGGTAACCAGAGCATCCTCAGTTTGTCCCAAGACTTGGTTAAACAAGGCTTAAGTATCTACCCTGCTTTAAATAATACCATTAGCACAATCAGAGCAGTTACATGCATACATTCATATTGCTTTAATTTTGTAGTTATGTGCTTGAACCCTCAAAATATACCTCCACTTGTAAGATAGAAGATATTATTAAGTTTGTGCAAGTAATTTTTTGAAGTTTAAAATGTTAAACAATACAGTATATATTTTGGAAAGTTGTGCACTCTTGTACACGCGTATCCAAGTTAAGTATACTTGAGATTAACCGGGTTCTTGGCACAAAATAGTAAAGCTCTGGTAATTCATTTGAGAATTTATATAACAATTTTACATTATTAATGCTGATACTTCTTGTAACTATGAAGTATTGAAATGGGGTGCAGAGTTGTGCTCCCTATTCAGTGTTAAATTTCCCTGTAGCCTCATTCTTAACTCTTGTACTCATTGTGCCATGGCCTTTGTATGAACATGATGAATGCTTAACACATCTTTCAGAAATTTGGTACATTCTGTGCCTCTTGATGCTCTTAACCATATTAGTATATCACATACCTGCAGCTTAACAGGTAACCCATGTCTTTTTTTTTTTTTTTTTTTTTTTAAATAAAAAAACACTTGCTGTTAGAAACACCTTTTGCTGTGAAGCTGTACTTATGGACTCGAATTGGATGTAAGCCCAGGTAACTAGTGTTCTGTGTAATTTACAGTTTTCACATAATATCAAATGTTGAAAAAAAGCTGAAGCTATTGTTAATACTGTACTTGGTAAAGATGATTAGAATATTATTATATATGTATATCAGAATATGATACACAAGATTTAGGTATTGTAGGTTTTTGGGCTTTTGTATTGTTGCAGACAAAGCCCTCGAGGATTTTCTGGTTCCTGTTGTAATTTTGATTAATGAAATTTTCTGTTAAAGAAAACGGCACTCTAATTTACAAAGGACAGTTACTTCCCAGATTTAACAAAGGAAGTAGCCCTTTGTGTTTTGTCATATTATCATGCAGCATGTCTGTGTTTTCAGTGAGGGGCCCATGTTTGTGTCATAACTTGGTGTCATGTTCGGCTACTGGAACTCTCACGGTCTTATTATGCACTTTACCATTTGCTTCTTAACAGTATAAAAAGCCCCACAACCCATACAGATTGGAGTGAGGTCATATTAAGCAAGTAAATGATTCCATAGTAACATGGAGGAAATATAGCTAAATGATCCTAGTTGGCAGGAAGACATTGTGAACATCAGAGAACCTATAAGAATCACACAAAATGCTAACAAGATTGTGTATGTCATGATTTATAACTATTGTATCAATAACAGTGCAAGATTAGGACGACTAAGTGTATGAACACATTTTAGGATTGGAAAAGGGTTTGTTCAGTGAATAAGAGATAGTGACGTTAGTGTTACGTATGCAGTGCAGTGCATAAAGATATTGTTTAGGTGGAAGGTTGATGTTAGCACTGTCTTCCCCAACTATGGTTTTTACCCTGAGCCATCAATGCCAGGGTGCTTACATGTACTTTATATACATGCAAATGAAAATTTAATAGCTACATGCATCATAGCATTAGGAAATATAATAAGTAGAACTAGTAAAGGCAATACTTTTTGCCGGGTGTTTCAAATAGATTATGTGTATGTTCTCTACTCAGTGTTGAAATGCTCAACAATTATGACCCTTGATGGAATAAAATATTGACCATTATTCTTCATAAAATAAATTTTCTACAGTATTCTTTATTTGGGAGTGTTTATCGACATTGTAGTTATTTATTTATTTATTTTTATTTTTATTTTTTTTTATTATTACATATAAAAAAAACTTCAGTTTATACTTTGGGGGTATTTAACACTTGAAATGGTGTTCAGCATGTATTTAAGTGGGGATAATATTGCTGAAGATATTTTGCTGATGGTCATTCATCATTATTAATGCACCTCCCAAGACACTAGGAGTCCTGATCATATTACAGGTATATAAATGCTTTTTAAGTACCGTACGTTAGACTTTATTTACATGTGCTATGGTAAATATTAAACTACCTTTCATAGGTAGTGCTGAATAACTCTTTCTTGCAGTTATTGAATGGGCCCCTCCTTGATGTTATGCTTAAAACAAACATTTATTGGTGAGATTGTGTGAGAGAAGAACAGGAAATGCACAACAAAGGAATTTCTTAATAGATCATGCATTGCTAAAGGTATGAAATTTGAGATGGATCTTGCATACCACATATGTATATACTTAAGAATGGCATTATTATAAGTACAGTTATGGTAACATTTCTTATATTGAGGGAGAGATCCTTCCTGATTATCCAGATGTTTAATTTAATCTAGCCAAAAATTTCCTAGTTATTCCTCAGCTGAAGCAGTTATATGTCTTGTGTGCACTTAGAGGACTGTAAGTTGTTAAGTGGTAAAGGTATTATAATGTGTAGGAAATGATGCTAGGAAATCTTTGTTTAACTAGTAAAGTTAACAAATTGCCCAAAAGCATTTCCTGTTCTGCTTCCACCAGATCTTAAGTGAAAACTGATTGTTGTATCAATGCAGAAATATTTATTAACCCAAGCAAGTTTGAATATATATATAGTGATTTTTGAGAAGCAAAATTTATGATCCAGTTATAATACTGTACTAACTTTTCCAAGGGTTTCAGACAAACTTGTTGGGAGATATTCTGTTGTGTGATTTCATGTCATATGTAGCCTACAGTTGGGACCCTGAAGTGTTTGTGTGAGTAACAGTACATTGCAAGGCAGGGTGGCATAAGTTCAGCACTAACTCTTTGTTATCATAGTAACAAGAGTCACCAGTACTATTGAATTATTTTGTCAGTTGCAGAGTGCCATTATTTTTTGTTTTGCATGCATTGATACAATTTAAATTAAACATTGCATAATTGGCTAATTCAATTGTTTAAAGGTGAAGTAGATAGCCTTTTTAAATTAATCATATTATGTTTTTGTTAATTGTGGATATTTTTTAATGTGCCCAGGTACTCACAAGAAACTTCAGGGCTTGGCTCTATATCAATACCCAAATTAGATATTTTGTGTGATGATTAGCCTGCAGCATCATTTTCAAAACCTAGTTCAGGAGTGGTGGAAGCAGCATTGACTCGAGGTTTCACATGACTGGTTTTCAAAAGATTTGAAACTTGTTGATGCCGTATGGCTTTCTTCCTGCAAAATAGTATTAAAAAATGAAGCACTGTGGTATATATATCCTGGAAGAAAATGTCTGGTTAGCCAAGAAAGTAATGAGTGAAAAAAGGAATGCTCTTAATAGCTAATGCTGGTGAATGGAATGTAGAGGTGGAAATACTAGTCTGGAAAATTTAAGTGACTGGAGACTGAATTATTGTTTTATTTCATTGGAAATATTGAACTGAAATTCCATAGGTTATGAATTACTTATACCTTTTTTTATTGCATATAAGTTCTTATTATTCACAACTTTAATGTTATACTGTATTTCATTCACAACTTCATTTTTATATTAAAATCATTCTAAATATGTTATGTAATCATACTATTTAAAGAAAACAGTTATGTTTCAGCACGCTTTTTTATTATTATTATTATTACATTATTATTGTTACTATTGCTGCCAGTCACCTTGGTTAGTCAGTCATAGGAATGTGATTGTAGGAAGAATTGACAAAGGTACACTTGCTTGATGCTGATGCTGTTGTGTGGAAAGGTTTTGAGAGTAAAAGTTGGTTGGAACTAAAGAGTTTTATTATTTGACCCTTATTTATGAATGTCTTTGTTGCTTACTAAAAAGTTTTTACAGTGGTAGGTGGGGGCACTCACCATCCACTCACTTGATGTAGTGCTGCTCTTGCATGGCTGCCCTTTCCTCTCTTCCTTCCTCTTATGTCCTTCATTCCTTCTTTCTTTCCTCTTCCTTCTGTCCACAGGCAACTCTACACTGAGTGACAAGCCAAATAGTTTCTTGTACACCAGAAAACCATTTACTGTGCTGGGTGGTAACCATATAACCAAACTATGGCACCTGGTGGTTTAGTGGATAATTAAGGCACTCCAACCGAATTGAGCCTTGTTGGTTTATATCCAAAGGATGGTTGGGGTTTATTGCTCACATAATGCCACTCAGGGATGAGTGAGGATGGTCACTTTCACAAGCCTCAGGCTCCTATGCTTATGGGGCAACACAGGATCAGATGACTTATTAGACAGTTTGTTCTTCCACAGCATTACAAATAGCGTACGTGTTTATGTCACTAGCAGTTTAACCCTTTCACTGTGGGTGTCATTCCAGAATGACATTGAAAAAACTGGACCAAACCGTGGGTGTCATTCTGGAATGTTCGTGAATATTTTGAACACCGCGCGTTTTTTCTGTGCGCAAATTGTTTCATGCAAGAGTAGCTGTCGAGTTCTTTCACACCAGCCCTCCCACACCTCCCTCCTCCCACCCCCTGGGGGCCCCCCCCACCCCTGCCCTGACAGGCATCAGTCAGTATCTGTCAAGCTCTGTGCGTGACAATGGCGCTCCGTCCCGAGTCATCATCGCTTGCTTCCTCCTCGGAAATTCCTAGTGCTAGTGTGCCTTCGGCCTCTACACCGAAGAAGGAACTCCCGACGGCGAGGCAGAAGGGGTTGAGCACCCCAGAAATTAGGACAGAGCTGGATAAAACTGTAAGTACAACTCTGGATTGTGGCAGTGAGAGTGATACACTTACCGCAAGCAGTGATGACTATGCAGTTATTGCTGGGGAACCGTTTATGGTTGAACAATTGGGCAGTGACATTGATGAAATTGAGCATGTTGTCTCCCCTCCACCGCCCACAACTTACTCTGGAAAAGGGAAGACGCCCTTGGGGAAAATGGGTGTAGCACGTGGGAAGGGAGTGAAGCGGAAACTTAAGTCTCCTACACCCAGCCCTAGCAAGCATTTCCCACCACTTTCCCGTTCCCCTAGCCCTATTGCCCTCACATCATCATCATCTGCCGTGCCCTCTCCTCAGTCAACATCATCTGAGGAATATGAATTCCCAGAGCCTGCACAGCGAGGGAAGGCAGGCCGGGCAGGCCGGCCTAGAACAAAGGGGATGTGTGGCAGCCGGAGGGCAAAGCGGGGTGATAAGCGGGGAAGAAAGGGAGGTCAGGTTTCACCACACACCAGGTCAGTAACCCCCCCGCCTGCCACCCGCCCAGCTCCCTCCCCCTCACCACCCCTCCACTCACCCCCCTCCCGCTCACCTCCTGCCTCACCCATTGCCTCCACCTCAACTCCTTTACACCGGGAAGAGAGTGGAATGCGACCTGCCACTGCCACTGAACCACGCACCGGGAAAGTGGATGCATTTGTTTGGTCTGACGGTGCTGATTTTCAGCCACACAATCCGCCGTTTGACATGACAAACGCGGGAATACAGTCTGCCTTCCCATGCAGCGAAGGAGATGACTTTGTGGACTACTTCCTGGCCTTCATGGATGACGAAATCGTGCAATTTGTCAGCGATGAGACTAATAGGTATGCAGCTCAGTGTGCAACAGAAGGGCTGGGACCTATTGGCTCACCAAAGCAAGTGTCTTGGTTGCCTGTAGGGATCAGAGAGCTGTATGTGTTCTTTGCTCTCATGTTCTTGATGCCCCATATCAAGAGACATGAGTTGGAGGAGTACTGGCTGGTTGATGACATCACTTCAATCCCAACATTCGGCAAATACATGTCACGAGATCGCTTCCGACAGCTGCTAGGATACCTGCACTTCGTTGACAATGAAAACCCGTCCCAAACTGACCCTTTGTGGAAAGTGAGGGATTTCCTCAACAAGATTAGGGATCGATTTATTTTTCCGTCCTATGCAAAAAGTCGTCATAGATGAATCCCTGGTATTGTTCAGAGGACGTCTCAAATTCATGTAGTACATCCCCAGCAAACGCCACCGCTTTGGGATAAAGTTCTTTGTGCTGTGATACGGGGTATATCCTTGATTTCGTTATCTACTCTGCAAGCACAATGGACGTGGACAGGAAAGACCCCCTTGGCTTCTCTGGCTCCGTAGTAAAATTGCTGATGGAGAGGTATTTTGGTGGGAATCATGTGCTGTACACGGACAATTACTGCACAGCACCGAAACTCGCCAAATACCTGGCTGAACACGGCATCGGCACTGTTGGCACTGTACGGAGCCACAGGAAAGAGTGGCCAAGTTTCCCTGAAGCATCATCCTCATCCAAGGGAGATGTGCACCTGAAGAAGTCTGACAAGCTTCTGGCGATCAGGTGGCACGACAAGAAGGTCGTGAATATACTCAGCACCATCCACAAGGGGGAATTGCAGAGAACTGGGAAGGTCAGCTACAGGACGGGAGAGCCAATCATGAAGCCCGATGCCGTCATTGACTATATATCAACATGAGACTTGTTTATAAGTCGGACACACAGAGTTATACATATAGAGTGCGCCACCCTGGTTTGAAAGTGACGCAACCGGAAGTGGCTCAGCGGCCATATTGGGATGCCCAGTCTCACGCTCAATTCAAAACAGGTAAGATGTTCTCGTTTCTCTGTGATCAGGAAATAAAATAGAATGGAAATATATTCAAGCACTGCATCAACTTCAAGAAGAGGAGGGCCTTCATTTAGGAAATAAACTCAGGGATATCCATCTTTCATGGTACACTCAAAAGATGAAAGTAAAACTTGCTGCGCAAACACTGAGTTCTAGTGTAGCAGATGCATTAATCTTCTGTCGGGATTCATTACATCTCCCACAGTTTAAGGATTGTCAGGGTACAGTTAAATTTCTGCAAATGGCTGATAAACTTTTTGATGTACTGAACTCGAGAAACAAATTTGCTAGAGGAATGAAAGCAGCACTTCAACCTGAGACAGAAGTAGTTTCAATGTCATTCTTAGATCAAGCATTTGCTTATCTAATGACTATCACTAATTCTGATGACATCCTCATGTACAAAACTTCTAGAAAGACACCTTTCATTGTTTTTTTGGCTGCCATTAAGAGTGCTCAGGCACTTTATAAACAGTTTGTAGGTGTAAATAAGCCACTCCAGTACTTTCTAACTTATAAGCTGTCACAGGATAACTTAGAACTCTTTTTCTGTGCAATTCGAGCATCTGGTGGCTTTCGAAATAACCCTTCTGCGTTAAACCTCATGGCAGCATACAAGAGACTCCTTCTGAGGCATGAAATAAAAACGTCAAACGGGAATGTCTCTGCACAAGACCTCACTGAAGTGCTCACATCTGCAACATCTAGCAGTGTCATGAAGAAAACTTTAGAGGATAAAACTGAAGATATTATGATGGCAAGAAGATATGATATCATTCCTCGCGGTCCTGCCCAAGAAGATCATGATTATGTAGACTGTCCAAACTTTACAGATGTGTCAGATTATAAGGAAGCTGCAGTAGGTTACATTGCCGGATATGCAGTTAAAATGGTAAAGAGAAATATTTCATGTCCAGACTGCTTGTCTGCACTTACAGCAACAGAAATTAAGAACAATGATAAAAGTTGTGCATTGATACTGGTTAAGGACAAAGGCGGCTTGATAAAGCCCTCTATGAGTGCTGTGTCTGTCTGCAGATCCACAGAGAAAATATTTCAGAAAATGTTGAAAAGTCATGACAAAGAGCTACGTAACATTCCCAGAATTTCCTCTCTAGTTGCATATTCTGTATTGAAAGAGACTGGTAGCACTGCATTTAAAACACATAACTCCCATATGTTTGAATGTTCACCTGATAATAATCACATTTTTTCTCTTATTAAAGCAGTGGTGCTTGCATATTGCAAGATACGTTTGCATCATCTTGCAAAAGCAACCACTGCTAAAGTAAGAGGCTGTTATGTTAGGAAAACACTAAGTTAGTATTATTTAAGAACCAGTAAGTGAGGGCACTCACCATCCACTCAATTAATGTAATGCTATTAATAAATTGGTATATGTTCGCTTCTAATCGTTAATTTTTGTGTATCCAAAGTAAAATGGTGCGTAGAGACAAGGTAAGGGGACCGGGAATAACTTTTCTTCTCACTTCATTCAGAGCGCAAGAGTAATGGAGAAAAGGCTTAAAATAGCTAAAGTAATTATACTGATAACTGCTCTATCTATTTACATCAGGATATAATGCAAAAAACACTCGGGAAAGGTTAGTATTTGTGAATTATGATGAGCTGTACGGGAAGGTCGGGACTCGGTAGAGTGGGCATCCTAAGATGGCCGCCGCGCCGGGCCCGCTGGCTTCACTTATCGCCCATACCACAACACAGGGACGCGCGCTCTATATGTATAACTCTGTGGTCGGACATGATGATTGGCGAGATAGACTGTCTCAGGAGAAACACCCGATGGTACAGGAAGGCTTGCCTCCACACGCTCGATATGTGCATGCTCAACGCCTTTCTCCTCTACAAGACACAAGTCGGGGGCATAAGGCAACCATCCCTGAGACAGTTCTCCAAGACTGTCGTGCAGCAGCTACTTGCACGATTTGGTCAGGTGACGGCATTGGTCCCGAGGCGACACTCTGACACACAACCTGACCGTCACGAGCCGGCACCAGCTTGTGAAACTGCCTCTCACCGCAGGCGGCAAGTTGTCACAGGGCCGCTGCAGAGTGTGTCCTAACACCACACGGAGGCCTCGGGCGAGAAAAATGAGCACACACCAGTGCCAGGAATGCCAAGTCTCTCTCTGTGTGACTCCGTGCTTTGCCGAGTACCACTCTCTGAGTAAATACTGACAGTGACAGTGATATCCAGTGATGCGACAGTGACGTGCTTTACCAATAATTGTATAAGGGATAATGTAGTGATAAGGGATATTTTGCCTAGAAAACAATGTAAATATTGACCAGTATAATAAGTGATATGGTAAGAGGAAAATCTGCGGCACTGCTGTGATTCTGTGATGCGACAGTGACGTGCTTTACCAATAATTGTATAATATAGTAATAAGAGATATTTTACCTAGAAAATTATGTAAATATGGCCAGTACATAAGTGATATATGGTAATAAGAAAATCTGCGGCACTGCTGTAATTCTGTGATGCGACAGTGACGCAATATAGTAATAAGTGCAGTGTAAATATAATGTATATTGCCCAGATTATATGTAAAATAGTAATAGAAGTTAGAAAAATTGAAAACATCGCCGCTAACCAAACGTCAGTGAGCGTGTGATGCCACAGTGACGTGCGGGCAATTACAGTGCCTTTTACCTACCTCAGTGAACACAGAGTGGGTGTTTATCGTATGTGCAGTGTTCATATATATTTATAGTACTATTATCAGAGAGTGGTTGGCATTTGGTACTGGTGTGTGGGGCGTAAAATAGTGATTTTACACCGCTCACTTCTAACGGTACTGCCCGTCCTGTGAAAGTCCACAAAGTCATGAAACCTACATCACTACAAAGCTGAAGGTTAGTACTTTCTAATGGTACCTTATTTTTTCCTCTAGCTTTATTCTGTGCAGAGTTATTAAGGTTTAAAGGTTTGTTTACATTTGGCTGGAACCCCCGCGGGAGAGGCCAGTCGGGGCAAAACGATGCCCGCGGTTAAAGGGTTAAAGGTTTTTGTGAAGGTTCTTATCATTCATCATATCGTATCAATTATAAGCTGTTATACAAGATGTCTTCAAAGCTCAGCAATAGTAAAGTCTTGTACATCAGTTTATTATGTGACAGACTGCTGTAACAATAATTTAAAGGCTTGACCCTTTTTCTGACGAACAAGTTAAATGTGATCATGAATTTGCACTAGAGTGATAAGTGCGACGGCCACCTCCAAGAATCTCGTGCAGATGTAGTGCAGATGTAGTGATACACACATGCCAGCATGGCCGCCCAATGTTTACATGCGCAGAACCCCATCTCAAGTCTCTGCTCAGGTGGCGGCCTTCGCAGTTCGCACCAACCCTTTGAGGCACGATCTTGCTCGCCTATGTGTCCCGTGCCTTTGAATGTCTCCCATGCATTCTCCAAGTTGATTAACCTTATCATCATCACAGCAGTTGCCAAGTAACAGTGCAAGTATGCTACGAATGGTGCTGCTTGCAGTAGTAAGGTGAGAAAGAACTTCAGTGTGTTAAATAAATGAGACTCATAAGTTGAATATCATATCTGATGGTACCCCTACTGGAAAACACCATAACATGTCAGTCAAACCTTGTTTGACACAACCATCACCATCACGCTTACCATTCCCACCACGGTTAAAATCAGTGAGTTGAGTGTTTACTTCATTTATATACAATACACAGTGATAAACAGTGACAGGCAAACATTCTGCACAAACATATATGTTATGCTAGGTGTTTTTAGGTCGGCTTCCCGTTCTAACACCAAAGGTATAGCTGGGTTCCCTTTCTAGACCGGAGCTTAGACAGTGTGAGAGGAACAGGGCATAAAAACACAAGGCAACAACCTTACATGTATATTACCAAATTCTAGATACAGGGAAGCTAGACAATCTGTAATGCTAGGTGAAAATAGACTCGACTCCTCGTTCCTAGAACACCTAACGTGGAGCGGGGTCCTCTTTCGAGACCGGAGCTTAGTGCAATAGAGGCAAGACACAAAAACTTCAGGCAATAACCTTTACACGTATATAACCACAGTCAGACACAGGATAAAGTCAGCAGATATTACAACACAATATATAGCAAAGAAGTAAAACTTTATCTAAGATATGTGTATCTCGCAGGATACTTGCTTATCTGATACTAATGCCAACACAATTAAGTCTAGTGTATTCAGGGTACAGTGAATATAGGCGCGCGTGCGGCGCGGGTAGTGAGTCTCACAGAGGGGGGGGGGGGGGAAGGGGGAGTGACTTGCGGCGGGCCAGGACAGAGTTATGGTAATACTGGGGATGGTTAAGTATTAACAATTTGAATTACATGTTTTTCCAATAGCAAAGGGACTTGGGCAATTGATTCTATTTCTGGTTTACACTCACACTAGGTACTGGGGCGGGGAAGTGTCATATAGAATTTACGGGTAACGTGAGTGGGGGAATATTACTAACACTTTCTCGTATTATTTCTTTAGAGCCTACAGTAGTAGGGGTGTATTATTACAGAGGAATTTCCAGGCGGCACAGTCTTACTAGTTTTATATAAAGGACGTCACTCGTAAGTCTAGTTCATCAGATCTTGGTTTAAACACTCGTCCTTTACTCCTTCAGTGTGATCTTACTTGCCCCGTTATTCACTATATTAAGTCACTGAATGATATTACACTAGGTTCGGCAAAGTCACACTTAAACTGAATCACTTGCACTATTTCTGGGACATCACCACACTTATTATGAGTCACTCATCGTGGGGGCGGGGGAGGAACACGCCGGCGGCAATTCTGCCGGGCTAGGGACACCGCCAAGGGGAGGCGTGCCGAGGGGGCACGGGATAGTAGGGGCGTCCTCTCGCGTCCCGGGCTACAGGTGGCGAAGGGGCCCGTGCTGGGCTCAGGGGTATGGCCCTCAGGGCTGGGGCCGAATAGCTCCAGGAACCTCTGGTGTAAGTCTCGGCCAGAGGTGGGAGTCTTACGTCGTCGTGGGGGCGTAGGGAGATCACGCCCGGGCGTCCTGGCAAGGGTCGGGAGAGACTGCGGACTGCGGTCTCCAGAGTCTAGGGGCGCCGACAGGGAAGGACTGCGGCACTGGCTTACACTGGGGTCCGTCAGGTGAGTCTGCTCCAGAGCCAGGCGTAGGGAGCGGAGGCCAGGGGAGGCTGTGAGGCCTGACTGGGCTGCTCTGGTACAGGAGGTCCGGACTCTTGTCTCCTGCCGGGGTGATGACTCACTCCCTGCCTCCTTTCGTCCGTGGGGTCCGGGAATTGGCCATGGCCTGAGTGGGGGAGTCAGCGCACCTCTGTACACCTTCGGAGCGGCAGTGGGCTGTCTGACGAAGGCGGGAGCGGCAGTAGGCCGTCTCCTTCTGCTGGAGGGAGGAGCGGCAGTAGGCCGTCTCAAGGGCACCGCCTTCGGAGTGGCAGTTGACCGTCTGACGAAGGCGGGAGCGGCAGTAGGCCGTCTCCTTCAGCCGGAGAGGGGAGTGGCAGTAAGCCGTCTCCTTCTGCAAGAGGGAGGAGCGGCAGTAGGCCGTCTCTACAGGGGCACCTTCGGAGTGGCAGTAGGCCATCTGGCAAGGGCGGGAGCGGCAGTAGGCCGTCTGGCGAGGGCGGGAGCGGCAGTAGGCCGTCTGGCGAGGGCGGGAGCGGCAGTAGGCCGTCTGGCAAGGGCGGGAGCGGCAGTAGGCCGTCTCCTGAGGGGCGCTGTCTGGAGTGCTGAGAACAACTCCACCCCTAGCTGATTCAACAATCCCACTCCCTGAAGGTAATGTCTTTCTCCTACGATGGCACGACGTCTGCGTGACATAGGGGCGCATGGCCTGGTCTGACATATGTCGTTGTTGCTGTGGATTGCTCCGACTGGTGGCGGCTACTCCATGGGGTCCGTGTGGGGGTGTCGGTACGTTCCCGGGCACACTGGGCTGTATATCACTTGCCTCGTTGTCGGGGGCACTACGGTATTCCTCTTCTGTTTCCATCTGGGGGGCACTAAGTTGTAAGTCACGCATTTTACAATCCACGAGACTCGATCCAAAGGCAAAAGCTGGAACTGGCAGGTATCTGTTACAGGTATCAATCAGGATACCAACAGTCTCGGGAATAGACGGACAGCCACTATACTTAAAGTGAAATTGGGATTACACTTTGTTCTAGGGCTGCATGAACTTATGATAATTATACATGTACACATATCCTGCATTACAACTGAATGGAGTAGGGTGGTGGAACACTTTTTATGTCTCGTATCACATTCTGTAGAGTTAAGGTAACTGAACACTGTCACTGTATTCTATACACTGATAGTCACTTTCACTTTCAACTCGCTGGCATGGAAGTCACAGTCACACTGTAGGGATGTGGGGCAAGAAAGCGGACCGACAAGGGGGGGGGTCAGCGGCTCACAGGTGGCGGCCCAGTGGCGGCGGCGTCCCCTCAGGTGTCTTCTCGTCGAGGGGCCATGGGACTACTCGTGGAGGTGTCGTCCTCCGGAACTGGCTATGGTCAGGTGTGGTGAAGGGCCTCGCACTGGAGGGGCTGAGTACAGGGGTTTGGCCCTCGGGACTGAAGCCAAATATCTTCTGTAGGCGCTCCTGCAGGCACCCGGTGTGGGAAGGGCATCGCTTCTCCTTGGGACTGGAATGGTCATGCCCCGGGGTACTAGGGGCGCTGTGGAGAGCCTGTCTGCCACAGTCTCGCTCCCGCTGCTTCGCCGTCAGGGTAGGGCTGTGGCGTTGCTGGTGGCAGGAGTCCGACAGGTGCTGGTTTTCCTCTAGCGCTGGCTGGATGGGGTGCAGCCCCGGGGTCAGGACGGGTCCTCTCCACCAGTCCTCTATCAGAAGATTCTTCTTCTGGAGGCTGCCTCAGTCTGGGGAGTTGGGGGTGGGACTTACTCTGCCACTGGTGGGGCGGCTCAAGCAGGAGTCTCCCTGAGGTTGTGAAGTCGCAGGGGGCGAGGGCTTTTAGGGCGTTCCTCCCTGGCGCAGCTACTGGTCGTCACCGAGGTTCCTTGGGCAACGGGAGGAGGGCGGCTACAGGCCGTCCCTTTCCCATCGGTGCGGCAATCAGCCATCACTGGGGCCCGACTTCCTGATGGGACCGCAGACGAAGTGGTTACCGACCGTCGCTGAAGTCCCGCATGAAGGGCAGCTACAGGCCGTCCCCTGTCTACTGGTGTGGCTGCTGGCTGTCACCGATGTCGTGCCCCTGAAGGCAACTGCAGAAGGAGAGAGGGCGTACTATTCTCTCCCTGTGTGTGGCAACCGGTTGTCACAGGTTCTGCAGGGGGGTGGGCAGCACTATGAGCAGCTGCTGGCTACTGGCCATCACTATTGCACGGCTACAGGCCGCTGCTTTGGTTGTGTGGCTACCAGCCATCACGGTTGCACGGTTACAGGCTGTTGCAGGTATAAGGCTACAGGCCATTGCTTTTGGTGTGCGGCTACCGGCCATCACTGGGGTGCTGCCTGGAACTATGTTATTAGCTCCACCCTGATCCTGGCGAAGGCTGGATCGGTTGGAGGGTAATGCACCCGGACTGAAATGTTCGCGCCGGGTGCACTCCGTGGAATAGGGGCGCGCAACTGTATGGGACATACGTCCATATTGCACGGACGTCGCGCGCGCCCTACTTACCCCTCCGTTGTCGCCTCCTGGGGGTGTTGTGATACCCTCTGTTGTTGCTATTTCAATATAAAACGTGCTTTGTAGTTACAACTTACGTGCATATACCTACTTCAGTTATCTGCATTAAGTCAGTCACTAAGTACTTGCGCCAACAATACCAATTATATACCGTATATACTTATTTATTATAGCATTCATTTATTCCCAATGATTGTTACCCTTTATACATTTGGCACATACATAAAGTACGTGTTAAGCAGTTATTAAAAAGCTATCTAGTGGGACCAGAAAAATTAAATTACAAGGAGAATCCAGAAGAGAGTGAGAGAGAGAAAAAAAATGGCTTACATTAATGAAGTTAACTAGAAGGAACTACCTCTTTCACACAATCGTGAGGACAATGATTTCCACACACTGCTGACACATACATTGTCCACCATAGGAACAAACGAACACCAAGTGGGTGTAGGCTACATATTGTTAGTATTGTATATACTGTATATTTATTTTTATATAAAATAACAAAATATGGGGTGACATATGTTCAATAATAACTGCAACATAACTAAGCCTATACATATTGTGGAACATTACTACAGCATGTGTTATAATATTATATGACCGAGTCATAATACGATTGACTGCTGTACTTTTTTATTCTGTTACTTTTGCGTAATTATATGCATGTGCACACAATTTACAATGTAACAGTGTAATTGTTCACTATTACTACAGTTTCTACAATTACATCTGCAGTTACTACAATTAACTACAGTATTACTGCAATTATGTAACAATTTCAATATTACTACAATCAAAACTACAGTTATGTGACAGTTACATTCAAACACTGTAACTAATATGCTCGCCTCCACCGCCGGACCCCCCACACCGCTACGGAGCCGCAGCCCTACCCCCACCCGAGGAGAACACCACGGCGGGCCAGGTGAGTGCCGGACCGGCCCAGAACAAGACGGGCGCCGGGGCGCCCTGACCTTGTGTCCCTCTTCCCCTCAACCTACCCAACCACGACGTTGCAGGAGTGCAGCACCACTTCTCAACCAGACCAGCCCTCGTTAGGATTGGGGTGGGACTGCCCCAGATACAGTCCCAGGCAGCGCCGCGGTAATGGCCATCGTCCGTACCGGGGAGGGAATGGCCGTCATACGTCCCTCAGCTGTTTCCCCCCGCAGCGCCGCGGTAACGGCCATCATCCGTACTGGGGAAGGAACGGCCATCGTACGTCCTTCTGCTGTAGCCACATCTGGTGACCACCTCGGCAAGTTAGCTATTGAGCACTCGCCAACTGGCACAGGAAGGAGGAGTGGGACCGCGATGACGGCCATCGTCCGCGTCGGGGAGGGAACGGCCATCATACGTCCCTCATCCACTTCCTCCTCCTACAGGAGTAGCCCTGGAGTCAGTGAGTTAGCTATTAAGCGCTCACCGACAGAAGAAGGCAGGAGAGGTGGAGCCGCGGTAATGGCCATCGTCCGTTCCGGGGAGGGAACGGCCATCGTACGTCCCTCGTCCACCTTCTCCTCCTTCAGGAGTAGCACCGCGGTAACGGCCATCGTCCATACCGGGAAGGGAATGGCCACCGTATGTCGTTCTGCTGCTACCCCAGAGGGCTGTGGAGCCACAACAACGGCCATCGTCTGCGTCGGGGAAGGGACGGCCATCATACACCCTTCGTTCTCAGCTCTCGGGGTTTCCCCGGAGGGGAAGGTCCCTTGCGCGGCCCGCCCCCCATCTCTGGGCTGCGTGGGACGCCCATCTCTCTCTCCCTCCAGATGTGGTTCCCCAGAGGCACTGCCGTTCCAGGAGTGGTGGCGAGGTCCTGTCGCTGAAGGCGAGGTCCGCGCCCTGCACCCAGCCCCTGGACAACGCCGGTTCCTGATGGACGCCCCCCAGGTGAGGTGCCACAGCCAACCTCTGACGGCGCCCCAACCTAAGGGCGGCTGCAGTTCCAAGTCTCCCAGGGCCAGCCCGCGGACCCCAAGGCGGGACTGCTCCGGCCCCACTCGCCATCAGCCCTCCATCCAGAGTGAGAGGCGGCAGGCCCAACTCCTGGCCCTGTTCAGCCCTAGTCCCGAGGGTCACCTACCAGGTCGAGGCCCTAGCAAGGAAGGGCCTTCCTGCACCCCAGACCAGACACGCGCCCGGGTCACGACGCCCCCGAGAGTGATCCAGTGCCTCCTGCAGGAGGACTTTCCGAAAGGCCTCCCTCCTACTCCCGGGCGCCACCTCAGGTAAATCCAGAGAGAGAGAGAGAGAGAGAGGAGGGAAAGGGAATGGAGATAAGGGGAATAGGCGGACAGTGAGGGAGGGAGGTTGGAGAGGCCGGAGATAAGGGAGAAAAGGTAAATTTTTAGAAGTAACCAACGTTTTCTTTTATTATTTTTTTTATGGTTTCCAATGGAAAATACTGTGCTTTAATTAGTTTTGACCCTCATTTTTGGGGGAAAATCCCCCTTTTGGAATTTTGAGTAAGATTTCCAAAAGTGGGTTTATCCCCCAAAATCAAGATCAAGATTAATTAAAAATACACTATTTTGCATTAAACTAACCCAAACTAAACTAACCTAACCTAACCTAACCTAACCTAGGCCTGATCTAGAGCCTGACAGACCGAATGCACACGCCTGCACCAGCCAATATGGCGCAACATTCATCCGTTACTAAGCGACAGCCTAACCTAAGTCACTATATCACTATCCCTACAAAATTTGCTCCCCCAACTGAAACTAGGCTTAAAGGGTAAGTCTTAGTTAGAATAGTTCAGGGACGTAATATAATGAAAATTGGTAACGTTGGTTACTTCTAAAGTTATACCGGAGAAAAGACAAGACGGAGGGAGGGAATGTGGTGGAAATTGAATAGGAGCGCAGCAAGACAGGAGGCTTTTCATCAGCCTCAAAGGTGGTGTGGAAAATAAATCGAAATTATATACCACAAATAAACCTCACACTTTTAAGGAGAAAATCAGTCATAATAAAAAATAATGTTAGAGAGAGAGAGAAACAGACAGACAGACAGAAACAGAGAGTAGAGGGAAAGGTCATGGAGAAAGGGAATGAATAAGAGCACAACAAGACAGACAGACAGTCAGTCTGGAGGCTTTTCCTCAAATTCTAAAAATTCATAGAAATATATAGACTTTTTATAGAAATAAATCTATAAAAAATGTAATTTCTATATGCAGAGAGAGAGAGAGAGGAGAGAGTGGTGTGCTGGGAGGGAGAGCTGTCATTAGCGCCTTGTTTCTAATCCGATTAAGTTGCCCAGTACAAAGTATGGCAGCGCTGTGGGACGGGGACTCCCCAAGAAGGACAACGCCCAAACGCTCTTCATAAAATAGATGGACCATAGTGACGTATATATTGTTAATATGTAATATAGAGGTTGGAAGAAAATCGTGCCTATGCTTGAGAGATCTAGAGGAAACAGCAATGCACATTCTGGCTAGGGAATTTCGCACACAGCACAGTGTGGTGCCTGATGGAAAACTTCACAGGTGTGGAAAGACGTGCCCTCACCCATGACCCAACCAGTCATATACAGGGGAAATGGGAGAGACAAGGCAGAAGGAGGAGAGAGAAGAGGCATGGTGGGAAAGTCAGGAACGGAGTGCACGGAGTTAGCAAGTATAAACCGCCCTCACCTCAGTACTGGTCTTGTGAGATACTTCCTAAAATGCCGGAAATAGCGACTGAGGGCAACACAACACCCCCAGGAGGAGCTTACGGAGGGGCAGGCAGAGCACGACCCAACCCCGGGTGACAGAAACATAAGTTCACCCAGGCCATGCGCCTCTATGACCTAGAACTCGCCCGTCACTGCCATAGCAGAAAAAGGAGACTACCTTGCGGGCAAGCTGACCCTCGACAGGATCGGGGTGGAGCTATTTACTCTAGCTCCAGGCAGCACCCCAACGACAGCCTGTAGCCGCGCCCTTCTCGAGATGGCCTGCGGCCGCTAACCCTTCTTCAGGGGACGGCTGGTAGCCACTCCCACCTTCATATTGAGACAGCTGGTAGCTGCTCATCCCTCCTTCAGGAGACGGCCAGTAGCCGCTCCCGCCTTCGTCTTGAGACAGCCGTTAGGCATTCCGAAGGTGCCCTTGAGATGGCCAGTAGCCGGGCCCTATGGCAGGAGGCGACCAGCAGCCGCTCCTACATCAGGTGCTGCCACACCCCCATGACGTGATATTCTCCAGAAAGAGGGTCTCAGTCCCGAGGACCTGCAGAGAGGCACTGTGCTATCCCCAGGGTTGTACTCTGCCCAGCCAACTCTGGAGGGACCCTACCTGACGGACTCTGACAACGAAAGACGTCGCAGCTCACTCCTGACGGCATCCCCAACGGCAGGAGGCCACAGTTACTGGGCCCCACAGCCGCCCCCAGGACCCCCGGGCAACCGCTCACCACCCAGGTGCCGACAACCCTCATCCTCCATCAGGCGCCTGAGTGTGCATTTCAGGGAGCTGTTCGGCCCCAGCCCTGAGGGCCGCACTCCAACCCCGAGCCTTGACAATGCAAGGCCCTTCGCCGCCCCTAGCCCCAGACGAGAGAGGACGCCCGTACGAGTGATTCCATGGCCGCTGGATACAGTGGCCACAGGCGGGACTCAGCTCCCATCAGGAGTTGGGCTGCGAGTCCTCCCGCCGCCCCACTAACCACGCTGCCACCCCACCGACATTGAGTGACAGTGAACAGTGCAGTGACAGTGTGGTAGTGACTAGAATATCGGGCAGGTGATATCCAATAGAATATAAGTCCAAGGCCTAGTAATATGTGCTAATCAAGATCCGAGCAAACAGTGACACAGTGAGAGTAAGAAGAGAGATTTAATAAGACTGCAGTGATTTCAGTAATCATCAGACTCGGCCTTTATAATGTAATTCCTCTTCACTACAAGACCAGTGTAATACTTGCCCAACCTTAGTACAGCTTCTGTTTCCCTCCAAGTGACAGCGAGCTATTCCGCCTGCCTGACCCTCAGCTTTTCTACCAAGTTTGTTTAAAATAGGGTCAGAACTAAGTTTTTACACACACACACACACACACACACACACACACACACACACACACACACACACACACACACACACACACACACACACACACACACACACACACACACACACACACACACACACACACACACACACACACACACACACAAGCACAGAGACAGACAGACAGACAGAGGTCGATCAAAACATAGCTCCCACTTTCGCTTCCGGAGCACGGATGTAATAACAGACAAGGGTAGTGGCAGATGCATCATACCCTGTCCGGGTCGCATATTTCCGTTCTGTATAGGCATTCGTCTCGATACCACAGCCAGCCACCTCAGCCAAGCAGCCCTAGTGGGATAGGTTAGGTTTGGTTAGGTTAGATTAGATAACTCAGTAGAGGTCATTTTGCCTGGGAAACACATTGAGCATATTTTCGAGAAAAAAACTACGGTTAATTTTGAAACGACGGGGCGAGTGTCGTTCCTGGCTGAAGGTTCCAGGTGGTGAGACGAGTAGGCTAAGCATACAGAACGGAAATATGCGTCCGGGTCGTGGGAGTGGCAGGTGAAACATCATTGCATTTCATGAAACTGGAGGGCAGCAGGTCAGCCGTGATATTTTGAGCTAGTCCTGTGGTGTCAGGGTGATCTTCAAGGCAATCACTCTGCGCCTCTGATGCAGTGGTGTTGTGTTACATGCCTCGAACACTTCGTGCCTGGGGAAGCGCGAAGCAGACCTAGGTGTAAGCTCGCTCAAATTCTGTCAGGAGACAGTAAGTCTTCTCATTATTAGTGCACTCTTTTCTTCAGAAGGCAGTAAGGCATTGACAGGGATAGCCTCAGCAGTTCACGGGGGATTTGGTCGATTTTTGCCCGCAGTTGAAAGTCGGGATCGTCGGTGGTGAGCGGCAGACTCATTCATTGCATTCTTCAGGAGAGACTAGAGATGTTGGTGGATGGCCTGGAGCGACTGGTAGAAGACAGGGCTTTAGCAGAAGGCATTTCCTCAGCTGGAAGGTTGTGAGAGCACCGTGGTTGCTACATAAACTTTTTTTCTTTTTTCTAGCTTAGGAAACACCTCGCACGTGAATTATTTGAATGGTCTCCCTTAACATTGTCATTACGAAAGAATCAAAATCGTCTGGCCGTGGCAAGGATAAAGCAGAAAGGGCATCATCATAGTGAAGGGCTAAGGTGTTATAAACAGTCGTCTCCAGGATTTTATAAATTTGTGATAGATGGTGGCGACCATCATCCACTCACTTGATGTTGTGCTGCCTACCTCTTCCTTCACCTTTACTATTCTTTTTCTCTTTCTGCCCTCCTCTCTTCCTATTTCTCTCATCTTTCCTGTCAATTTTTATTATGCTTTCCTTTTCAGGTGGCTTTACATTGATTGACAATGTTTTCTAAGCCAGGAAACCATTTGCAACGCTGGGTGGTAACTACATAACCAGTCCACTCGTATTCCCTATGTGCAGGAAGTGGGTTGGCGGAGGGTTAGTTCCCATCCCCGTAAAACCACTAACTCAGAAGGCAAACGGCCGCCAATTACGGGATTTTGGCGTCTGGCTGTAGGTAGATTTTAGAGCGTTTTTCATGAGGGGTGAAGACCCCCAAATTCCCCTAATATCTGATTAAGCGATCGTCCAAGAACAGGTTTGCGTACTGTTAAGTTCCACCATATAAAAACATTTTAATATCCTTACTCAACTATCTCCGTGCTTCGATGTATGGATGCAAAACATGGACTGTAAAGAAGAACATGAAGAAGAGGGCAGAAGCTGTGGAAATGTGTTTTTTACGAAGAATGTTAAGAATTCCATGGACAGCTCAAGTGACAAATGAGGAAGTATTGTGAAGGACAGGAATGGGAAGAGATATTATGAAATGCATAAGGAGGCAGCTGAAGTTTGTTGACCACGTACTTAGAGCTAAGGGGCTTGAGGGAAGGAACAAGCGTGGAAGGAACAAGAGCAAGGGGAAGGGAGAGAATGAAGTTTATGGACAGTATTAGATTATATTGGTTGAGAATGGAGAGTGGCGGACTTGATTAGGATGGCGGAGGAGAGGGATAGTTGGTGCTCCATGGTCGCCGACATCACTTGACTGGCACTCCGAGATTTCACCCGTACTTAGCTCCATATTGGTTGTCCGTAGCTTCATTAACCCGAGTGCTAGCCCTATGGCTGTGTTCAAACCCTAAGATCATGAATGCTGACTAACTCATTTTGATTGTTAGCCTCTTGATCTTGAGTACTAACGCTGTGAGCCTGAACAGTATCCTGTCAAATTTTGTGACTGCAAGTTTACTCTTAAAGATCATCTGTTTTGAATCCCCCATCCCATTTTTCTGCTTGCATGATAAGTGTTTTCTGACCGTGTGACCATCTAGCAGCGTATCCCTTCAGAATACTTTGATAAAGTTAAAACAAGCCGTATACGATTTGCTGTTGCATTGCTACAATATACAAATTTCATGGGACGAGAATCACAAAACACGAACTTTCTGGTTGAACTGGTCACAACGAAGTTCATGTAAGATTGTACCTGAAACACACGAATGTCATTATTAACCTACTGTCTCTGATTCGACAACATTTGTTTTAGAGACTGGAAGGAACAGCAGTAACGAATTCGTTTACAGTGTTTTACTCTCTCCCACATTCTTCACGCCAGTACCGGGCTTAAACTCTGAGAATCTCGAATATTCACCTACAGAATATTATGTCAGTATTCAGGGTTTTACTCTTCACATCAACTATACGTAAAAAAAGAATCCGTAAGGCATTGGTACTGTACCAAAATTTGAGGAACTGCCTTGCTTGTTCTGTAATTTGTTTACTGCGTCTTCCTAAATTTAATGATATATCTCACTTGAATGTGAGTCAGTTTCATTACACTTGTTTCTAATCTGTTTATATCTTCATTATAGCCTACTTCCACACCTTCATTCCTTCCTGTTTTGTGTAAAGCTGTCTTCACTGTGTTAATCCTTCCCTTCCCTCATTGTTCTTTTTAGCCTTCTTTTGACTTCCCTAGCTTCCGTTAGTTCCCTAACTTCATGGCAGTGCCTTACTACAGTACCTGTACTACTCGACCTCCTTTGTGTATCTTTAACGCCATTAGGCTTTGAGCCTAACATCTTTCATTTCTCTCTCTCTCTCTCTCTCTCTCTCTCTCTCTCTCTCTCTCTCTCTCTCTCTCTCTCTCTCTCTCCAAATTGTAGTATGTAGCAAATTTCTCCCCAAAATTCTCCGGAGGACATCTACGCCACTGAGTACATCCTCTTTTCCATCACAACGATTTTTCCTTTGTTTTACCAAACTTCATTCAGCTTAGAAACGACTTCTTGGCACGGAGTCAGAGAGAAAATGTAAGTTACTGTCATGTGAAGAAGATCCAGAGAATTTTTTTGTGATTCTTTTGTAGTCTTTACAAATTAAGAGAGAATTTGGAGATTTCTTGTGTTTAGCTTTGATGATTTGAATATGAAAACAGATTTTTCAATATACGTTTTCATATTTAGACAAAACCTAGGTAATTTTTCGTGGTCAGCTGATGCTTTATAGAATTTACGGCAAAATCTAGTGAGTTTATAGGTGTTTTGTCTTGATAATAAATAAGAAAATTGGTTCAGCTTTCTGTGTGTGTGTGTGTGTGTGTGTGTGTGTGTGTGTGTGTGTTTTGAGGGGGGGGGGAGGCGTGAGGCAGAACTAGAGGGAGGGAGGGAGGAAGTTGGTGTGATGGAGGGAGGCTCGAGGCAACAGTGCCAGGCGGGGACAGTACCAACCACCTCCCGCTATCCACGTAACGGACCGGCACCGTCTTGCTCCACGACCATTCCTGGTGACACGGCACTTCCCACCGTCACCGGCCTGGATTCACAAACAAACCTATGATCAATTCTCTGCCGTAAATCTGATTTCTGTCTCCCGAGAGGAAAAAAATAGGTGAAACCTTACAACATCTGTTCCCAGAAAAAAATGCTCAGTTACGGAAGGGAATTGATTGCACGTTTATTTGTGAATCCAGACATTTAGCCTCTTCGCTACAAGAGGTTGTTCTTAGGCTGTAGATAAAGTCGTCCGGGTATTGTAGGAATTTAACTGAATCTGTTATATTAAATGGGTCAGCGGGGACCATTTCTGATCTCTTCATTGCGAGAGCTTCTAACAAAAAAAAAAAAAATGTCTGGTGGAAGTCGGAATAGTAACTAGAATGCGTTCAGACAGCGCATACCTCCGCCGATGCCACTACCATTAAATAGGATCCAGATCCAGATCCGCCCCCAAAATTTAATCATTTCTTGCTTGGTCCATGGCCCACCTCTCCACAAAATTTCATTGAAATTCATTTAGAACTTTTGGAGATATTGTGCGGGATTCTCCGGATCCGGATCCGCCCCAAAATTTAATCATTTCTTCCTTAGCCCATGTCCCACCCTTCCACAAAACTACATCGAAATCCGCTCATAACTTTTTTTAGCAGTCCTGCAAACAGACAGACAAACATACAGACCAACGTGGAGTAAAACATAACTTCCTTGGCGCAGGTAAAAATGCTGTCGTAGTACAAGGGTTTACTTTGTGCAGGGTTGTTCGTGTTAATGCAATAATTGTGATGATTGCCGCCATCTTAACCCTAATTCCACGGATAAATGGGGTGGGCAAGACCCAGAAATAGTATAAAGAAACGAGAAAACCAGAACTACCTATAGGTTGTTGCCTTTTTTCAGCCCCGATCCGTCTGGCCGAATAAACCCATCAATCGCAGGCAAGCTACCGCCCCTGTACGGGTGTTTCATGCAGTGAAGCGGTGCTTCCTTACCATTAACAGAGTTTCACCACAGGAAGGCGCTCGGAAAAATGTGAAAGTTTGATTCCTGGATGGGCGCCGCATTTGCCGTCTCCTCTCAGTTAACAGAGGCACCTTGGTAGGCTCCATATCACCCCGTTATTTGGTTATGTTGTTACTACCCAGCGCTGTAAATGGTTTTCTTGGTTACAGGAAACCATTTGGCATGTCACTCAGTGTAGAGCCACTTGAAGTGAAAAGAAAAGTAATAAAAGTGATAGGAAGGAAATGGAGAAGGAGGAAGGGAGGAGGTCAGACACAAAAAAAAAATGATAAAGGTAAAGGAAGAAGTAGGCAGCATTACATCAGATGAGTGGATGATGGTCCCCACCACCTACCACCACTACCTATAGGTTGCACAGTGAAATGGAATGGGTAAGATAGGCCTATATACAGAAAAAGGAGTGTAAAGTCAGGGGAGCTTTCAACAAAGTATCCAATGAACTGGACCATACATCTGTTCTTTCATCAAGTAAACCTCTGAAATTCTGAATTCAATCCCGTAAACATATGTCTTCCACGCGAAGGGTTTCATTTGATTGTCTGTCTCGTTGTTTTGGGATAAAATAATTCCGTCGGCTGTAACGGTAAAGGAAGAATGCAACCCCTATCAGGTGCATTTCCGTACAAAATTTATCCAGCCATTCTTGGCTCTCGTCAGATCGTTTATTTAATCTTTCATATCTCACTTAGTCACACATTCACTTACCATATTAAACCATTTTATCCCCTTCCACACCTTCCCCACTAAGCTCACGAATGCCCTTTCAGCACCATGGTCATGGGGTATGCAGGCGCAACGTAAGTCTGGCTCAGAGAAGATAGACGCTTCTGCTCTACATAGTCCCGGGTCATCCTTGGATCAGAAAAGGTAGTAGGTGGATGGTTACCATCGTCGAGGGAGGTACTACCATGCAGGTGGCGTGCGGCCAAGGCCCGGTAGCAGTCCATGCACAACGCTTCTAGACAGGGAACTCAACCACATTTACATAGTAAAAGTCTGGGCTTCAGATTACTACTCATATACGAGTATATCTCTTATGCACAATCCATCTTCTTGGGGACTATGCCTCCTCCACTGTCCCTGCACTTCGCCATGTGGAAGAACCCTGTTCTTACCCTAATGAGGCGCTGGCTCCCACAGGAAGGCGGCTGCTTACTTGTGGTCTATGAGTCTGCTCGGCCAGACAGGAGTAGAGCAACAACAACAACCACCATTGTCCCTACACGATTTTGTCTGTGTAACTAAACCATCCAAGCACACTCTCTTCCTTCCATCATTAGCTTTTCTAGCCCCTCAATCTTTACAGATTTATTTACCTTATCCTCTCCAGTATACGCAACTCATATATATATTACTCAGCAGTTCCATTGTCACTGCTAATCGCTCTTTGTTATTTAGGCTTTTGTCACTAATGTATCACAGCATCACATAATCTGGACACGGTAGGCTACTCCTACACCTTCTAGCAATCATCTTTCAGGCTCTTCTTCAAACTCTTACATTAAATTTTCATCTTATGATGCTAATAGTAGGCAAAAGTAAAGATATAGTACTTAATGTGGACTAAGCTTCACAAACACTCCAGTGATCAGATTCCTGTCTTAACCATGATTTGTTATTTCAGGAAAGACGAGGAGACTGCAGACACCATTCATGTCATTTATTCCATTAAATACAAATTTTAATTACGATTTTTTTGTGAATCCGAAACCTAGTCTTTTCTGATCATTTACAGAGACAGGAGAGAGGTAGTGAGTGGGAGGTGGCAGGAGGGGAGAACAACCTCTTCGTGGCAGTGATCAACGCCAGGGGGCCAGAGGAGAGGGTGAGGTGAGGTGAAGCTGTGGTGTCAAGCTGTACCAGGCTGTCTCGACACCGTCAGCATTCACTTACCCTCACAAGTTATTTGGTTTGTTGGCACTGTTAGTGTTTGGATGGTTACTGTATACGACTGTTGGCACTAAGTAGGTTTGAATGTTGATTTACTATGATTGTAAACCTTGCGAAGGTTTGGTTAATGAATTATTAGGTTTATAAGTAAGCGACTGACCAGTAGTGTAGACTATACAGGCTTGTGTGGTGACTTACTGTGGCTGCAGGCACACAAAATTTGAATGCTCATTTACTGGGATTGTAGGCACTCCGAAAGCTTCAGCAGTGATGCACGGTGTTTGTTGACACACAGAAAGCTTGAAAGATGAACACTGGGATTTTACGTACTCCTGTAGACACACTGAAGACTTGGATAATGATTTACTAGGTTCGTTCACACTCCGAAAAAGCTCTGAATGATGAATTATTACGACTGTTGGCGCTGTGAAGGTTTGAATAGCGCTTCACTGAGGTTATATGCAATCTGTAGGCCTGGATGTTGAATTATTGGGATTACAGGCACTCGAACTGCTGGTTCTGCGAGCACGTTGAAGGTTTGAGTCATGAATTATAACTACACTGATAGCTTGAATAATGAGTGAATGTAGGAAGGATCCATTTCGCTGTTGATAGCTCTGCTTTCGTTGACAGGTTGGAACGGCAACTTTTTCCTAGAGAAGGAATGTTTGATTTGTGGGAGCTCACGTAAGCAGTGTTTGTTGTAACCGTGTCATGGAGGAGATTGTGATGCAACACTGCAATGGACAGGGAGGAACTGGAGTTAGACTGGAGTTAGTCAGCAGAGATTGAGAGACAGCAAAACTAATAAGGTTACCTCAGTTAATACCCCGATATTTGGAAGGATAGGGGCGGGCATGGTAATATTTCTGTCTGTGATGAAGAAAACTCCCTTCCATATGCACCGGGGACTCATCAGTCAGGGACTGAGATAATTGTATTTAGATTTTTTTGCATTTTTCATGTCCGTGCAGTCTTGCGTAAACTTAATCCATTATATTTTGCTGTGTATGGTATGCTTCAGACTGTTCCCTTCATCTCAGTCAGTGAGCGACATACTGTAGTTGTCTTCTGATGTGAATCTTCCCCCTTCTGATACAGAAGAAGTAGTAGTAGTAGCAGTAGTAGTTGTTGTTGTTGTTTTTGTTGTTGGTGGTGTTGGTGGTGTTATTGTTGTTGTAAATAGTTTTTAGTTGTAGTTGCAATAGTAGTAGCAGTAGTTTTTATTCCCATGCTTATCTGAACGTGAACCCGGTGAACTGCAAGCCGAAGTTGCCCTTCTGCAGTCCACCTTCGCCCTTTTGGTGGACAGGGATGGGACTGAGGGCCGTTTGTATGACCGGGCTGCTCCACTTCCCGATTATATCGTTGCCACTGCGTAAAGGTGTCCTGTTCCAGCATCGCTTATGCAGTAAATTCTTGTTAAAATTTGCCCTATTTTACTTATTTTTGCCTATTAAGCGAACTGCATGTTGCAAAATAAGTAGAAAAGAAAAGAAAAAGAAACAAAGAAGAAAAATAAACAAAGAATGAAGAAAAAGAAACAAGAGTAAAAAAGAAAATGCCTGTTAATGTTGTATTGCTACCTGTAAGGCTGACTTACCAGTTTGCCCAATTTACAGTATCAGTAGTATGAAAAAGTTGTGGTATTTTGAAGCGTCCCTTTCATACAGTGAGGGCTGCCTAAAGTTCTGGAAAGAAAGAACGACCTCTTGTGAACTTAATACTGGATTGACAGTTATTAACATCCTGGAGGGTGAGGACTTTTTTTCCTTTTTCTTCCATCTCTTCCTCCTCGCACCTTCTTACATCCATTAGAGTTTATATTCTCTTTCATTTTTAGGCACCGGCTAATCCATCAAGTTTACAGGCTATCGATATCCTTATTACCCAGCAGCTTTTGCAATTACAGGCCCTGTTAAATTCATTACATTTTTCTCCATATACTGTATGCTTATGTAGCTCATAAAATCCATTAGGTCTATATTTTTTTCATGCACCGATGCTCTTTTGGTTTTTATACCGTTTACATAATTTCTCCCCCCTGTCCTACTTGAGCACTTTCCCCTCTAGGGGTTACTTCTCTTTTACACGTAGGGAGATCAAGAGTGGGCCTTAGTGATGATTACCAATGTAGTGCATTTGTCCCGTTACCCTCATGCAATTCTTAGACGTCCCGTGATCTAGTGGGTTACAACCCTCCAGTTGGAGGTGGCATGTAATTCGTACTGGTCTATTTACGAAGAGTGCCTGGGTTTTTTCGGTCACGTAATTCCGCTGAGGCAAGCAGCTGATCATTCTGGCCTCAAATGTCTGGACTGAATAGCCTAGTCCAGGTCTCCTGCGCTCCTTGTAGGATAATATTGAAGTAGATGATGAATGATGATATCCTTTCTCACTCCAACTTTACCTAGCATTCTTTAACAAACAAAGGCCTAGTTACCACGTCCCCGCCCCGAAGGGGCTCGGGGACGGGTATTGTTTTCACTCGGTTTGTCTGCCTGTTTGTTTGTCTGTCAGTTAACAACTTCATGCGAAAACTACTGCTGCGATTTTGACTAAAATTACAGGGATGATGGGCTATGACCTTTTGATCACTTGATTAAATTCTGGGCCAAACTGGGTCAAAAAATGTAAGAAAAAAAAAGTTTTTTCACCATAACTCCTTTCAGATTCGTCATATCGACCTGAAACCAAAACCTAAAGGTGCATTTTTCAAATCTACATCCTTCAACATACCTCATTACATCCGAGGGGTCACTCCCCAGTTAGCGGTAGGGGGTGAATATCAGGTGGGTCACGCCTAAAATTTCAAATGGGCATAAAATCGTCAATTTTCACCTGATATACTCCAAATCTGATATGTGAAATCTTTGACTAGATATCCTGTTGTGTTTATACATCAGCACCAAAAATGACTGTGGGGGACGGGTTTGCTGTGCCTTGGCACCGCTTCTTGTTAAATCTGTTGCATTTTCTTCTTAAATGCTTTCATTCCTCGTCAAATCCACACGCAGTTGATTTAATCAGTCATGTTCAGACACCAGTTATGCATAAAGTCATTATTCTGAACATATCCTTTCTCATTTTCCTATTATCCAATATTATTTACAATCACAGGCCTAGGGAATGAGGTAACGCTTCTCTCATCGTGTAACTGTACCTCATCCAGTTGGTTATACTTCGTCGTCGTCGTCGTCGTCGTCGTCTCTCTCTCTCTCTCTCTCTCTCTCTCTCTCTCTCTCTCTCTCTCAAGGCACCAATTTACACAGTTTTTGTTCTATTATTATTCTTTCTCAAATAATTAATCACCCATTTTCCTTTATTATTACCGGCCTTGATAAGTCCATGAAAGTTTTCTCCATAACTGCTTCTACACCTAAAACATCTACTACATTTTTGTTTCGTCATTTTTAGGTACCGAGCAGTGTGTGTGTGTGTGTGTGTGTGTGTGTGTGTGTGTGTGTGTGTGTGTGTGTGTGTGTGTGTGTGTGTGTGTGTGTGTGTGTGTGTGTGTGTGTGTGTATCTTTTCTCCATTTAATATTACCCAACCTTCTTCACAGTTACAGGCATTGGGGAGATGAGGCTCATCCAGAAAGTGGTGACCTCAATAAAAGGACCTCCGAGTGTTTCTGTCCCTCATCAGTAACAACCCCTCTTGCCATGACACGCCTTAAATATCAGGTTGCGTGACGTTTCTTCCCCGTCACTGTACAGTTACGATCAGTAGTTCTTCACTCTGTCTCGAAAAAAATGGGTCTCATAAACACTCTTCAGTTTGTTTATAAAATTACCTTTTATATTTTCATTTTCACTCCTGCAGCGACCTAACACTTCACAATTAAACAAGAGTTAATAGAATGGAAAATATAATAAAATAAAATGGTTTGTGATATGTCGCTGGATTGGGCATTTTTTGTTTATTTGTAAAAATTGATTTAGATCCTTTATAGATACAACTCCGCCCCTCACACCCCTTGCCACAGCTAAGACGTGTCAGTTCCCGAGGCAGAGCCACGCAGGTCTCTCTCTCTCTCTCTCTCTCTCTCTCTCTCTCTCTCTCTCTCTCTCTCTCTCTCTCTCTCTCTCTCTCTCTCCCCTATAGATAGATAGATATAGATGTATGTATGTATATAAGTGTTTGTATGCGTTTTATATGAATCATGGCTGAAACAGTGTGTGATTAAGCCGATTCAGTAATAACTGTTAACAGCCGCTTGACCTTGATGCTAAATCATATTTTTATCTCCAACTTGATAGTAACAGAATAACTATCTTCCATGGCAGTGTAGCATCAGCCCTTGTACGAACCTGGAAAACTTTACTGTCAAATTCTGTACTGGCGAGATGTGATCTCGTGGAACCGAAGAATCTTACTTAAAACCAGTTCATTTATATCAGTGGCTCCCAACTTTTTCCGTTTTGTGTCTCCCTGGACAGAATATGGTAAAACTATGTGACCCTCATCTGTATGCGAAGAAGTAAATGGTCAATTGCCGCTCTAAAACGCATGTTGGATATGAGATTATAACAACTCGGGTTATCAAAGTTATGGACGTATTGCATAAACCTGAATCAACACTAAAAAAAAAAAAATGTTTACTTACACATGGCAGAAGGTTTAAATTGCATTATTCCTACCAATGAGGTATCTGTGTCTGTCATAGTAATGACACAACACGACAACATCAAACTACGTACGCTTCTTTGATTTGATGTTCAGTTTCTTGAAAAAGAAAAAGACCACTTCATAGAGTTAGGTAATGGAAAATTTCATAACCGAATAGCAAGTATGCTATAACAGAGTAGTAAAGAAATCTCATCCAAAACTCCAAGATTTTCTATGGATATATCCTGAGCAAATGAATCGCTTCTAAATTCCAGGAACCATCTTGCTTTGCCTCTATGGCTCCCCGAAGAAAGTCAGTACTATGGCCTCCAGGTTGGGAACCACTGATTTACATCTTTAACCGCATTTCTGCTTCATGTTCATACCCAGTTAGTATCTTTTTACCCCAGCACGAAATAAAAGAAATATCGCGCGCGCGCGCGTGCCTGCGTGTGTGTGTGTGTGTGTGTGTGTGTGTGTGTGTGTGTGTGTGTGTGTGTGTGTAGCTACAAGCTCTACACCAGCACTGCTGGGGTATGAGGTCGGAGCTTGTGCCC
The DNA here is from genome assembly GCF_032717465.1 of Coenobita brevimanus. Classification (NCBI taxonomy): domain Eukaryota; kingdom Metazoa; phylum Arthropoda; class Malacostraca; order Decapoda; family Coenobitidae; genus Coenobita; species Coenobita brevimanus. The sequence goes on along the minus strand of NC_137023.1, from coordinate 45,411,026 downwards.
GGCTCAGGGAGATGGACGCCCCTGCCCTTCATAGTCCCGGGTCACCCTTAGGCGAGATATAGCACCCGTTAGCCCACAAAAAAGCTAGTGGGTGGGTGATTACCGTCATCCCGGGAGGTACTATCATGGGAATGAGGTGGGGTTAAGACCTAGTAGTAGGCCTTGTACAACACCTCCAGGCGGGGGACCCGACGACATTTTCCCTAATAGTTATAGTCCGGGCTGAGACTACTACTCATAAAAAACTCTTATACATAGTTCATCCTCTTGGGTTCTATGCCTCCTCCATTGTCCCTGCACCTCTCCATGTGGAAGAACGTTGTTCCAACTCTTACGAGGCTCTATCTGCTACAGGAAGACGGCTGCTTGTTTGTGGTAGATGGATCTGCTTGGCTAGACAGCTGGGAACAGCAACAACAACAACAACAACAAGTTATCAACGTCTCACTAAACTTTAATCGCCTCCAGACAGTAAAACCCAGCGATTAGGGAAACCCCCCCAAAAAAAAGCAATATTACCCTAACCATATCTGCTCTCTCTCTCTCTCTCTCTCTCTCTCTCTCTCTCTCTCTCTCTCTCTCTCGGAGCGTCACAGGAAAGTGAATGCACACTTCAGTGTGCTATTTACTCCATAATAAGTTCTAAGTCACCCTTGAATTTCCATTTTGCCACGTGGGAGATTTATCTCTAACACTGTGACAACGGAAATTGGTACTGCAGTCCAACTCAAAGTTACCACGGACGCGTGAAATGGTATGTCGCGTCCAGACATCACATCTCCACTGCCACTGGCGTTTGCACACGTTCTCAAATTCCAATATCACTTCAGTACCTCTTTCCGCCGGCAGCATTTTACTTGCACATCTCTTATGACTCAGAGGGATGTTTAGGAATGAAGCAGAGCTTATTAAGGTGTCCATATATTCCCATTACACTGTGCATACATTTTTTTTTTTTTTGGGGGGGCACACTGTGCATATACACGTATATACTCGTATGTGTGTGTGTGTGTGTGTGTGTGTGTGTGTGTGTATTCTCGTTACCACCAAGCAGTTCTATTAATCTCTGAAGTGGCCTCTATTCGTCTAAGAATTAACCCCGTTTTGTCATTGACGTGGTAGTTACCTTTATTCTTGCTACCTCCAAAAGGTTTTATTCAACCAAGGAGAACTGGTTGAAGTTTTTCTAAGGCAAAATTAAAGCACATGGTGGTAGTAAGAAAAAAATAAAAAATACGTCACCGTATTGCAGCCGTCAACGCCTTGTTTCCGATATTGTATTTTCTATTCAATTCTTGCAATCCTGAGACGATTCTATTCAGCATAAGACAGACGTTTCGAACTAAAAAGGTTATGTATAGCCTTCAATAGTCCCCGCACAGCAAGCAGTCCTCCCAACTATGAATTAATTCGCCTATTGATAACGTGAATGAAATGAAAATAACCTACGTTATATAACTGAAGTGGTTAAAGGTCGCTTGCACAGTCGCCCCGTTTTGTTATAATGCAAGCCAACGAACCCTTCATTCGTTTGTTTCCGTTTCATGTTTCTTCGGCTATGATATTTGGTGAGCACACTGACCATCAGACTGAGTAGCCTATTATGAGAAAGGTTTCCATTTGAAGCTTATCATGTTGGAGATTCCTTTCACTGAGATGCAGACAAACGACTGTGGAACGGTCCTAAAATGTTTTCAGTGGAGAAGTTTCTTCCTCCTTTATTTCAACGTTGACAGTTTTTTTTTAAAGAGCCACTACAGTACAGTCCCCTGCAGAGTTAGGATACACCAGCCGCGTGCTTATTACCTACTCCCCCCACCCCCCACCCCCCCACACACACTCTCACTCTTTCTCAGCTTTTGTGGCCAACATTTCTTGCCATGTCGAAAACCTCACGCAACAATCCTGAGTATATATACTCCCGTACCTTCCCATAACTGAAAAATTACCATCCAAGACACACTATAGTCGATGTGATATTCGTTGCGGTTCGCGAGTCGGAAATTATCTTCCTTAGATAAAATTGCGAGGACAGTAGTTTTTTCTCTTTTTGTACACTATATAAGTTCCTACACACACACACACACACACACACACACACACGGTCACAGGAATTAAAGGAAGACAATAATGCTGTGTACAACTAAAACTAAAATATATATTTATTTACATAACTGACCCCTAAGTAATATTATCATCGCAGCAACATCGTTCAGTGGACAAAGGTTCAGGTTGATGTGCGGGCAGGGAAGGGAGGCAGCCAGGGCCACTCACAGCATGCAGGTAAAGGCTAATTAATCAGTGACTTGGAGAAATATACATTAGTAGAGAGTCTCTCTGCATTATGGCACACAAATACTCATACATTATCATAATTTATCATCATCATCATCATCATCATCATCACCATTACTCTGTACCCTGCTAATGGAACGAATACCACACTAATCGAGTAACAAAATCTCTGATAGTTCTAAAGTGCTCATGACTCACTTAGATAAAACATTTATTGATCAAGAAGGAACTTAATTATTTGTTCATTTTGCTGTTAACAATAAACATAGAATGGCATGCTGGAGAAGCTTATGTTTAAAGTGACAACAAAACACATATTCCGAATGAAGAAAGGAATTAGGGGTTTGCCTTTCTTTTTACTAACATTGCAGTTCATTTCTTATACTACCCAAATTCAAGTGTATCATTAACTCTTTTTCCAGTCAGTGTCTATTATTATCTCTTTCAATTATGTTGTTATGTCAATCAGTTAAAGTCTTATGTTATCTCAGTGAAGGCCTGCTCGTAGCATTATTCCAGTTGTGTTGTTATCTTTTCGTCAGCGTCTTTTATTATCATTTCCAAATAACGGCCAATGTTATCTGTTCCAAGTAAGAATTTCTGCTGTCACTTATACGTTTGGTCTGTTATTACATTTATCACCATCACGATCTCAACCTGCACACACTGAGTCGCCCCGTCTGTCCTCCTATAAAGAGTGGCCGTTTGGTTTTAGCCACAGGCAGGCGGGTAGGAGGCGCCGTTGACGGTGCAGTAGAAGGAGAGGGAGAAGGTGGTTGCAGAGTTGATGGAAGTGGCGGTGACGGTGAAGGTGGAGGAGGTGGTGGTCCATACAGTGAGGGCGATGCGGGCCTCACGGTTGCTTCCTGTGCCTTGGCCCTCCGCACCTTCAGGATCCAGGGAGCCGTCGACCAAGGTACTGGAAGCAAAGTGGAGAAAAACGTAGGGCCGAATTCTAAACAGAAATCGAGAAGGGGAAAATATACCCCCCCATCTATTTTGCATTAATAGATTGCATAAAATATCTACAAATAAACATAAATAAACTGAAAGCCAAGATATATATATATATATATATATATATATATATATATATATATATATATATATATATATATATATATATATATATATATATATATATAATTTGGGCGATTCCAAATCCCACGAGAACGCGGCCCTGAATTTCCACAAGAATCTGTCAGCTTTCATTTTCTCCCCTCCTTCCCGGATCGCTTTGCATAAATACAAATAAATAAATAATTATAAAATCCAGTAACCAATTCCTTAATACCTCTTTTGGGGGAGTGAAAGAGCGTGAACCTAAGCTATCAGAATCAGGATCAATATTGGTGTAGGACACCATCTTACATCCCTGACATTGTTTTACATGATAAAATAACCCCCGGCCACCTCTTGGATTCGAACTGTGGCGCGTTAACACACGATTTGACAGGAACTATGCCACTGTACAATCGCGGAGTCAAAGTAATAAAAATAATGATGGTTGTATTGGTAGTAGCAGCAGTAGTAGTAGTAGTAGCAGAAGTAATAGTTGAAGTAGTATTAGTACCAGTAGTAGTATAATTAGTAGTTGAAGTAGTAACAGTAGCAATAGTAGTAGTAGTAGTAGTCGTGGTAGTAGCAGAAGCAGTTATAGCAGCAGCAGTAGTAGTAGCAGTAGTAGTAGTAGTAGTAGTGGTAATGATAATAATTATAATAATAATAATAATAGAGAGGGGGTGTTTTCAACTCACTCTTCGTCCTCCACCAGCATGTCGTCAATGGCTGAGTACCGCTTATATCGTCGCCTCTGACACACGTCGGTACCAGTGGCGACGGCGCAGGTGAAGGGCGTGGTGGTGGTGGAGGTGGTGAGCACGATGGCCGTCTTGGTGGACCGGGCTGCGACGATACGGCCATCATCGGGGTCTCGGCCTGGCAAAGGGGAGAGAGAATGACCACTCGTATTACATGTAGTGTAGGGGTTTCGTAACTCATCTTCCGAAACGATTTATTCTGAACATTACACCTCGGTATCCTCGTTTGCGCTACTGATGCAATATTTGTCAATATTAAAACAATACAGACAAAGACAGTGCTGATGTATAATATGCAAAGTGAATCGCTTAAAGAGAGTTGCTACGGAGCCTTCAATGCCATTTACAGTACTGTCGTCGGTTAAGCCGGCTCCCTACCATCTCTTAGTAACCGTTTTTATTTTATTTTTTCTGTCACGCTAATATTGTCTTGTATGTTATTGATATAAACTTTGCGATATTAAAAAAGATGTATAAAAGCCTGCAAGAGAATTGTACATTGTATTTAATTACATCGCTAAGACGTTTAAGAACTCCTAAATCGACGAACATACAAGCATTAGAGATGAGTGCTCATAGGTTTGGACGGCTTCCTTAACGAATTGTTTTGCGTAATGCACCTCATAGTCATCTTCCGTATTATTTATCCCTCTTTTGATATCGGTGCAGATTGCTTAAGCAACATACCAGATTAAGAACTCACAGAATATAGAAATACAGTGGTGATAAACGATAGGGAGCATCCTTACTCAACGAAAATATGGTCGCTAGATTACCCGATAAAAAAAGAAGTAAATTATTAACTTCGTTTTCCAAATATAATGTCTTGGTTACTGTGGCGTGAGAAGCCTTTGATCTCGTTGGAAATATTAATTAGATGGAAATGGGAGCTTGTCGTTTTCAGCCAGAGCAGGTCTGATTTGTTTTATTTTGAAAGCTCCAAGCGTGTCTTCAGCTTATGAAGGGCCTGTCTGATTGAAGGATTATTGATAAAATATGCTCTGTGTTGCAGACGGTATGAGGTTGCTTAAAAAACTGTTTAGTGATGCCAGTGAAGTCGCCACATGGAAGGAAGGAAGAGGTGATGTTTCCAAACCCTGATCTCGCGGGAAGTGATGTTTCCAGCCCCTGATCTCGCGGGAGGCGATATTTCGAGCCCCTCATCTCACGCCCGTAATAGCCTTCATAATTCAACACACGAGGGTTATGCAGGTTAGTATTTTTTCGCTTCTTTCCTCTGCGTGGTTTTATATTAATGGACTAGTAATCACTGAGTAATATTAACAATAGTATCGTCCTTCCTTCCATTTTCTCATTCAGTATTTCTTCCTGTTCTCTTTAATTATCGTCTTTTCCAATATTTCTCCTCTTTTATTTCCCACTGCGTTGCCTTCTCTTCTCTTCTATTCCTCTCTTAAATGTAATCCTGTCTCCTATTCTGTATCACGTATCAGCTTTCCCCCTAATTCCTCAATATGTATTTGCCATATTTATCAAGTACCTATCGTCTTGTCTCCTGTTCTGCAATATGTATCGTCCTTTTTTTCCTCAGTATACATCTGTATTTTCATCCATTTCTTCAGCATTTGTCTTCTCTTGCTATTTCTCAGGTATGTATCGTTCATCCTCGTATTATTTTAGTAAGTATCGCATTGCCTTATATTTCTGCAGTATCCATCTTCCTCTGTTACTCACATGATGTAGCCTATCGTCCTTGGTCCGATTATTCTTGTAAATATCGTTTTGTCTTATATTTATTTACTGTTTATCATCTTTTAACTGTTTTATTCCCATGTATCATCCTTTCTGCTGTTTCCCTACTATGTGTTTAAGCATTTCTCCAAGTTTGTTATTACGCATCTTTTCTCTCATGCCTCAACAATTTCCCTTTCGCTGCTTCTGTCCTATTTCCCCAGTATGTATCTTTTCATTTCCATTTTTTAAGAGCGTTACGAAACATCCAGTAAACATTACCATGCTAAGGATGCCCTTAAATTATCGTAATCAAGCTAACACCAGACGATTTAGCTCAGCTGAGGGGATTGCTAGGACAAAAGCCTCACCTTTGACTACTCCCAGCACTCCTAGGAACACACCGACCACCAGCCACTTCATCCTGCAAAGAAAAAACAATGAAAAATTATTTAAAAGAGAGAGAGAGAGAGAGAGAGAGAGAGAGAGAGACAAAGAGCGATGATAATGGTGATGATCATGATGATACCCTACGGATGTTGAAGAGAGAGAGAGAGAGAGAGAAATCGTACTATTTTGTAAACTCAGACAGTTTATTACGAAAACCAATATGTTGATACTGCTAGCAACGTGTGTGTGTGTGTGTGTGTGTGTGTGTGTGTGTGTGTGTGTGTGTGTGTGTGTGTGTGTGTGTGTGTGTGCGTGTTCAGATCTAATTTATGCTGGGTATTAAAGTTATTTGCTCGTCTAGTTTGATTAATGGAAACGAGCTTTACAAACCACAATGTTCTTACTGCCTAATGCATTCAGTCACAGCAGGATCAAGTTAGTCAAACAGAGTGGACAACATCTCCCTCTCCGTGTCTAATTTTAGGGAGGTGGAGGTGGCAGAACTTCTCTTCCTCATATTTCACCAAGATTTGATGCAGTTTGGTGAATTCGGGAAAAATCACATTATATAAATTAAATCGATGATGCCAGTGTGAAATACGTTGATCAAGTAAAATACAGAATGACTAGGAAATGACGACTTCTGTAGTCGAAAACATATTTTCTCTGGTTCTAGTTTCGTGTGGTGATCGACACTGAAGCATCTTGTCGTTAATGATCCTTTAGTTGCGGTCACTGTATCATCACGTAGCATCTCTAATTGGCTATTGTGATCAGTACTGAATCATCTAGTTACTAACGCCCCCTTAGCTGTATCCATAACTCGTGGAGAACAGCCACGAAAGCATCAGTCAAGTCTCACAAACCTCCTGCCTGTGACTTTATAGACCAAAGTTTCCTGTCTAATAAAGGTCAGAAATTGTTTGGGTTGTTATCATCCACACAGCTTGAGACTAAAGCTTCAAGTTCATTTCGACTGACATTCATAACTGCTGCAGTCCTTGATTTTCGGCAACTTTACATACATCCGAGGTCAGTAAATCCTTCAACACGTCAGGAAATCCGAACGAATGAAGTGAAATTCCAGTCCACCTAATTTGATTGTTATTTTTTAGCTTAATAATATTCCTGTAGGTTTTGCCACATTTCAAGACAGACAGGCACAACACACCTGTGGCAAAAAAAAAAATAAAAAAGTTATTAATTTTAAATTTTAAGTTTGACTACGAGAGCCTTGGCTACTCGTAGTCTAAAACTTATAGGCCGCATATTGGTGATGTATTCTCTTGGTTTAGTTATCGGAGCCTCGAAAACTTGTTCCTATACTTTGGGATTCGAAATGCAGTCTTGTCAGCGTATGCTTATCTCGACGCTTCACAATGTTTACTTCTCGGTAACATCAATGTCTACTGCCGGAATGCGCGCAACTTGGAGGATAAAAAGAATAGAGGAAACAAACTGCACAAGGTAAATGGACTTTTTTTTTTTTTTTTTTTTACCCGTTTGCTCCATTATTAACCTAGGCTGTGAGTGTGCAGTTGACCATAACAAATACTTCTGCGTGACCTTATATAGATGAACTTTAGTTACCCGTTGTTCTGTTCAACAAACAGCTTAACAAGGGACCTGCATGTAAACCGACTACATCAACTCGAATTCTAGGGGAGACTTAACATAAACTTAAACCTTCGTATTCTGGCTCAGATGCAGTTCTCTATACCATTCTAATTTTCTGTCAAACATCTCATCCACTTTATTCTTCCTTTCACCTCCTTTGTTGTGAAGTAGGAGCAAGTCTCCTTGGTGATAATCGCTCCCCATTCTGACTACACTTAAGCCCGTATCCCACATTCAAGTTCATCTTCGAGAACGGCCTCGATCACCACGATCTTACCCTCGAGGTTTGAACTTGGTGAAATGCCACGATCATACCTCAAACGGTAGGCCTAAACAGCCGTTTCACGACAGTCACGTTAGTGCCAAGACACACAAAGACATTGCAACGACATCCCACGACATCCTACGGAAGCGTCACGTTGTCCTGACAACACACTACGATCATCCCTCAGTTAAAAAGTAATGGTCACTTTGACCCCACGTTACGCCAAGACATCGTCACGATACGCTACGACAAGCTACGACAGCCTACGACACGCTACGGAACCGCGGTGATAATCATGACACTTTGATATTTTTCGGTTCCTTCTGATCCTCTGCCTGTTTGATGAAAGCAGGAATATGCTACATAAAAAGTTAAGGGCGTGTGAAATGTGGGACGGCGATTGAAAACTAATTTCTTAATGCAACTTTGTGTTGTAATATTCTTGCTCTACTTGACGGTTTTATTCAGATTACGTGTGTGTGTGTGTGTGTGTGTGTGTGTGTGTGTGTGTGTGTGTGTGTGTGTGTGTGTGTGTGTGTGTTTAATGCAAGGAAGAAGAAAGCAAAAGCTAGAAGCCAACAGGATTATTCCCTCCAGGAAAAAAAAAAAAAAAATAACGAACAGCCAGATTCAAGATCGTTCATTTCGAGCTGCCTGGACACATTGCGTTTAAAAGAGTTGAGGTCATAAACGGAAAGAAATACAAACAGAGGAAGACAGTTCCATAGCTGACCTGTTGCATATATGGACTGGTAATATCTACTATCCCTTGCATGAGAGAGTTGGACAGAAAAGAGGTGAGAGTTTGCCACCAGACACGTTCTACGCGCCTGCCGTAACGAAGGTGAAATGTAAGCAGACAGTTTTAAAAAGCAGTGACCATTGAAGGAGTAACTGCGCTTATATGGTGTGTTTTGCCTGTATGCAATGTTAAAGAGGACATCTAGATGTGAATACAGTGAATCAAAGCGCGCTTATTACTCTCAAGAAAGGTTTCATAAACGACTTAAAATTCGGGGCCTGTCTGCTCTTTTTTCACAGAGTATTGCGGATAGTACCTTAGAGGAGGACTGAGATTTAACACAAATAGATCATCTCTCTTACTAACCCTCGGGCAGTCGTAAACATAACTCCTAAGCCTCCTTCTGCATCCATAACGATTCCAGTACAGTAATATGATATTTTGCTCAAGCTGTCAGAACTGAAAATAACTAACTCTGCCAAGGTATATCTAGTATTGCAAATAAAAAGAAAATTGATCTCTCTAAGGCTTAACAAGACAGTCCAACACAGCCAGACCACCGCACCTCAACAAAGCCTAAGCGACGGAGAACTGGCCTAGGCGAGGTGCTCCCAGTTTTATACCTTCCCGGGAGTTATATTTATCTTAAAGATTTTAAATACTGTCTACGATGCTAAAAATAGCTCTGGGCTACAACTTCCTCCATCGCTTTCGGAAACGCCCATTACCTCAAAATAATCCAAAATATCATCCTTTTTAAATCAGTGTAGCTACACATTCTTATAATTGACGTCTGCATTCATTATTTGCGAAAACAAGTTAATGTGGAAGTTTTAATTCCAGTTTTGAGGGAAGGAGCGTGAAGAGGTGCATTGTGTTTCCTTCAGAGAGCAGGAGAGGATTATATTTAGCAGAGACGAAAGGAGGAGTGAGAGGGAAAAACAGTGAACTTCAGGACGTTGTGAGAGAGGGTTGCATTTTCCTCTCTCTCTCTCTCTCTCTCTCTCGAGGAGGAACAGAAAAATAAATGCACACTTTAGTGAGCTATTTACGCCATAATAAGTTCTAAGTCACCCTTGAATTTCCATTTTGTCACATGGGAGATTTACCTCTGACACTGTGACAACGAAAATTGGTACTACAATCCGACTCAAACTTATATCACGGATGCTTGAAAATGGTATGTCGCGTCCAGACATCACATCTCCACTGCCACTGGCCTTTGCACACGTCCTCAAATTCCAGTATCACTTCAGTACCTCTTTCCGCCGGCAGCATTTTACTTGCACATCTCTTATGACTGTCAGAGGGAAGTTTAGGAATGAATCAGAGCTTATTAGGGTGTCCATATATTCCCATTACACTGTGCATAAATTTTTGGGGGGACTCTGTGCATAATTATATACGCGTGTCTATATATATACATATATTGTGTGTGTGTGTGTGTGTGTGTGTGTGTGTGTGTGTGTGTGTGTGTGTGTGTGTGTGTGTGTGTGCGTGTGTGTGTGTGTGTGTGTGTGTATTCTCGTTACCACCAAGCATTTCTATTAATTTCTGATGTGGCCTCTCATCGTCTAAGGGTTAACCCCGTTTCGTCAGTGACGTGGTAGTTACCTTTATTCTTGCTACCTCCAAACGGTTTTATGTAACCAAGGAGAACTGGCTGAAGTTTTCCCAAGACAATATTAAAGCATGTGGTGGTAGCAAGAAAAAATGAAAAATACGTCACCGTATTGCAGCCGTCAACTCCTTGTTTCCAATGTTGTATTTTCTATTCTATTCTTGCAATCCTGAGACGATTCTATTCAGCATGAGACAGACGTTACGAACTAATAAGGTTATGTATAACCTTCATTAGTCCCTGCATAGCTAGAAGTCCTCCCAAGCATGAATTAAATCATCTATTGATAACGTGAATGAAATGAAAAATAACCTACGTTATATGACTGAAGTGGTTAAAGGTCGCTTGCACAGTCGCCCCTTTTTGTTATAATGCAAGCCAACGAAACCTTTATTCGTTTGTTTCCGCTTCATTTCCCTTCGGCCGTGACGTTTGGTGAGCTCACTGACCATCAAAGTGAGTAGCCTGTTATGAGAACGGTTATCATGGAAACCTTAGTGAGCTCCTCATCTCCCCAGTGAAGCTTATCATGTTGGAGATTCTTTTCGTTAAGATGCAGACGACTGTGGAGACAGTCTTAAAAGGTTTCAGTGGAGGAGTTTCTTCCTCCTTTATTTCAACGTTGACAGTTTTTTTTTTCTTCTTTTTTTTTTTTTTTTGAGCCATGACTCCCCTGGGAAGTTGGGATACACCAGAGCGTGCGTATCACCTGCCCCTCCCAACCCAACTCCATTCCCCTCACACACACTCCCACTCATTCTCAGTTGTTGTGGCCAATATTTCTTGCCATGTCAAATACCCCACTCTGCAGTCCTGAGTATGTACCGTATATTCCTGTACATTGCCATAACTGAAGAATTACCATCCAAGATAGAATATAGTCGACGTGATATTCGCTACGGTTCGCGAGTCATAAATTATCTTCCTCAGATAAAATTGCAAGGACAGTAGTTTTTCTCATTTTGTACACTGTATAGGTTCGTACACACACACACACACACACACACACACACACACACACACACACACACACACACACACACACACACACACACACACACACACACACACACACATACGGTCACAGGAATTAAAGGAAGACAATAATGCTGTGTACAAGTAAAACTAAAATATATATTTATTTACATAACTGACCCCTAAGTATTATTATCATCGCAGCAACATCGTTCTGTGGACAAAGATTCGGGTTGATGTGCGGGCAGGGAAGGGAGGCAGCCAGGGCCACTCACAGCATGCAGGTAATTAATCAGTGACGTGGAGAAATATACATTAGTAGAGAGTCTCTTTGCTTTATGGAACACAAATGCTCATACGTTATCATCATCATCATCATCATCATCATCATCATCATCACCATTACTCTGTACCCTGCTAATGCAACGAGTACCACACTAATCGAGTAACAAAATCTCTGACAGTTCTAAAGTTTTCATGACTCACTTGGCTAAAACATTCATTGATCAAGAAGGAACTTAATCATTTGTTCATGTGCTGTTAACAATAAACATAGAATGGCATGTTGGAGAAGCTTATGTTAAAACTGACAACAAAACACGTATTCCGAATGAAGAAAGGAATTAAGGTTTGTTGTCACTGAAGGGCTTGTCTTTCTTTTTACTAATAATGCAGTTCAGTTCTTATCTTACTCCCATAATTAATGTCTATCATTAACTCTTCTGATCAGTGTCTCTTATTATCTCTTCCATTTAAATATGTTGTTGTCTTCTGTTATCTGTTACCCGTCTCAGTGAAGGTCTGCTCTTAGTGCTGTTCCACTTATGATGTCTCTCTATCTATCTATTGCCGGACGCCATAATCCTGTTATCTATTCCAGGCTATAACTTCTGCTGTCTCTTCCACTCTTGGTCTGTTATTACCCCTATCACCATCATGATCTCAACCTGCACACACTGAGTCGCCCGGTCTGTCCCCCTATCAAGAGTGGCCGCTAGGTTTTAGCCACAGGCGGGAGGGTAGGAGGCGCCGTTGACAGTGCAGTAGAAGGAGAGGGAGAAGGTGGTTGCAGAGTTGGTGGAAGTGGCGGTGACGGTGAAGGTGGAGGAGGTGGTGGTCCATACGGTGAGGGCGATGCGGGCCTCACGGTTGCTTCCCGCGCCTTGGCCCTCTGCACCTTCTGGATCCAGGGAGCCATCGAGCAAGGTACTGGAACCAAGGTGGAGAAAAACATAGGGTTGTGTTTTTAAGCAGATATTGCGAAGGGGAAAGTAAACTCGTCTTTTTTTTATATTACTAGTTTGCATAAATAGCCTAAAAGATAATACGCAGACACAAACTTATAAGAAAGATATACTCGTATACGGGAGCCCCCAAAGCCTACTAGAACAAGACCCTAAATTTCCACAAGAATCATTCAGGCAGTATTTTTTCCTCTCCCTCTTTGATAACTGCACAAAAATAAATAAATAGATAAATATAAAGTGCAATAGCCTTTCCCTTTTTACCCCACCCCTATTTTTTTTTGAAGAGGGGGGAGGGTGTAAAAGCGTGAAACTAAGCTGTCAGAGTCTGGACTGGTTTTGGCGTAGGAAACCACTTTACGTCCCTGTCAGCGTTTTAATTAGTAAAATAACCCCTGGCCACCTCTTGGATTCGAACTGTAGCACGTTAACACACTCTTTGACATGAATTGTACCACTGTACTATCGCGGCGTCAAAGTAATAAAAATAACGATAGTAGTAGTTATAGTGGCAGTAGTAGTAGTAGTAGTAGTTACAACAACAGATATAGAAGTCATCTCACCATAGGATCTCACCACCAGCTTAGCCAGAAAGTTTTTCCTCGGCACATAATTTTGCACCTCCATTTTTTGTTTGGAGCAAATTCAGGATATAAAACACACCCAAACAAAGCCAGCCAGCCATACTTACAACTGAAAACATTACCACTCCGCTCACTTCGCTACTCGGGAGGTAAGCGATCGGAGTGGTTATGTTTTCAGTTGTGAGGTTGGCTGGCTGGCTATGTATGTGTGTATAGGTAAACAAGATATCTCATGAAAGGCTTGAGCTATCAACATGAAACTTTCAGAGTAACAAAATATGGCCAAAATCTTGGACGAGTTCGAAAATGGATACTCGGGGACAAGGTCAAGGTCACCAAAGGCCAATTAGTTGACCTTTGGCAGCCATTTTGGCGACCATGACTTTGACACCGAGTGCCCATTTTCAAACTTGTCCAAGATTTTGGTCATTTCTTAATACCCTGAAAGTTTAATGTCGATAGTTCAAGCCGTTCAAGAGGTATCTTGTTTACCCACACACAAACAAAGCCAGCCAGCCAACCTTACAACTGAAAACATTACCACTCTGCTCGCTTCGCAACGTGGGTGGTAATAATAATAATAATAATAATAACGTGTCTTCAACTCACTCCCCGTCCTCCACCATCTTGTCGTCAATGGCTGAGTACCGCTTGTATCGTCTCCTCTGACACACCACGCCGTTGGTGGCGAAGGCGCAGGTGAAGGGCGTGGTGGTGGTGGAGGTGGTTAGCACGATGGCCGTCTTGGTGGATCGGGCAGCGATGATACGGCCATCATCGGGGTCTCGGCCTGGCAAAGGGGAGAGAAAGAACACTCGTATTACAAGTGGTCTGGGATGTTTCCTAGCACCTCTTCCGAAGCGATTTATTGTACCATACACATTACACCTCAATATCCTCATTTGTGTTACTGATGTCAATTTTAAAATAACACAGACAACAGGAAAGACATTGCTGAAGTTCAATATGCAGAGTAAATCGCTTAGGGAGAGATGCTGCGAAGCCTTCAATGCCATTTACAATACCGTACAAACTGGTCGGTTACGGCGGCTCCGTGGCGTCTTAGTTACTTTTTTTTTTTTTTTTCTGTCACGCTATTATCTTGTATGTTATTGATGTAAACTTCTTCGATATTAAAAAAAGATATATAAAAGCCTGCAAGAGAACAGTACATTGCAACAAGGTAAATCACTAAGAGGTTTATGAACTAAGCCGACAAACGTACTGGCATTAGGGATGTATGCTCTTCGATTTGGACGGTTTCCTAATTCCTCTTCCCTACTTTACATTTGTCGCCTCATAGTCATCTTCCGAATTAATTAAGCCCTCTTTTTATAACGGTACAGATTGTATAAACAGCATACCAGATTATGAATTCACAGGATATAGAAATAAACTGATAATGAAGAAAAGGTAGGGAGCATCCTCAGCCGACGAAAATATGGCTTTAGAGTAGCCGATGAAAAATAAGTAAACTCATTAGCTTTATTATCCAAATATAATGCCTTTGTTGCCGTAGTGTAGGGAGCCTTTCATCTCGCTGGGAATATTACTTAGACGGGAACGGAAGCTTTACGCTTTCAGCAAGTGGACGTCTAATCTATTTTTTTCTGACTGCCTCCAAGCGACAGTCTTCAGCTTAGGGAAGGCCTCTCTGACTGAAGGATTAATGGCGAAATATTCTCTTCTTCCCTCTTGTGTTGCAGAAGGTACGAGGTTGCTTACACAACTATTTAGTGATGCCAGTGAAGTCGCCACATGGAAGGAAAGGAGAGATAATGTTTCCAATCCCTGGTCTCGCTGGTGGTGGTGTTTCTAGCTCCTGATCTCGCTGGAGGTGAAATTTCCAGCCCTTGATCTCGCGGAAGGCGATGTTTTCAGCCATTGATCTCGCGGGAGGTGGTTTCCAGTCCCTGATCTCGCTCTCCTAACAGTCTTCTTTATACAACACGCAAGGATTATGCAGGTAATGATTCTTTCTCTTCTTTCTTCTGTGTGTTTTTTATATAAATGGAATATTAACCATAGAGTAATAAAAATAATATTTACCACCATTTCTTCTGTTCTCCCACTCAGTATTTTCACTTGTTTTCCCTTTAAGTATCATCTTTTCAAATATTTCTCCGTTGAGTATCACCGTCTGTTCTCGTATTTCTCCGATACTAATTCGTCGCATCTCCTATTTCCCACTGTACACCCTAGCAAAAAATTTTCGGCACCCCTTGCTCCGATACCGTACGCAACGATCACTGTTACAGACGGTGTGAATACGTGGTGTGGCTGGTACCCCTGTACCTCTCTCTCTCTCCCGCCGGATTTCATCATTAGCAGACGAGTTAACACACCAGCAACACAGGGCCAGGGATACCAACCACATACCGCAATTCAGGAGTTGATTCAGAATGCCTCGTGTGTTGTGGCATAATGTATCGTGCCTTAAGGGTGCCGAAATTTTTTTTATAGCCTGTACATCGCTCTTTCTCCTACTTCTTCCTTAGGTATTGCCTTATTTCCTAGTTCTGCCTTAAGTATCATTCTGTCTCATTCTGTATCGTGTATCTGCTTTTCTCCTATTTCCTCAATATGTACTTCTCACATTTTTCCAGCATTTATCGCCATGACTCCTATTTCTCCCTTAAGTATCGTCTTGTATTCTATTCTGTAATGAGAATTGTCTTTTTTTTTTTTCCAGTTTCCACAGTATGTATTGGTACTCCATCTCTCCAGCATTTGTCTTCTCTTGCTGTTACTCAGGTATGTATCGTTCATCCTCGTTTTGCTTCAGTAAGTATCGTATTACCTCATATTTCTGTAGTATGTATCTTCCTGTTACATATGTATCGTCCTCGCTCCTATTATTCTTGTAAATATCGTTTTGTCTTCTATTTCTTAACTGTTTATTATCTTTTCATCTTTTTCGTTTTACCATGTATCATCCTTTCTGCCGTTTCCCTATCATTTTTTTAAAAGTATTTCTCCATGTTTGCTGTTACGTATTTTCTCACCTATATCTCCACAATTTCCCCTCCCCAGTGTCTCTCTTATTTCCCCGCTATGTATCATTTCTTTTCCTTTTTTTATGAGCTTCACGAAACATCCACAATACGTTTCCTTGCTCCGGATGCACTTAAATTACCGTAATCAAGCTAACACCAGACGATTTAGCTCAGCTGAGGGGATTGCTAGGACAAAAGACTCACCTTTGACCACTCCCAGCACTCCTAGGAACACACCGACCACCAGCCACTTCATCCTGCAAAGAAAAAAAACAAAGAAAAATTATTTGAGAGAGAGAGAGAGAGAATGATGATGATGTTGGTGCTGTTG
Source organism: Coenobita brevimanus (assembly GCF_032717465.1). Taxonomy (NCBI): domain Eukaryota; kingdom Metazoa; phylum Arthropoda; class Malacostraca; order Decapoda; family Coenobitidae; genus Coenobita; species Coenobita brevimanus. The sequence continues at coordinate 45,394,454 of NC_137023.1, read as the reverse complement.
CCATAATTTTTAGTACAGTACTCACATTCTTTTGAATTATTTTATAAACATAAAGACAGTTGATTTACAAAAACCAAAATTATGATACTTCTAGCAAGATCAGTGTGTGTGTGTGTGTAAGATTCTGTCGTTGCGTCCGTGATGCTTTTGCTCTCTACGCTTTTGTCGCCGTTGGCGGTATTAAACGAAGCGTAAAATGTCATGAAATATTTCACAAAGATTTGATGCAACTCGGAGAATTCAGGAAAATCATAAGCGATGTTGCCACTGTGGGATACTTTGATTAGTAAAATACAGAATTACTGGGAAGTGAAGCCTTCTGTAGGCGAGTGCATCTTTTTACTAGTTCTAGTTTCGTGTGGTGATCAGCACTGAAGCATCATGTCGTAAATGCTCGTTTAGTTGCGGCCACTTTTCCATCACGCCGTATCTCTACCTCCACCAACGAAGGATGAGGTTATTTATTCACTTATGTTTGTATGTTTGTCCACACGATATTTCCAAAAGTTCTTAATGAATTTCAATGACATTTAGTGGAAGGGTGAACCATGGCTAAGAAAGAACTGATTAAATTTTGGGGCGGAATCGGATCCGGATCCTATGTAGCCTATCCCGCACAATATCTCCAGACATTCTAAATTATTTTCAATAAAATTTTGTGGAAGAGTGGGCCATGGGCAAAGGAAAAATTGATTAATTTTGGGGGCGGATCCGGATCCTACGCATTTCACACAATATCTCCACGGATCTGGATCCTACGCATTTCAAACAATATCTCCACGGATCTGGATCCGGGTCCTTTTTAATGGCATTGGCGGAGGTGGCTATGCGCTTTTTGAGTACTTTGTAGTAGGCTGTTGTGATCAGTACTGAAGTATCTACTTACAAACGCTGTCTTAGCTGGATCTATAACTCCTGAAGAACAACAAAGAAAGTACCAGTCAAGTCTGTCAGACGTCCTGATTGTGACTTTTCAAAATCAGTTTCCCATCTAATATGTAAGTCAGAAATCTGGACCGTTTTCGTCCACATAGCTTCAGACTAAAGCTTCTAGTTCAGTTCGACTGACATTCTTAATTCCTACAACCCTATCGATTTTCGGTTACTTTACATACAATAGAGGTCAGTAAATCCTTCTTCACGTCTGGAAATCCAAATGAATGAAATGAGATTCCACTTCACCTGATTTGATTGTTATTCAATAACCTAATGAGATTTCTTTATGTTTTGCCACATGTCAATCAGACAGGCATAACACACCTATGATTAAAAACAGTAATCAAATTTTAACTTGTAAAGGTTGACTATGAGAGACTTGGCTACTCGTAGCCTAAAACTTGTGGATCGCATATTGATGATGTATCCTGATGGTTTATTGGTTCCTCGGAAATGTGTTCGGTTACTTTTGAATTCGAAATGCAGTTATGTCAGTGTATGTTTCTCTCGACGCTTCACAGTATTCTCTTTGGTTCTCTTCTTTGTAACATCTCCAGCGTCTGCTGAAGGAGTGCTCACAACACTCAGGACTGCACAAGGTAAATGGACTCTTCTGATTGTTCTACCTGTTTGCTCCATATATATCAGCCTAGATCGTGAATATGCAGTTGGCCGTAACAAATACATGTCTGTGTAGCCTTAAACAGGTGGACGTAGTTTGTTTTCCCGTTGTCCCTGTTCACCAAGCAGTCTAACTGGGGACCTGGATATCAACCAGCTACAGAGAGTCGCCCTGTAGGGGAAGGTTGAGACTTAACATAAATCTGAACCTCTTATTCTGGCTCAGATGTAGTTCTTCATACCATCCTAATTTTCCTCAAGCGTCTATTCATCTGCTTTATCCTTCCTTTCACTTAGTTCCCTGACCTTTGCTACGAGGTAGGAATGAGTTTCCTTGGTGACTAGTCAAATCGACCCCCCATTCTTACTACATTGAGCCATAAACCGAGCTGAAAATGCGCCAGGGATTTTCATCAGGTTGCAAAAAACGAGTTGTACAGAAGATGCCAATACAGACATCACCGGTCAACGAATTTTTCTGTTTCAAGCGCACATTTCCTCCTAGTCTCTTCCGTCGTTGCACATGGCTTCTTTATACCTCGGTGCACTCTTCCTTCCACCTTTTCAACTTGCATTGATTAAAATCGTGAGAAGACATGAATGAGACGATGATTTTTTTTTTTTTTTTTTTTTTTTTTTTTTTTAGCAGAATTTCAGATCTTCACAGTCATGACACTTTGATATTTGTCGGTGTCTTCTGGCACTCTGGTAGTTTGATAATCAGAAATGTTATCTAAAAAATTAAGGGCGTTTGTGAGATGGCGAATGAAAACTCGATTTGGTAATGCAACTTTGTGTTGGCATTTTTTGTCCTTCTAAACGGTTTTAAAGATTAAGGGAGTGTGTGTGTGTGTGTGTGTGTGTGTGTGTGTGTGTGTGTGTGTGTGTGTGTGTGTGTGTGTGTGTTTAACGCAAGGAAGAAGAAGCCAAAAACTAGAAGCCAACAGCATTATTCCTTCCAAGGAAAAAAAAAAATGAGTGAATAACAGACAGCCAAATTCAAGATTGTTCAATTGAAGCTGCCTGGACACATTGCGTTTAAAAGACCTGAGGTCATGGGCAGAAGGAAATACAGACAGAGGAAGGCTGTTCCACAGTTGACTTATTCCATATATGAAGGACTGGAAGTATCTCTTAACTCTTGCATTAGAGAGTTGGACAGAAAAAGGATGAGAGTTTGTCAGCTTGACAGGTGTTAACCGCTTGCCGTAATGTAGGTGGACTGCAAGCAGACAGTTCAGAAGGGCAGTGACCATTGAAGTGGAAAGGAAGGAAGATGATGATGCAACAGTGTTGCGAGGAGACTGAGGTTGAAAGGACTCAGTAATAGGAAGAAAGTTAATGAGACGAAAAACCTTTGACTCCACCCTGTTGTGAGGAGCTTTATGTGGGGAATTCCTCCCCTTAACACATGAGAACTGTATTCTACACAGGGGCGAATAAAACCCCATTATATTGTCAACATTAGTGCGGGAGTAAGGAAGGCACAGAGCACACCTAGTCTCTACGAGGCAGATTTTGCATGAGATAATGTGGTCTTTCCATGATAAATCCCGAGCGAATGAAACCCAAGTATGTTCTGAGACGATGTACGATTGAGTTAGATTTTGTGTATGTTGGAGGGGGGGGAGGGGGAAGGTGTCTCATCTTGCTGTGCTTTCCATTATTGAATAATTACTGAGCTGATACTGCAGTCTTGTGAATCTGTGTGCACCTTGGAAAAAAAAATCGGAACAGTTGGCTGCGATGATTTTTCTAGATTAAGAGTGTGGTTTTTGTCATCTCGGCATGGTTGGTATATCTGGCTACCAAGTTCATCTATCTAAATGGGGCTCATCTGTCTGGAATTTAACAGTTCATCATTATTATTATTATTATTTTTTTTTTAAGTTCAAAGGCGAATTTCACATGTTCCGTTACTGTGCCTGATCCTGTAAGACGATTTTTAAAATTCGGATACTTTCTTTACCGACTGTACAAAAAAAAAAAAAAAAATGATCTCTAAAAATCTGCTTACTTAATAATGCTACATTTCTGTTTCTTAAACTTTGCCCAGATTGTCGTCCTTTTGCAGCTTATTTCGCCTGACTCAATAGCAGAACAGTACTCTCCTACAGCTCTGCATCCTTTCCGTAGTACTTCTTCGTGACTAGCATTATATTTTGGTGTTATTTTGTTGCTACAGCTCAACGCTAAAGACAGAGATGTGGCATTTTTGGATCATTTAGAGGAAAAAAGAGTTCAGAATTCATTAACCGTGAATCAGTCAATCTTATCAAAATAACTGCCGTATTCGTAAATCCCCTCACTTCGATTACTTTTTCACCACCCGATGATTATTTAAGCTTAGGGTAGAATTGAGTTATTTAGAAACAAGCCTTGTTAACCCTTTCAGTCAGGTGACACGTTCCCTTGGTTTATTCTTGCTGCCTCCAGACAGTTTGATTGATCCTATGATATTTTTACAGTGAAAAGTCAGTGATGCTGTGTTTTACTCCTATAGTTCGATAATTCTGTCCTAAAGTGAATAGCAATCGTCTAGAGGTAGCAAGAATTAAATATGTCTCAGAATTGAAGAGATTAACCCCTTCATTGCCAGGGTGCTCACCTGTAATGTATGAAGTTATGTGGCAATGGCAAGAATATACTAAGAAAATTTACTAAGAAAATACGTTATCGTGTTGAAGGGACTAAACTGAGATGAGTATGTGTGATTATTTGATGTGTTTAGCTTGCATACTAGATTAAAGAGGACATCTACAATAGAAGCGAAAGCAGTGAATCGATATGCGCTTATTACTCTAATCAAGGGTTTCACAAACAAGTCCTGCGGGTGGTACTCTAGAGGAAGACTGAGGTTTAGCATAAATTGACTGTTTCCCTTACTGACCCTCACGCAGTCGATAAATGTAACTCCTCCTCCTCCTCCTCCTCCTCCTATAGTGAATCCATTACATTAATATGGTAGTTACTCAGGCTATCAGAACTTGAAATAGTCTAACTCTACAGGTATATCTGGTCTTGCAGGAAAAAAAAAATAGTTTATCTAAGGTTTCTGAAGACAGTCCAACAAAGCCAGACCACCGCACCTCAATAAAGCCCAAGCGACGGAGAACTGACCCAGGCGAAGTGCTCCCAGTTTTATACCTTCCCGGGAAATATATTTATCTTGACGATTTTACACTGTCAACGGTGCTAAAAATAAAACTGGGCTACAACTTCCTCCATCGCTTTCGGAAACGCCCATTACCTCAAAATTATACAAACTATCTTACTTTTAGATCACTAGCATCTTGCACGTTCTTAAAATTGATGTCAGCTTTCATTATTAGTTAAAGTAAACCAGTTTCAAAGTTTTTATTTCTATTTTGAGGGAAGCAATGTAATGAGGTGTATTGTACTTCCTCCATGAAAGCAGGAGAGGATAATATTAGCAGAGAGGAAAAGGGGAGGAGTGAGAGGGAGGCAACAGTGCACTTCAGAACGTTGTGAAAGAGGGTTGCATTTTCCTCCTCTCTCTCTCTCTCTCTCTCTCTCTCGTACCTCAGTGTCATGTCTATCTCTCTGTTCCCTACGTCTCTTTCTTTTGTAATTCTATATTATTTTTCCCATTTTATATCCTCTTTGTATCATCCTTTCCCATTTTCTCTTCACAATGCTACGGCTCATCATCCATTTCATAGCACTTCTTCTTGACTACCATCATAATCCGGTATGAATCCGTTGTTGCAGCTCAGCATTCAAGATGGAGAGATGGCAATTTTGCGCCTAGTTAAAGTGACCAGGATGCAGTTCATAAAATCTCTCCTAAGCTGCATATTAATTACCTGCCATCTGCTTGAACGAAATAGATTGCGTAATTGTGTCGGAGGGATGAACATCCTCTAACCTAAGTTTCACCTCACTCATGCCTATTAACTTATTTATTTATTCATGCCCGGAGAAATGGCTCAACGTGCATCATTCTCAGTTTGTGTGTTTTGTTTCCTGACCCGCTCCTATGTGACTACTCGTAGTGTTCGTTGCGACTTTTGTATTGATGAGTTGGAAGGCAGTCGTGGATGAAGCCACTGTAGGATATTGTGTGTGTGTGTGTGTGTGTGTGTAAGAGAGAGAGAGAGAGAGGACATTATGACAGTTCCACGGGTTCAAAAAAAAAAAAAAAAAAAAGGAAAGTTTGTCATTATTCGAAGTCTTAAATGACGAGTAAATAGAGACGCGATGCATTTTTCGCCGGGCACTCTGATGATAGTGCTCATGCTTCGTTTTGCTTTATTTTCCCCGTTTCTAGCTCCTGCCCACCCCATGTGATGATGATGATGATGATGATGATGAAGTTGGGATAAAGTTGGTTTAATGGAATTGATGATTACGATAATGAGTAAGAGTATAGGCCTCATGAAGGTGATGATGGTGGTGACGATGATGATGATCGGAATGGAGTTGGGATGATGATGGTTTTGATAATAATAATAAAGATGATATATAATGATGGTAATAGAACTGCAGCCATGTTTCTTCCTTGAACAGGGTTTTGGCATCATCTTACAGAAATTGTCGGACATCAAGCAAATTTACAATACCTGTTCAGTTAGCCTCAGAGATCTAACCCTTTCGCTGCTAATGGTCTGTCCTAAAATATGTATAATCGTCTGGCGTCATTGTAGTGTAGGTTTAAAAAGAGACAATTTCTAGGTAACAGAGACCATTTCTAACCCTTTCCCCCGATGGTTGCAAGAATGAAATAGGATAGAGCTCGTTATAAAGAAGGACTTAATGAAGGTTACTTATGATCTCTGTTTTGATTATGAGGAGGTCGTTTAGTTTAACTCCCCTCACTCTTATAAATCAGGTTACTTCCTCATAATTTATTTCAGCGATTTTATCCAGCTATATATTACTCCTCCAGTTCGGAAAGCCTCTCATCACTAAAATATAATCATCTGGCAGAAAGAAAAATAACACAAACTAATACGTGGTCAGACTGAAGGAGTTAATACTCATAAAGACGTCATCGTACTAGAAAGAATGACGGAGGCTGTTTCTAAGTCATTCACAAAGATTCTCTCTCTCTCTCTCTCTCTCTCTCTCTCTCTCTCTCTCTCTCTCTCTCTCTCTCTCTCTCTCTCTCTCTCTCTCTCTCTCTCTCTCTCTCTCTCTCTCTCTCTCTCTCTCTCTCTCTCTCTCTCTCTCTCTCTTTCTCTCGGAAACCTAGAGATATCGTTCGGTTGTAGTAGAACTAAAATATATGAATGCCTCCCTTAATCGTACTGATGTGACAAAATAGCAGTGTTGATTTTGCTGGGTAGGACGGTACAGAAATAAACACAAGGACAATAGAAACACAGACGAAGGCTATCAATGACGTTTAATAAATACACCTTTCTAAAGTAAATAACAATCACAATATGGTAAGCTGTGTGTATATACAAGATCGACCCCAGAATAATGATAGTTAAAATATCCAGTGGGCAGTATTCTCGTGGGCTTTGCAGGCTCCTTAGTACCTCCCTTTCTTAGCGTGTGTGTGTGTGTGTGTGTGTGTGTTTTTTTTTTGGTTGCATATTACACACTCACGTTCTTTTGTATGTTACTGATATCCCTCTAACATCGACATGACCATAGATGAAATGCAAAATTGACCTTTTGATGACGGATTTTTCTCAGCTGAACAAAATCGTCTGTTGCTATCCTACAAAATGGAACATCCATAGCGATGAATGGGTCGAACGAGGCTCTTTTTTAACCCTCTAACTGCCAAAAAATTTCAATCATCTGCACAAAAAGGAAAAAAAAAATGTAGGTACCACCATAGTGCAGGCCTACGGTTTAACATGCCACATAATATGCATAACAAATGAATATTAATGTGCCATGAGAAATAAATAAATAAATAAAATAAACAGGGATGGAAGAACTTCTGTGTGCAGGAAACAAAGCGGTAAGGAATAGTCGCAAAAGAATGGTGACGTTTTCATGGGCAGAAATAGAGCGGTGAGAAAGGGGTGCTTTGGTAGGTGCAGGAACAAAATGGGGTTAGGAAGGAATACAGAGGGAAAGAGAATAGTGGCGTTCTATGTGCAGAGATAAACTGATAAGAAACTGTATTAGGAAAAAAGAAAATTAATGTACCATATTGAGAGAGAGAGAGGCAAAAACAAGCGAATGTTAATGCACCATAAAAAGAAAAGAGAGAGATCGCTTAACAAGGCGGAGAAGAAGAAGGAAGAGGGGAAACAGGAAGAAAACAAGAAGTAAGAGGAGAAAGAAAAAGAAAAGAAGGAGATGGAGGAAAAGGAGGGAGAGACGATAACACTGGGAATCTCCTAAACCCACGAGAACACTGCCCTGCCAATCTTCAGTCTCCCCTTGCAAATTTTATCCACAGGTCTGAGGGAAGCTGGCCCCGGAGACCGTGCAGAAGAAGGAGAGGGAGAAGGTAGTCATGAGGTTGGTGGAGGTGGAGGTGATGGTGAAGGTGGAGGAGGTGGTGGTCCAGACGGTGAGGGCCAGGCGGGGCTGCCTAGGTCCTTCTCCACCCACGTCAGCTGCCACATCTTCCACTTCCATTTGTGAGCCGTCTAGGAGCGTGCTGGAGGAAGGTGAGGATTGGCATAATATTAGTTTCATCTCTCTCTCTCTCTCTCTCTCTCTCTCTCTCTCTCTCTCTCTCTCTCTCTCTCTCAACTCACTCCTCTTCGTCGATCCAGAGTTGCACCGGCGAAAAGGTCTTGTACTTGCGTCGCTGGCACACCTGGGGGTTGGTGGCGAGGGCGCAGGTAAAAGGCGTGGTGGTGATGGAGGTGGTGAGAACGATGGCCGTCTTGGTGGAGCGGGAGGCGATGATGCGGGCGTCGCTGAGGTCCCGGCCTGGTGGGGGAGAGAGATAGAGAGGTAGATGTATAGATAGATGGATAGACAGATAGATGGATAGATAGGTAGATAGATTAACTGACTAGATTGACTGATTGATTACCTGACAGATAGGTAAATACAAGTAGACAGACAGAAAGAGAGGGGGGAGATCTTGTACTGAAGGAGTTAATGTAAGCTCTACATCCCTCACTCAGTATGAAAAACCTCCCCCAGGCTGAAGAAAATCGTCTGAAGATGGAAGAAATAATGTAGAAAAGATGTCACTGTAATAAAAGGACTGATCATAGGGCCGAGAGACTCCTACAGCTCAATCACCTTTACTTGGCGGAGTTCAGTGGCAGAATAAGACAGCGCTACGGTTCTACATCATTTCCATAGCACTTTTTCGTGACTAGCACCATATTTTAGTATTAATCTCATGTTGTAGCTCGGCACTCAAGGTGGAGAGATGGCAATTTCCTATCTGTCTCGCTACAAACGCTTTAATCCCGTAAGGAGTGGCCACAAATAAATCGCCTCCATGTCCTCTGTCATTTAGCTGCCCACCCTCCAGTTCACACACCCCTTCCTTCATATATTTCTTCACTCTATCCCTTTGTCTCATCCATGGTGTCCCCCTCCTCCTTTCCCCCTCCACGTCACTCACATACACGCCTCAAATCAGTCTCTAACTTCACGCCTAGTTAATGTGAGCGGAGCATAGATACCCCGACCACTAGAGTATGTATTAAATGTAGGACTCACCTTGCGCCACCGTGCCAAGGCCCAGAACCACACACGCTATCAGCCACTTCATCCTGCCCTGGATGGGGAGAAGCAGAAGAAAGAAATCGTGAATCGGAAGAAGAGAAAATCGCGAATCGGAAGCAGCAGAAAAAAGTCACGAATCACAAGCAGAAAAAGAATTGTGAATCAGAAGCAGAATAAAAAGAACTGTGAATCAGAAGCAAAAGAAAAAAAATCGTGAATCAGAAGCAGAAGAAAAAATCGTGAATCAGAAGCAGAAGAAAAAATCGTGAATCACAAGCTGAAGTAAAAAATCGTGAATCAGGAGTCACATTCAACATACCCGTTACTTATTGCAATCAGATCCTTTAGACGTAAACATTCAACACGCCATTACTTATCATTTCGTCAGTCCGCGGTGTTGAAAGCGCTTTTACTGGTACTCATTGCGATAATTATACTGTGAAGCTTCGTGTGCATTGTTTGGCCTCTGAGGTGGAGTCGGGAAATTTGAAAGCTTGATTGATGGGTGAATGGATGTGTGACCTGTGTGTGTGGATCGTGAAGTCGACGATTTCAAATGGCTTGAATCAAGGTCTTGGCTTGAATGACAGGTTAAATGGTTCTACGAGTATGTCTTTTATCACAGGTGGCTTTGGTTGGTAATTCTCCATTTTTTCTTCGTACCTGCCCCTGTATCTTTCCCATCTCAAGTATTAGTGGGAGAAGGTGATGATGATGGTTGCTTATATAAACCGTGCCTTGAATGACTACTGAATGGGGAGCCTTGAAAAACTAAAGTTAGAATTCATACCGTCAGCGTCTGCAGTAAATTCAACGATATCATTTAAAATACATTTATATACTGTACTTCTATGCTTATTTGATTATTTAATTATTTATTTATTTGCTTATTTATATCTTCATCATTACTGTATTTTGCTGGACTGGGTTTCTAAGTAAAATATTCAAGGATGTCCGAAGAGATGTTTTTTATCAAATGTGTTTTATTTTATTCTTCCACGTTTATTGTAAAGCAAAATGTCTTGTTCCTAACTTTTGGGGATGCGTGACGGACATGCATTTTACAAAATAGGTATTCCTGTATCCTTGGTTACAAGTAGAGAGGTAGAGATGTTTATAAAGACATGCTGTGATACTGCTGATGTGTGGAACTAAGTAACGCATAGGAAAGCATCATATTAGTGAAAACTGACCAGAATATGAGATTACGTGTCACGGCACATGTTCTTAATTACATAAGTGTAGCCTCCAGACTGCTCCCTTGAGTCTTTTGAGTTAATATCATTTTGTTGAGAAAGCTGTGGTACAATATTCCTTTGCTGTTTCATGGCAAAATTTCATTACAAAGTTCATCTGTCTTAGATGAGCATGCTGATATATAGTGAATTACAGTTATCTATGCTAGAATATGGAACCAAGGCTGAAAGAATGGTTCTATATTAACCCCCCCCCAGAAAAAAAAAATCTATTTATCTATCTATTGCCAGACGCCTCAGTCCCGTAAGGGGTGGCCACAATTAATTCGCCTCCAAGTCTCCCTGTCCAATGCCACTTCACTGCCTTGATCCCAGCTTACACACTCTTCTCTCATATATCTCTCCACTCCATCCCTCCATCTCATCCTCGGCCTCCTCCTCCCTCTCCCCCCCCCTCTCTACCTCACTCGCATATCCTCTGCTAGTCTCTCGCTCTTCATCCTCTTCGCATGGCCAAACCACCTCGGTGTATTTCTCCTAATGCATTCTATCACATCCACATCTACACCACAGCTCTCCTTCACTTTCTCATTTGTCAGTCTGTCTCTCCATGTAACTCCAGATGCTCCTCTGAAGTAACTCTTTACTTGTGTCCTTCCAGCAAGGTCCAAGCTTCACTTCAGTATGTTAGAGTCAGTATCACAGTACAGTACTGTCATGCAGTGACTTTTTTTTACTTCCGTGCTCACTTCCCTGTTCTTTATCACTGCTTTCAAAGAATCAGTAACCTTCCTTCCCTGTTGTACTCTTTCAAGCACTTCACCCTCTAAACTTCCATCCTTACCCATCACACTACTTTTTTTTTACAAGAATGATTAAAACCTCACGTACCTAAGTGAAAGATTTTCTGATGTACGTAAGATTATTTGTGTATATTATTCATAATTTTTGTTTATCGTTCATTTGTCCTGAGCCGAAAGGAAGATAAAAAAAAAGTATTACTTTTATACTTATCCATTTTAGTAAAATTCAACGTTGTGCATCTTCTGTCCTCGGAATACTCTCTTTCTCCATTTTACTATTTTTCTTTCATTATTATTGTACGCAATATGTACAGAAAATATCATAACTGTGTGGCAGTGAGAAGTACAGTACTGTCCATTCATTGTGTGACTTCCTTCAGCTCTGTTTGAATCTCCAGGGTCTACGGAAGCAACTGTCGTGTTCCAGTCACTATTATTCATGAAAAATCACACTAAGAGGTGTTTTCTTTACAACTTTACTCCGATGTCTAACTATCACTGAATTCATGCCTCTTTTAGACGATTTTTTTAAAGAGACTGCGTTTCGAATGCGAGACATTAGATATAGCCATCATTAATCCCTTCAGCTCGAGATCATTCGTAAATTGACCTATATGGTGTGGGGGAAGCAAGAATAATCGATAAAAATGTAGGGACTTAAAAAAAATTGAGAAAAGTAAAGCAATCTCGTAATGTATGTCAGTCATTTGTGAAACCCATAAGACAAGAGTTAGATGCAGTACGGAATACAGATGCGACTTGTGTCTCCTACATTCCGTGCAACATGCAAACGCTTAATCCTTGTGATTTGCATGACAGTTTTATGGCGCATGGATGTATTAGTAATGGCTGGGATCAGTAAGCCAAACAAATCACTCAAATTAAAATTATCAATTTCTCGACTGTAGACATGGAACACTCCAATGGCGAGATGTGTCTCATCTCTCCTTACAAATGGATTGGGGAGGAAAACCTATTACATAATGAGCAGATACGGCCATTTAGCAAATACATATGTGTGGCCAGCTCAACTGAGGTGAACCAAAATATTATAAACATATCCGAAGATTTTCTAATTACCGTATGAATGTACGTAACTGAAAAATTATTTATCTTCATATTTATCCTCGGCTTAAAAAAAAAAAAAAAACACCTTGAGAAGCGTTAGACTTCCAACGACGTCAGACGATTCCCAACTGTAATCTATATCAGATATTGCCATCTGATTAATTGATTGACAGCACTCCAGCCACGAGCTGTCGGTAGTTTATTAGAATTGTTAGTAGTTCTAATTATCATTTGGTTGTCATGCATATCATGATATTTCAAGACGATGCATAGGAACGTTGTGCATTGTTGGGCACTGAGACGTAAAATAAAAAGCAAAGTTGTAGTGTTTCGTGAGGTGACTTAAGTTTCTAATCGAGCTTCAATATCATTGGAATTTTTAAGTAAATTTGTTTTGCGAAAAACAAATAATAATAATAATAACAGAGTTATCATTTTTGTAGTCGACTAATCACAGCCATGACCAGGAAACAGATCTGGTTGCTCACGCCTGCTGTGGGGTCTGTAGTAAAAAAAAAAAAAAAAAAAAAAAAAAAAAAGCCCTCTTTGCCTCACTGCTGAATGCATTCTGTAATGTGGCATGCATCCTGACCACATCGCACACAGCTGTCCTACAAATGACCGTCAGTATATGGGGCCTTTGCTTTCACAATGTAAAGTACACGCCGAAGGTTCCAGAGAAGCACCTGGGTATATGTGGACGTGAGGGAAGGACCTACAGTGTCTGTCTCGCTCGTTTTATACCTGCTTGCCGTCAAGAACCCTCTGGCACCTCGTCTTTTGTAGGGCACTCTTGTTAGCTTGAAGTTGCTTGGCATTTCCTCTAGTTCAAGGTTTCGTTACCAAAGATAGTCAGGAAGAGGTATTCTGGGGTGTACGTAAAATTTGTGCTTGTCTTGGGTGTAGAGGAGTACAGACGTAATTAAATTCTGTACATAGAATTTTTTGCAAGTTTTTTTTTTTTTTTTTTTTTTTTTTGGTACTGTTTGTTTTCAGGAAGCATTTTTTTGCGAGCACTTCCTTGCTTTGTTTTTTGTATTGTTTATCCTGGTGGTGGTGCGGGTGCTTGAAGTAATTACCTTGAAAGGAAAGAAGGAGCAGTGAGGTGGAGGGAAGTAAGCACGGGAACTGACAGGAACAGTTCACCATTTGCCGTGTTCCAGCCCCACCAGTCACAGTCACAGCAGCAGTCTTACAGTCCTTCATGTTTGCACCGTAGCTCTCTCTCTCTCTCTCTCTCTCTCTCTCTCTCTCTCTCTCTCTCTCTTGATTAACAGTAGACGGTTGTATACAGCTGAGAAATAATCCAAAAACTTGGGGAATTAACAAACCATATTAACTCTTTTGCTGCTAAGGACGCTTTCAGGTGCGTCATTCAGGCTAACACTGGGTTGTACTAGTCATCCGAGAAAAATCTTGGTATTCGCAGGGTGAAAGGAATCTCGGTTACCCCCCCTTTTTTTTTTTTTTTTTTTTTTTTTACATGAACGTTCTTGAGTGTTTCATTCAGGATAACAATAGCATTTCCATTCATCTGTGAGAAATTCAAGCTTGCACCAGATGATATCATTCAGTTTAAGAACATCTTATTAGTCAGATGGCTTGAAACTGTTTGGCGCACTGAAGTTCAGACTGACACCAGATGATTTTGTTCAGCTGAAAGAAATCCAAGCACTCTGGGCATTACGCATTAGGTTTCCATGACTCGCTCAACTGAATAAAATCGTCTGGCGTTATCTGGAACAGTACACTAGAGTTGTTCCGACCATGAGAGGTTTAATAAGGGTGTCACTAACAGTCCATACGTAACTTTTATCTTCTTTATTAACTAAGTATGTACAGATCTGACCCTTGTGACTTAAAAATAAGGAAATAAATAGTAAGAGTTGGAATGATGATGCAGTGCGTAGCGTGGCAGGTCCTTCAGATGACGTAGGTGGAAGAATATCAAGTAAAACGGAATAACGAAAAATGAAAAGTCAATACAACCTTACTTCTTTCATAATGTGTGAGGCAGGGTACTGGGAAAACTTCTGTGCAGGTAAATGGGAAGTGTGTGTGTGTGTGTGTGTGTGTGTGTGTGTGTGTGTGTGTGTGTGTGTGTGTGTGTGTGTGTGTGTCAGGTACAGTATGACAGTGTGAGGTGTGGCAGGGTGAGGTATGTGTGAGGTGCTGCAGTATGTGTGGCAGTGTGAGGTGTGCAATATGTTGGTGCGAGGTGCCAGAGTGTGAGCTGTAACAGTGTTTTCTATTGCACAGAAACACTGTACTTGGGTGAAGAAAAGTAAAATGCAGGATCAATTATAAGAGAAAAAAATATGAACATGAAAATGTGTTATCAAATAAATAAGAATATGAAGAATCTAATAAGTACGTATTATGCTTATTCAGTTAGATAAAATACTGTCAAGAACAAATATCACAAACCCAAATATTAGAAATACAAACTCAAATAAAAAAGCGCAAAACGGAATAACAACAACGAAAAATCGTTTCAATTTATATTATAACGATCTGATTTCTGTATGCTTGTTGATTGGTTTGTTACCATAACACAGCAAAAACGGCGCAACGTAGCTCAATTTTTGTTAGAGCTAGGTACTTTTAAAATGCTCTAACTAAAAGAATAAAACAATTTCCAGTCCAATCGGGCCACCGGTTCCCGAGTTATGACCCATTTTTGGCCTTTTGACTTCCAGCGGAGGCCGCCTTAAGCGAGTAGAGAATGAAAAATTAAATAACTAAAAGTTCATCTCCAAATGCGACTCAGGCAGTGACGAAGTTCTGAAGTGTCCAGTTTGAAAAGAGAAGAAAAAAAGGAAGATAAACAAATAGCTAGAAGAAAAAAGTTGTAATCCAAATCATCTGAAGTCCTGTTCGGTTCGGTTGGTTCGTTCATTTCATTCCAATCGTCCGTCTGGTTCTGTATCACATTTGTTCGGTGTCCTGGCTGTCTTAACACTCGTTCTGCTCTTTAATGCATTCATAAGCTCGTGTTATGCAATCATTCGGTTTTCCTATATATACTGAGTCCGTTCTTTGATATATTCATCCCATTCTTCAGTATATTTATTTGGTTCTTTCATGCATTCCTTCAACTTCAAACGCTCGTCCGGTTCCTTGTTCTTCCACGCAGTCATTTGTTCTTCTAACCTGTACCTTTGTCCATTTCTGTGGCCCGTGATTCATGTGGTTCATCCTTCCCGTTCTTTGGTCCACTTTTCCGTTCTGTTGTCCGTTTTATGTTCCGTGGTCCATATTCTCGTTCCGTGGTCCATTCTACCTGCGATCCATCTCTATTTCATTTCCTTCCATTTTATCCGCAGGTGGGAGGGAAAGCCTGCCCACTGACGGTGCAGAAGAAGGAGAGTGAGAAGGTGGTGGAGGAGTTGATGGAGGTGGATGTCACGGTGTAGGTGGATGAGGTGGTGTTCCAAACGGTGAAGGCAATGCGAGGGTCGCGCTTTTCATCCTTGCCTAGGGCACGCTTGCTGCGGAAGGCGTCGTCGTCGTCGTCGTCGTTCTCATCGTCGTCATTCTCCTGTAGGGAACCGTCCACCATGGGCCTGAAGAAGGGAAAAGAGGTAAATGGTGTGAGGTCGGTGAATCGTTGGAATGATAGCTGGGGATATAGAGAGAGAGGGGGAGGGGAAAGGTAACTGTGAGGTTCATGGGTAGACTGATCGACAGATGTGAAAACTGATAGAAAGAGAGTGACAGACGGACAAGCAGGCGATTATATGTCTCTTAGGAAGTAGAGAAAATTTTATAACCCCTCCCCCTCTCTCTCTCTCTCTATTATATATAGATAGATATAGATAGATAGATAGACAGACAAATAAACAGATAGATGGATATATATATACATCATCATCGTCATCCGGACCTTCTTTCCCACCCTACGGCAGGGTGGGGAGCGGCATCGTCCAGACAGCCCAAATTTACCCATTCCAATGGGCCACGCTTCCATTCACTCACCATTTAAGCCCCCGGAATCCTGGGTTTATCTGATACGCCAAAAAACGTTCACCACGTACTATAGCTTCACATAAACGTATCCGATAGAGTCAGTCCGGACGCGGTCACGTTAAAAAGGTGTGCCAAATCCCTGATCATGCACATATCATTATAATATTCACCCAACCAGCTCGATCTCTTGTGTATTATATAAACTCACGTCTCATCTCCCATCTTGTCCTCATCGATAACAGACATCCTGCGGTATCGCCTCCTCTGGCATGTGGCGGCGTTGGCAGCCGACGCACATGTGTAGAAGGCGGTGGTGGTGGAGGTGGTGAGAACGATGGCGGTCTGGGTCCTCCTGGCAACAACGACCACTCGCGCGTCATCAAGGTCTCGCCCTGGAAGAAGCAGGAATAAGGGGGTAATTAACTAATTGTGATGATAATGATAATACCAGCAGGACTGAGGAATTATACAAGGTGAGGGTTATATATATATATATATATATACATATATATATGCTCTAATTCATGTGTTCTACCTATGATTTCAATTCATTAGTTGCTTTTCTTTACTGCCTCTTTTTCCGTATCATTTTTTAAATATTAGTTGTAAGTAATTTCTTGGTTTGCATTCTCGATTTGAATGTTATTCATCCTATGGCAAGCTTTTTCGTTTCTATTCGCTGACATTTATGACTATATAGTTCCAGAATTAAAAGCCATCTACTTTGTTTCAGTCTATTAAAAAAATAAAACTTATTTTGAATGAACTTTCTTGTAAGGGTGAATCCATTCTGTTACCAACTCGTGCATCATCAGCAAATTTGGATATTCTGAATCACAAATATTCATTGGTATCAGTTATGCAAATAAGGGACAAAACAGGATCCAAAACTGAATTCTAGAAGGGACGAAGGTTTGAGAAGGCGGGAAGACGTGTAAATTGGGGTAAGCAGGAAAGTTTGGTCGGGTAGGGGAGTTTGGGACAGGACAGGTTGAGGTACGTTGTGGTGAGGTAGGGTGGTGGACAGAAGGTAGGGGGTAGGAGAGTTTTAGGGCAGAATGGGTTGTCCAGGATGTAGTAGGGTAAGATGGAGGGAAGGTAACTAAAATAGGAGAGGTTATGGCAGGGCGGGTTTGGGTATGGTATGGCAAGGCTTGGGGAGCATAGGCAAGGCAATTGTTAGGGTAAGCAGAAAAGGTAGGGAAGCTAAGGTATGCAGGGAAAGGAGAGTGGAGGAAGCATTGGTAGAGTGGGTTGTATTGTGGTACTGTAGGGTTGAGTGGTGTAAAGAAAGTTAGGAGGATAGGTAATTCACAGCATTGTAGGGAGAGAAGGTTAAATAAGGGCATGATAGGCAATGAAAGGTAAGGGAAGATATTAGGAGTAGGTTAGATCCCAGTATGATAGACAGATTAATGAATTTCATCTTACCTTGAGCCAGACACAGGACGCCGAGGAACACGCCAAGAACCAGCCACTTCATTCTCTGTGGGGAAAGAAACAGGTCAGAGACTGACTGGAAAATAATTCGGAGCGCACTTTTACGTTTATTTATTGATTTATTTATACAGTTTCTGGATCCATCCCACCTTATCTCATAGAAGGAGATGATGATGATAATGTGGATTTCTTTTTTCACCTAAAAAATGAGAAGATGGATAACAATGCCCTGGCAGTAAAAATGGCTATTGTGCAAGAAGATACACCTCAGATACAGATGTTATGGGGCACTTTTAGTGACAGACGGCAAAAATGATACGAACGGGACTACCAATTAATTAGATGAGATTAGTCCCTTCTGCCCGAGGACCAAATCATCCTGTCACCTTTTGAGGATCGAACACACCTAGGTACAGTATATGGCCGTCACTCCGGTTAGGGTGTGCAATGGTCTCTCTCAGCTGAAAATTGTCGTCCGTAGGTAGCCAGAGTAAAATGCCTTGGTGGACGCCTGCCCTTCATCCCTTTCACTCCGATAACCTACTGTACGTTTCATTTTATTCTTGCTACCGTTGGTCGATTTTACTTAATGTTGCAGAAACTATTTGTACTGGAGGGGTTAACTATAGCCTTCATTAACCCCGTCATTACTGGAGGTATATCTTAAACAATAAAATTCGTTTGGGGGTAGCAAGAATAGTGTCAGAAGTGTGTCATAGGGAAGAAGTGTTAATCTGTGCACACCGCTTTAACTTTCACTCGTTGCTTTGATAGATAACTGTGCTCCCATTTCACTGGCCACTCAGATGACAGGCCTTCTACCTCTTTGTTGTTCCTCTTCCCTTTTTGTAGATCCTGACTACCCTGTTATAATGCTGTACTGAGAATTTGTTATGATGGTGATGACACACGTAATGATGATGATGATGATGATGATGATGATACACGTAATGATGATGATGATGATGATGATACACGTAATGATGATGATGATGGTGATACACGTAATGGTGATGATGATGATGATGATGATGATGATACACGTAATGATGATGATAATGATGATGATACACGTAATGATGATGATGATGATGATAGTGGTGGTGGTGATCATCTGAAAACTTGGGGAAGAAAGTGACAGCTCGGGGATGGAGAATGAAATCTGAAGACAGGAAGAATATATGAAATACGTCACCGGTCTGATGGGGTTGATTTTCTATAGTCTGTTAAGCCTTCTCAGTACGATTTTTTCCCTCTTAATTCTTGCTACCGCCAGACGATTTTATTCAGTTGATGAGAGACTGCTTCGAACTGGCAAAGCTAGATACAGCCTCCTCTAACCCACTGCTACGAGAAGCCTTTCTAAAGCCGAGCCAAATCCTTTACAGACAACAAAAATTAAGTGCAAAAAACATCATCTTTGTGATGCGGTGAATCGCTATAAACACTTCCATTCGATTTTTTTAAATTATTCATTTATTCTTGCTACTTTCAGACGATTCCAATCAGCGTATAGGGGAAAAGAGGTCTGGATGATGATGATGATGAAAAGACTTTTTGAACTGGAGAGATCATATATATATATATATATATATAGAGAGAGAGAGAGAGAGAGAGAGAAAGAGAGGTATATAGTTATATAGTTATATGGTTATTTATAGTTGTCATCAACACCTCTGATAAAAGAATAAAAGTACTGTAATTCCGAAAATGAATTAAATGATTTGAAGGCACCAGGAATATAATTAAAAAAAAAAAATATTTCACCAGATTCACGTTGACGTTTTCACAGTCTTCGTTTTATTTTTCACCCTATTCTTCGCTGTTTTTGACTCTGTTCATAATTCTGTTTCATTCTGTTCTTGCTATCCCCGGGTTACATTTAGCTATGGAGGCATCTAACTGGAGGAGATACAAAAATATAAGTAACCTTAACCCTTTCACTTCCCGCACCTAAACTAGGCCAAATCTCCTGAAGATAGCAGATTGATATAAAAAATAATGCACTCTCTCTCTTCACATAGGGAAGTAGCAAGAACTAACAGAAAAGACGGGAAAAAATGTGGATTAAATATTCGATATAGTGAAACGTAACTCTGAGCTCATGTCGTCTTTACCCCATCACTGGTAGAGGTCCTTGAGAAGAAGAAACCGAATGTCACCATAATAAAGGGAGTTAAAAGTTGATACGACTGAGACACTAACTGGTTGTCTCTACAGTGTACTTAGCTTTTTTCATGTACAAAAATTAAACGGCCTAACCTTGAGCCCCTGCTTTCCTGGTACAGCTATGCAGGATTAGTTGATAGGTGGATGGATTTTAAAAAAATGATGTAGGCTTTAATAAAGATATTGTGATTCTGAAGCAATGAAAATGTGACTCATCCCTAGCCCCAAAACAGCCAGTCCAACACAGCAAAATATGCAGTCTGTTTCAAAAGTTCGTTTGTCTCCTCTGCCTCCCTTTCATCGCTGTATTCACAGACGCTTGAATATGACGCTGTGGAGTGAGGTGTATATTATCATCTATCTGTGGGTGAGCCTGTACCTTTGTCCACTACGTCTCGGTGAAGCATCTGTGAATCCAGCAGTGAGAGAAAGAGGCAGGAGAGGCGAATAGACTTCTCTATTTGACCATACACTCGCCAGCCGTAGTATCCACTCATTTTCTTCTTCTTCCCCTGGCTTGATGAAAGTCGTATCATACCGAAGAGCTGTCGATGGTGGCTCAAATATTTTTTTTAAACTGCACGAGTAACGAGTAACATCGCGAACTGTTCCTCATGTTGTCTAGCATAACTTAGAACTGCCACCATAGCACTGAATAAGGGGTCTTCGTTCATTTTAATACCCTGGCTACGATTTCCCTCCAACTAATTGTAAAATTAGAGGGTGAACAGGTATACTCCTTGCACCTTAGCCTGGTCTAAATTTTCGTTCTTTTGCAGCTTATGTTACGCAGCGCAACGACAGAATAAGACAACACTGAACTCGACATCCTTCCCATAGCACTAATCCTACATCGTAACTGGCAGCATATTCTAGTGTTAATCTATCATTAGAACTCGCATTCGAAGTGGAGATGTGGTAATTTTAGGCCAGGTTACAGTGAAATAGTGTAGGCTAGCTAGAAGACCTGGTTTACCTGAGAGATAGTGAATACAGGAGAGGCATTAACTAGCACCTTGGTATATCCAGACGACGGCAGGACTGAGCGGCCAATGGTAACTCCTTTTATATACGTCCCATAGAGGAGGGGAGAAGCTTCCTGGTGGGGGAGGGAGAAAGAGGTGTAGGGGGGGTGGGACGTCCCATAGATTAGAGAAGGACGGAGGGGAAGAGGGAGAGGGTGGAGGAAAGAGGGTTACAGTAGGGGGGAAGTTCTACAGATCTAGGGTGAGTGAGCGAGAGGAGTGGTGGAGTAAAGAAAGACGGCGGATGTGGGGGGGGCAGGTAAAGGCATAGTAGGGCAAGGGATGATGTATGCGTAGGGGAAAGAGAGGAATAAAGGTGCAGTAGGGGTAGGGCCAGGGGAGAGAAGGGATACAACAGAGGGAAAGAGAAAATCAGAGAGAGAGAGAAAGAAAGAGAGAGAGAGAGTAGGGGAAGTGGGAGGGGGAGTTCGGTAAAGTATGAGGTAGGGGAAAGAGGAAATAGAGGGATAGTGTAGGGTGGATAGCTAAGCGTAGGGGAGAGTAGAGGGAAGGGGGGGATAAATAAACTAAGAAGGGCCGGTGGTGGGATGAGACAGTGTGGGGGGGAGAAGGGGGAGGTGGGAGAGATGGTCAAGGGAACAGAGTGGGAGAAGGGATCGGGGATGGGGAGAAAGAGGCTGGGGTTGGAGGAAGGGGAAAGAGAAGGTGGGGTAGGGGAAGGGGAGAGAGGGGATGGGGTTGGGGGTGATAGGGGGTAGTGTAGGGTACCATGCCACCCATACACATCTGTGGCCTACATGAGGGAGTTCGGTGCATTTTTGGAGACTTTTTCCTGGTGATGATGTGTCCGTGGAGTTGCCTGCGTGTGTAGTAGTTTTTTGGCTTACATAATGTAAAAATATATATAAATTAAAATATGCGTATATATAATTTTTTACGATTGATTAATATGAATTAAAATTGTCTTTCTAGATGTTAAACCAACTTAACGCCAACTCTTTAAACATTACATAATTCTGTGCATACATACTGTATATACAGATCTGTTAAATCCACCACATTTTCAATAAGCGAATAGACAGTATTCTTTATTTTTCTGCATGTTTAAATCTTTCTTATTCCTTTATTTTTTTCCTGATGTCGCATCTTGTGTAGGGTAGTCTTGACAAAGGATTTCCAAGCGTTTCTGTTCCTGCACAGTAACGAGCCCTCTTGCCACTACATACACCATCTTGCCATACATACTCTCACACCTTGTATGGGTATTTCCATCTCGTTGTCGGTATACATTCCAAGTTTACATGCAAACACTGATGTAGCCTCTCTCTCTCTCTCTCTCTCTCTCTCTCTCTCTCTCTCTCTCTCTCTCTCTCTCTCTCTCTCTCTCTCTCTCAATCAGTCTATATATCTACCCACATACTGAACATAATGTGTGTGTGTTTGGGTATGTGGGTATTTGTGTGTGTGTGTGTGTGGGTATGTATGTATGTAGTATGTATGTATGCATGCATATCCACACACACACACACACACACACACACACACACACACACACACACACACACACACACACACACACACACACACACACACACACACACACACACACACACACACACACTCACACACACACACACACACACACACACATATAAATAGATAGATAGATAGATATAGATATAGATATGTATGTATTTACATAGAGAGAGGGGGGGAGGGAGGGAGGGATGGAGGGAGTGGGAGAGAGTGAGAGGGAGTGAGTGAATGTGTTTTTCCTCAGAATATACTGTACTGAGGTCATGTACCCTAAGAAAACCCGGAAAGACATATACTTGAGAGAGAGGGAGGGGGGGTGGGGAGTGAACCCCTGTCATTCCAACCTCAAAATCTTCCTGCAGCCAGACATCCCAATAACAGGAAACCCCTTCATATCACGAGTATGCCCTGATATAAAACACCATTTTCGCATTTATTTGCCAGTTCTCCTTTAGGCTGGATGTATTGCAGAAGGTGCGTTGGTGCTTCAAGTGGTGCTGCAGAGGGACGCCTTCGTGATGGGGCTCCTCTGCCTGAGTCATAATTACAAATGTCCCTCGTCTCCCTCCTTGTCCACCGAGAGGAGGATGGTGACTTGCGGGAAAAGGATATCTTCTTCCTGCAGCCTATCGGATTCACGTTCAGATAAGCCCGGGGCCATAGCCACAACAACTACCACCCCTTCAGTCTGATGACGTCTCATTGTAGTCGATTCTTTCTACCTTCAAGAGACTTAAATAACTTACGAAAGATCTTTTGTACTGATCTGAATAATGAAGGCTGTATCTAATCCCCTTCGGTTTGGAAAGTCTCTTAAATATAATCGTCCGGTGATAACCAAAAAAAAAAAAAAAGTCATGACATATTTAACTTATGAAAGATCTCTGGTACTGATAAGCTTAATGAAGACTATATCTAACCCCGCCAATTCGGAAAGCCTATTATAAGCTGAATAAAATAGTCCTCTAGTGTCAAGAATAAAATGTAAATGACGTACAGTACTCCAGTTGAAAAAGTTAACCTCTTCATACAGTTGACGTTTTTTTTACCTGCCTCGAAAGACGCCAGACATGTTAAGAGTAACGTGTGTTGTTGTTGTTGTTGTTGTTATTGTTGGAGAAAATGTACACCCTCACTGAACTAAAGCCATTAATCCTGGAGCACCCATTAAATTCCTGACCCCATTTCCCCACCCCTATGCCACAGTCTCACCTCATATCATACATTTCTTTGTCCCACACGGCCATTTCATTATCCCCGGACACTGTTGTTAATGGAGGGCATTTTGTAATAAGCCTTCACTACACTCAAGCCAGTTATCTTACAACACCCACCTTCACCTAATACACTTTCATGTATCAGCCCTATAAACATTCCAGCCCATCCCACCATTTTCTTTGCTTACCACGCCCAATTTTTAACCCTCCTATTTTTACCGTATCATAGGTTCTGCGATTGACATACACGCTTGTTTGGTTTATTCTTGTTATTTCCAGACGAGTGTGTTTCAACTTCGGAGAGACGTTTCGAAGTAGAGGAGTTAGGTATAGCGTCCATTTTCTCCTTCACTACGGGGTCAGTTTACCAGTCTGAATGAAATCGTCTAAAGGCAGCTGGAACAAGATATAAACGATGTCATCATACTGAAGAAGTTAACACATTTATTATGATAATCTCTTTTGTTTTTTTCTTGGGGTGAATAATTCTTGTTACCGCCAGATTATTTGTTATTTGAGTCAGTTTAGGGGAGACTTCTTGTAAGGGATTAAGTAAGGTTATACTAATATCTGATCCCTCCAGTCTGAAAAGTTGAATAAAATCGTCTGGTGATGATGAGGATATAAAATAATCATGACGTCTTTGTGTTGAACGTGTTAAGGTGCAGATAAAAAAAAAAAATCTAAACCGAATAAAATCGTTTCATAGTAGCAAGACGAGAATGGAATACGTCCTCTGACTGAAGAGGTTGAGGAGGCGAGTGTGGGTGACGTGAAGGAAGGAGAAAATGGGGGTACGACTTCCTTGATAGAGCTCTTAACCTCTTCATCTCGATAACGTATTTTATTGGTTTATTCTTGCTACTACCAGACAATTTTATACAGCATAGGGGTAGCTTTTCGAACTGCAGAGGTTAGACATAGCCTTCATCAGCCCCTTCACTGCTTGAAATCTTTCTGAAGTTTAATAAATCTGTGTGGAGATAACAAGAATCGACAAAAAAAAAAAAAAAAATACAGCCTCGTAGTGAAGGAATTAAGGTCTTTTCCATGCACGCCTAACGATGGTGACGCTGATAATGATGATGATGTTTTGTTTTTCACTTGCCTAAGCCCAGACTAACTGTGTTCTTTCCCTCAGGATGAATCTGCTGAGCCTCGGTGTCGTGCTGGGAGTGCTGGGGGTTGTCAGAGGTGAGTTTCCATGCAGATAAAGCCAAGGGACAAAAGTGCTTCTGTAATTTTACATCTTTTACTTCTTATCTCCCTCTTCTAGCTAGTATTCCCAGGCTGAGAGAGGCTTAATGTTTCGCCACCCATAGATGATTTTCTTCGATTTAACACGTCAGGGAGGAGAGTAACAAATACACCCAAAGTTTGAAACAGACGCAGTAGAATAGTATACGACCTTCGTCATACACTGTGCATTCACAAAATCAGTACAGGAATAAAAATTCACAGTATCAGACTAACAAGGAAAGACTCAGTATTATAAAAGTAAAGATAGGTAGAAAGAGTAGTATAATATTTTAGAATTTTCTGGATATGTAGGACAACACCCCTTTATGCAAAGATATAAAGCTTCTCTCTCATACAGTCTCCTTATTTCCATTTTCATCGTCCCTCTTCCTCCTCGCCGTCTTCGTTCTCACCTCTTCTGCTTCTTGTCTTCTCATCCTTTTCTTCCGTCCCACTCTCTTGCCTCCGTAACACCCTCTCCCATTCCTACCTTCTTACACCACCCCTTCCATACTTATCGCCCTCGTGCAGTCTACAGGCAGGAATTCCCACTTTTCCGTTCTTGTCCTTAACTGGTAGAATAGTTTTGTTAGTTACAACCTTCCCTAAACCAAGCAGCCACGAAAGGACCGACAAGGCTGTTTATGTATGCTTTCCTCTGTACTCCTTTTTTCTAAGCTTTCTTCTTCTCCAGGCCGTGAGCCCGACAACGCCCGCATCTTCGCCGCCTACTCCACCAAGACAGCCATCGTCCTCACCACCACTACCACCACGGCACCCTTCACATGTGCCTCTCTCACAAATACCGACGCTTGTCAGAGGCGGCGATATAAGCGATATTCAACCATTGACTATTTTGATAAAGAGGACAAGTGAGTGTGGATAGAGATAGATAGACAGACTGATTGGTTGACTGACTGATTGATGGATTGATGGACTGACTGATTGATTAATTGCTCGATTAACTGATTGATCACTGGAGAGAGAGAGAGAGAGAGAGAGAGAGAGACTGGAGGCAGAAAGACACTAACAAACCTCCATTCATCCACACAGACAACCCCTGGACGGAAGCCTCGATACAGACCCCCAGCAGCAGAAAGGCGTCAGAAACCCCCGCATCTCCCTCACCGTCTGGACCACCACCTCCTCGACCTTCACCGTCACCGTCACCTCCACAGACAACTCCACCACCTTCTCTCTCTCTTTCTTCTGCACCGTCAGTGGAGCCAGTTTCCCTCCTGCGTGTTGATATGGTCGGCAAAGGGTTCTCCATGTCCTTGCTGCGCCCTCCACTACGATATATATATTTTTTTATTGTTGCTGCTTCTAGGCAATTTATTTCAGGTTTGGA
Organism: Coenobita brevimanus; assembly: GCF_032717465.1. Classification (NCBI taxonomy): domain Eukaryota; kingdom Metazoa; phylum Arthropoda; class Malacostraca; order Decapoda; family Coenobitidae; genus Coenobita; species Coenobita brevimanus. The sequence goes on along the minus strand of NC_137023.1, from coordinate 45,368,297 downwards.
ATGGCTTCTTGTACTAAAGGTTTTTGCGAAGACAAAAATTAATCTTTCCAGTGTGAAAAAGATCTCTTGAGCTGAACAATGCTTCTGAATATAGCCAAAATTAAATGAAAAAATACGTTTTCGTAGTGAGGAAGTTAAGACCTGTTTCCGTTGAAGTAGGAAGAAAGGAGCGTGCAGAAACTTTCGATTTTCCTTTATTTATTCTTCTTGCAAAAGCAAGTCTGACGTGTTGATCTGAATAGCAAATTAACATCCCTGTCATAATCAACCATGTTACTCCGACGGCTTTTGTTTTTATTCTTTTTGCATTCAGAAGCTTTTATTCAGCTTAGGAGAGACTTCTCGAACTGGAAGGGTTGAATAAAATCGTCTGGAGGTAGCAAGAACAAAACTAAATACATCATGGTAGCGAAGAAAATTAGATCTGTTTTTACAGCAAGGACGAGGAGGAGAAAATGCAAAAGCTTTCGGTCTCATTTTTTCTTGTTAAAACAAAATCACGTGTCCCTCCCCCCCCCCCTACATACAATTTTCCGCCTGTCCCAGCCCTACCTCCTTTCTTCCGTCCCTCTCCTCCTTACTCTCCCCATTTCCCTTCCACCCCCTTCCACATCTCCCGACCACCCTTATTTTCTCCGCTTTCCCCGACTCCTCCCCACCTTCCCCGTTGTCATCTCATCTCTTCCTTCGATCCCCCTCCAGTCTCCTCTCACTTTTCTTCATCACCGAACGTCTTCCTGTCTTAACTGAGATTAGGTTTTGCTGTATAAATGGGTAAAGGGAAGTACAGAAACTTCCCACGTTTCTTGTTTGGTCTTGCAAAATCAATCTTACGCTCTGACCTTCCCTGCAAAAACAAGATCTGATTTGTGGGATGAACGAGGGGAGGAGAGTGCAGAAAACATCCACTTCTTTTGTCAGTTCTTCTGAAAACAAACTCCATGTGCCTTTCTCCTTCACCTCCCTTCCTTTGCCTCTTCCCCTACCCCACCACTTCCCTTCCTCTCTCCCTCTCGTCTTACCTCTTCCCATCCCTCCCTCAGAAATCACTTGCCACCCCCTACATCACCTGACCTGAACCACTCTCTCTCCTGACGACGCAATAACAACTAGTTTTAATGTGTGTGCGTGTGTGTGTATGATGCCTAGGGGTCAGCTGTATGTACATGTGTGTCGTAATATAAACTGCCTGTATCTGTGTGTTTTACTGTGTGCTGGTTCTGCCTTGCCTGTGCTGTTTATAGTACCGGTAGGAGTGATTTGATGTTAACCTTACATAGACTAGGGAACCACTGAACTGTTTGATTTAGCTACCGCCAGACTATTCTTTTCACGTGGGTTTAATGTCATAAAGCTTGGTGTACTAAGATTGTCTGTAAAATAAGTAAGTGGATAGAAACACAGCATCAACAGTATATGATGATAAAAGCCAGCAATAGTGGATGCAATGGTGGTACTGATGAATGATGATATAAACTAAAGGCTCTATACATGGATATGCCTTTAGAAAAAGGACCTCATTACGCAGATATTATAGAAAGCGAATCTCGAATATAATGTGACACCTGTTATTGTTTCACTGAAGGGGTCACAGCTTCGCACAACCCCAGACACTTTCAACGAGGTCAACGCAGACATTGGTGGTTGGTTAGACGACCAGTTTCGAGATATGGAACCGAAGCATAGCAACAGAAAACAGATAAAAAATTAGTTCATGTGGACAGGAAAGCTGAACAATCATCCCTGTCCAAACGCGATATTCCATATTCAGTGAGTGAGATAAATAATTTGGCGTAGTCCCCTGCCGCCCACGCAGTTCCAAACTGATTGTGTGAACCCGTCTTAAATGAGAGCACATACGGTAGGACTGACAACACTGGGACATAAATGAAAGATTCATTACATATATCCCATTTAATATTTGCCAATTTTGCCCTCCTCTCCCACCCCGTCTTTCATCCATCCATCCTGCACAGGGGGTAAGGGAGAGAGGGGAACGGGAGTCTGAAGTCAGGACTATATTCTTTTTAACCAATTTGATGATTTTCTTTTTTTTCATCTTAGGAGAGATTTGTTCATCTGTAGGAGTTAGATATAACCTTCATTAACCTATCCAGTACCAGAAGTTCTTCCTAGTCTGAATATAATCGTCTGAACTGTGTATATACAGTATAGACGCAAAATCAAACAACCTTACGATTTTTTAAGTGTATGTTTAGGGGGGGGGGGGTGAGGCGCTCAGACAGCACAGCGACGTTGCACTCGATCGCTGACCTCGACCCATGATCTTGACCTTTGACTGACCTGCACCTATCCCCATACGCAAATTATGTGCAAATCTTAAATCAATCGGACCAGCCATTCATAAGATAACGCCGCACCCTGGCCTTTGATCTTGACCTTTGACCGATCGGCACCCAAATCAAATAATTTTTCCAGATCTGACCAGGAATTTATGAGATATCGCCGCACTATGAGCCTTTTGACTTTTCACTCTAAACTGATATAAAAAAAAAAAAAAAAAAATCACTCCGTCCCAGACCCTTCCACAATGTATTCCTATGTGAAAAGAAGGCATCCTAACTTTGATTCACCCTGTATTTCAACATTATTTAGTACTTCAAACTGTAAAGCACAACAACAGTGTCATTATATCTGGGGGCGAGGTCAGGTCGACTGTAGTGTTACGTTAGATTAAGTTAGGTTAAGAGGCTTGAGGAAAGATCCTTGTGCAAACCCCAACTCACGGCGCCTCAACCTTGATGCTATTTTTAGTGTCACGTGGTTTAAGGTAGTGGCGGTGCTGGTATATAAGCAGAGATGAGCTGACTTCCTGATGTGCTCTGCTTCACGCGTCTCTCAGGTGGGGTATGGTTGAGCTAGGCGTTAAGGCTAGTGATATCAACATCATGTTTGGGGGGTAAAAAGTAAGTTCGAGTGAAGAAAGACATTGTAAGATATTCAAGAAATTTTGAAGAAGTCACGATAGATCCAAATGCATCTTGATTTCCACTTGAAAAAAAAAAGTGTTCATAGTTTATATGCTGGAATATAACAATGGCATGTTATTGTGAGAAGTAAACCTAAGACTTATCTTGACTCCATCATGTGTGGGGGATAAAAAAAAAAAAAAAAAAAGTTCGAGAGAAGACAGAAATCAAGATAGTCAAAAAGTTCTGAAGAAGCCACGATAACCCCAAATGTATCGTGATATCCACTTGATTTTGATCTTGACTTTCAGTCGGCAGACAAACCTTGAGCTGTTTTATCTGTGTGTCTGAGTGGTTTTCATGTATTCATTTCTCTTGACTGTTCACTTGCTAAATAATGGAGCAAGATGATTTCAACGTTTTGGAGCGATCACCCTGAAACTCGTTTGTTAGCCATGTGAAACTCAGATCAATTTAATCCTTAAAATCTCGCAGAAGCACAATTCAGTCTTGTCTGCTGTGGACAAGAAAAAAAAGAAAAAAATGTCTCTCAGGTAGGCGAGGCCAGACTTCCTGGTGTGAAGATGCTTTCAAATCCATTCGTGTCTGTTGGTGTGAACTATGTTAATATTGTGGTTGTCGCTTTCTGATATCTGGTGATGGCACTGTATCCATGCCTGCTTCTCTCAGGTGGGCAGAGGTTGAGGCTTATTCAGCGGTGATAATGCTATAACATTTGTACTATAAGTTGGTATGAAGGAATATGTGTTATCTTTGTTGCTGTTGTTGTTGCTGCTGTCACTGTTGTTGTTGTTGTTCTGTTTCTTTTAATAATTTTTATGTGCTCTCCTTATAAGATATCATGAATGGTAATTGTATAAGTTGCGATTTTGATGTGCACTTGTTTACCCACAGAATGAAGTGGCTGGCGTTACTGACGCTGTGTGGCCTGCTGGTTGCATCTCAGGGTAAGTAGAGGTGGACTACGCCGCATCATTGTTTTGCCATCATCGTCGTCATTGCCAAGGCCAATAAGACTAGTCTTATTTGCCTTGTTCATTGTCGTCATCATCCTTCATCTTCTCTTTTTGCTTCGCCTTTCCCTCCTCCCTCTCCTTTTCTTCCTCCTCATTAGCATCAGCCTCATGATCATCATGATCATTATCATCATCATTCTCCTTTTCCCCATTCATCATCATCATCATCATCACCACTAATAAAACTCAACCTTTCTGGTGTCCTGGTGAACGGTACATACTGAAAAGACAAACAGACTAACATACCCTATGATTTACATGTGATATATAAAATAAAACTGAAAAGGACTCTTAGTTAGCAGTGTGACAAATTTTCCACATCTCTGAGGAAAGGAGAACTGGATTATTAACCACGCCTTCTATGAGTATCATGAAAGGTAGCTGCTTGGGGAGGGAGCTGAGCTAGACCTCTCTTCCTTGTACTTGCGGATGTGACTACTCTACCAGCCAACTACTGGAACTGCAGGCAGCACTGTAGCTCCTACAACGAAGGAGAGAGGGAGTGTGTACTCTGGATTTCGCTTCTCTTAAATTAAATAACACAATTTTTTCCTGGATTTCCACATTCCATGCTTACTTGGTTTATTGGGTTAGCATATGGTGAAAGTAGAGGCATAATGGCCCATTGGATAATGACATTTATCACCATATCTGCGTGTTCTTCGAGTACGGGTTCGAAATCCATGCCGTGGTGGATAAAGAGTTTGGGTGCTGGCAGTATGTCCCTTCTCATGCCAGCTGATAATGCTCCTTCATCTCCCATTCCACCAGGGCAAAGAGCCGCCGATGACGCCCGGTTCGTGGCCCGGCTGACGACCAGAACACGCACCGTCCTGACCACCACCACCACCACCGTGCCCGTCTCCTGCCTCACCGGAGGCGGCAACACCAACACCTGCGGGAGAAGGCGCTACAGGAGGTTCGCCTCACCCAAGCTCTCCGTCGACGTAGAGGACGGGTAAGAGCTGCAAGGGAGATGATGACCCACGTGGGAAATAAGAGGTGGATTTGTCTAATGAAATGGTATATGGAAGTTAGGAATAGTTGATTTTGGTTTCGCGAATTGTCATTGTGGTCTTATAGTATGTCTGGAGATTAGGAATAGTTTTAGTTTAAGGAATAGTCAGAATAGGTCGTGCAGTTGATCTGGGGGTAAGACATAGTTGAGCTTGGTCTTAGGGGTAGTCGGAATTTATCAACTGCGACAGGAGGCGATGCAGAAGGTTCACCGCACCAAGGCTTTCTGTCGACTTGGACGAGACGTGAGGGCTTTGATAGGAGAGATGTATAGGGGTCTTAGCGGTGACTAGTCTGAGGGTTGAGATCGACCCAGTATTAGGGGTAATAACTGGACTTGAGAGAGAGAGAGAGAGAGAGAGAGAGAGAGAGAGAGAGAGAGGTGGGCAGAACCTAAGAAAAACAGCAAATACGAGTATCTCTTTGATACACATGTTCCAGTATATATTTTATGCTGTATGACATAGTGCTTGTTACGTATTATCCCTTCATCCCAATTATCTACACTTTATTCAATTTTTACTGCTTCCTATAATCTCATGCTGAGTTAAGTCGTGAAGAGAGGAAGAATAATGTCATCAGAGTGAAGGGATTAATGGTCGTATTCCGAGTGGCTTTTGAAATTTCCTAACATATTTTTCTTCGCGATTTATTTCTCGTATTACGCCTTATTATTCTTTTGTGGGTAAGTAATGTAAATCATGTCTATATTAAAACGATAGAAATAACACACAAGAGAATGTTAAAGTGTACTGTAATAGGCAAACTAATCGTTAAGGAAGAGGCGCTACGAAACCTTCTATGCCACTTCTAGAATCCAAAGCTAAGTCACATCGTACTCTACACTTACTCTATACTTTTTCTACCCTGTACTCTTTCTTTCACAGCCTAGCAGCCCTTGAAGGCAGCTATGGTGGGGACCTGCTGAACCCTGAATCCGCAGCTACAGGAGCAGCAGGAGATCGGAAGGGTCGCATCGCTCTCACCATCAACAGATTCACCACCACCATTTTCACCTTCACCTCCACATCTACCGACACCGGCACCACCTTCACAGTCTCCTTCTTCTGCTCCGCCCCAGGGGTCGTTATTCCTCCCGCGTGCCCCCCGTAGTCTGGTTCTCTGGCGTCTCCTTCCTCATGTCCTCCGCTACTTTTGTCCTTGTCTGGCACTGTCCGTATTTTGGTTTGTTTGCCTTTTTGTCTCAAGCCCTATCACACTAGAGCATATTATCCTGCAGCCCCCGCTCAGGCAGTGGTTTCCTCCATCCTCCAGTTCTTTTCTTCCGCCCTTCAGCTCTTTTCCTCCATCCTCCAGCTTTTACCCTCCGTCCTTCAGTTCTTTTCTTCCATCCCTCAGCTCTTCTCCGTTCTTCAGCTCATTTTGTGAAAGTTAAGTCCGCCTACAAATTTGGATTTTCTTCATAAATGAATTTAAGACGAAATTCACCAGCAGCATGATCACCAAGAGGCTGCAGTGTATTTTTTATGGGATAAGAAAGCAAAAATTCTGAGAAAATAAGGGAATATCCCACATAACAGCCATTAATTCTTGGAGCAGGACCTCAGGATGGATGAATGTTGTAAAATGTTAATGGATATGTTTTGGCTCGCAGGACGAAGTGAATTTCACCCGTGGTTGGAGGATGATGGACAAAGACTGAAGATAAATGAAATAGTGTGATACCGTTTCTATGTGCCCTGTCCCAGCTCTGTCCTTAACTAACTTGCCTTGCCGGTATGCCTTATGCGATGTCATCTTATTTGCCGTCATCTTACTCCAGCATTTTATTTACCTGTCTTATCTGTGTCAGAAGCACCGTTTCTTGCCTGCGTTCTCTCTCTCTCTCTCTCTCTCTCTCTCTGTTTAAGTTTCATTGCTCTGCTCCTATTAATCCCTTCAGTCCGATGACGAACTTCTATTCATGTTACTACCAGGCTGTTTTGATCAGCTTATGAGATTTTTCGAACTGGGGAGTTTAGATAAAAACTTTCTTAACCCCCTGCACTACAATATCTTCTTGTAGTGCCCTGATAAAAAAAAAAGAATGGAAAGAAAAGAGAATGAAGTCATGGTACTGAAAGGGTTGAATCTCTTGCTTTTTCCTTCCTTTTCCATTTTTCTTTTCTTTTGTTTCCGTTTCATCTATTCTGTGTATAATTCATCTTCGAGTCTGCTGGTTAGACGCTTATTTTCTCCCCATTCTGAGGATCTCATTGTTACTTTTAGCGATTTACAAGTGGCCATGATAAGATCTAAACATCTCTCCTGTTATCTCTTCACTCCATCAGTGAATCAGTCTGACTGTTTATCCATCTACCTATCTGTCTGTCCATTTATCTATCATTCTGTTGGCTAGCGCTGCATCCTTTGAGGGGCGGCCATCTCTAAAACACATTTTCATATTCTTGCGTTTCACCCATTTCTGCAGTAAATCTTTTCCTCGTCCCGTGCTGCAGCTTTGGGAGATAGTGTAAGTGGGGCTCATGTACAAAATACACATTGTATATCAACTGTTCTGGCTTTGATTTGTGTTATAAGTTCCAGTGGCGGACCCAGAGGAGGGGCTATCTCCCTTTTTTATTTATTTATTTATTTAATTATTATTATTATTATTATTATTATTATTAATATTGTTGATGTTATTGTTGTTACATCCGCCAAGGAGATGATGTTTTCACCCCAGTCCGTTTGTTTGTTGGTTGGTTGGTTAGGTTGTGAATAAGATTACACAAAAACTACTGGACGGATTTCCACGAAACTTGGTAAAAGAATGGGCCTTGGCCCAGAATACACTCCATTAAATTTTGGTGAGGATCCGGATAAAGATGCGGATCCAGGATTTTTTTTTTTTTCACTTTCTTTAACATTGCGAGATAGGGCGTTGGCGGAGGTATGCGCTCTACTGAGTGCCATTCTAATTATTATTATTATTATTTGTTTTGTAGCATTTTTCCCGGGACGCCTGAGAGAGAGAGAGAGAGAGAGAGAGAGAGAGATGCCGTTTGTCAATAGACAGTAGTGGCGGATTCGGATGTGAGGGGTGGGGGGGGGTCCTAACTTCTTTTTTCCGCTTTGCCGTATTATTTCCACGCTGATCAAAGAAAGAACAATGCCCATTATTTGTACAGGTGGCTAACACATAACCCACTTCAATCCCCTCAATCCTGAGACGTCTTTGTAGTTATATTCCGCTATCTCCATACGATTTTATTCAGCACAGATGAGATTTTTCGAACTGGAGGGGTTAGATATAGCCTTCATTAGCCTTTTAACTCAGACCTCCTTTTAACTTACTCTTGCTGCAACCAGACGATTTTACTCAACTTACGGACGATCTGACACAGAGGAGGTGTTTATTAAAGATGTGTCTAACCCCTCCAGCAAATAAAGTCCATCCGAAGCTGTAGAAAATAGTCAGGAGATAGCAGGAATAAAATGGAGAAGCCATACCTCTGTTCAAAGGATTAATTACTGTTGCGCGCTTTTAAGACAGAATCGTCTAGAAGCAGAAAGGTTCTAATAGAAAGGTAAGTCATTGATCTGAGGGGCTTGGCTAAAGGGAATCGATGAGGAAAATGTAAAAAGCATGTTTTCCAGTTCGCCTCCAGCATTCTCTCTCTCTCTCTCTCTCTCTCTCTCTCTCTCTCTCTCTCTCTCTCTCTCTCTCTCTCTCTCTCTCTCTCTCTCTCTCTCTCTCTCTCTCTCTCTCTCTTTTTCTCTCTCTCTCCAGTACCCTTTCACTAGATAACGTATTATTTTATTTTACTCTTCTTATATTCAGACGATTTAATTCAGTTTTAGATATTCTTTTTTAGTGGAGAGAATAGACATGACCCTAATTCATCCTTTCATCCCTGTAGTTGATCTGAACCTTTGAACAAAAACACCCGACAGCAGGGCAATTAAAACGAAAAACACGTCATCGGGAGGAGGTTGTTGTTGTTGTGGCTCCAAGTTCATCTGAAATGCATGAACCCGATGGACTGCAGGCTCAAGTTATCCACCATCCTCCTCTCTAGGGGATGGGAAAGTAGAACGATTGTGTGGCCAGGCAGTTGAGTCGAGTGGTTATATGGGTGTCACCACAACCCTCCAGCACAAAGAGTGATGAAGGTAACCGTCCTAATAAAGCTTTGTCATTTTTTAGTTAACTTCTCGTACCGCAAGGCGATGTTAGCTAACTTAGGTGCAGTGCCGTTTCTTACTATATGCGAATTACGCGGTTGCATAGGGCCCCCGAAGCCACTAGAGGGCCCCCGAGCTGTCATTATTGGCCTTTTTCAGAAATTAAAATGTGTTGAGTCATTCTATATTCATGAAATAAATTTTGTAGGGGTACGGTGGACCCGCCAGTTATTGTACCATAAAGCGAGTAATGTAAGGGGCCCCCAAACTGCATTTCGCATAAGGCTCCCAAAAGGCTAGAAACGGCACTGCTTGGGTGAGACCTCTTGTAATGAAGGGGTTAATTAGGGTTAAATCCAACCACTTCCGCTCGAAAAACTTGTCCTAAGGTGAATGAAATCGTTTGGAGAGAACTAGATTAAAAACAATATTATACTATCTAATTGAAGGGATTGTGCACTGAGTACCCAACGTGTAAAACACGGAACAAACTGCAGCATTTTAAAAGGTCATATAAGGAAGGAATCTAATGTGGATCTAAAAGCTTTACGACTGTGAGCTAATAGGTGAAAGGTGGCACATTAAGCACATCTCTTGCCAAATCGCCTGTACAGCTGCTGTGGCCTACAAGGATTTAAATAGGTTGTGAATTATACTTAACCTTTCACAGCTTGAGGGACTGAACAGCGCCTGAGAGACTGGATAGCGCTTGAGTTGACTGAACAGCATTTGAGGGACTGGATAGCGCTTGAGGGTAAAGACAGGCACTCCTGTATTACCCTGTATGCAATGTAAGACCCGAGGCTAGGCTAATAAAGTGCGGTACATTTACGAGAAGACGACTCGGCTTACTCCCCTGGTGACAGGACGCGACTGAAACTCTTTCAGTTACGAGCGACTTCTGACGTGGGGAAGATAGCTTAAGCCTTCGTTATCTTCAATACAAGAGATTATTCCCAAGTTGCATGAAAGTGAAGAGAGCAAAAATGAATTTAAAAAGATGCCACCGGATTGGAGGGGTAAACCAAAGAAGAATAATGAGAAAAGCATCTCCAGGGCATGCCATTGCTTCGTTTTCAATCGAGCTTGTGTTGCGTCGACTGTTCATGTATTGTTTATTTATATGCTGCAGTTTCCAGTAACTTATGATTTCCACTATTTAATCACTACTTTTATTATATCAGTATAGTTTGGGGTAATATACTGTACTGAGATCACTGGCATTCTAGTGAGTGTTAATTTATATTTTGTTTTGTCTCTTTGGCAACCTGAATGTGATCGGTTCAGTATATATACTACCTTAGGTTCTGTGTGCCAGTCTGATCCGTGTCAGTGCGATTTCCTGTTGTGCCACCTGTCTATGGGTCATATTCTTGGTGGCACAGGGGGCTTCATAACCCCTACTCCTTAGCGATTTATACTACAAAGATATTATCGTTTTGTATATTATAAATGCAAGTAACGAGGCTATCAAAGCAATATGAATGATATACAAAAATGTTGAAGTGTAATATGCAGAAAAAAAAAAATGAAGAAGCACTACGAAACCTCCTACGCCACTAGAAGATCACTCTCAGGATTGGCTGTGGCTGGTATTTGTCGTCTCACAGGCAAGTTATACAGTATATCGGCATTTAGTTTGAAAGGTTCATGTTTGTTTTTTCGTACTGCAAGATGACTGTACGAGGACTTTAACTATGATAAATATTCATACTACTTTCTATTTGCATTTTTTTAAGTTAGCTACTACATTGTTTCTGTCTGATTACCTAAAATGACAGCTACCCAAGTTGGTCCTCTCCTTTTGAGCTTACAAGTCAATGTTCTGTAAATACTGTATGTGGTATGGGGGCACCCAGCATCCGCTCACTCTTTCTGGTGCTACCCTCAGTGACTACATTAATTGATAAATGTTTACTGTGGACCAGGAAAACATTTACTTCGTTGACTGGTATTCATATATGTAACAGGACACCTGGTGGTTTAGGAGGTTAAGGCGTTGCAACTGAATGTGGCGCGTAAAGATGTAAATCCAAGGAATGGTTAAGTATTACTGCTTACATAGTGCCATCATGGGAAAGACAGGTCACCCTCTCCTAGTTCTGGCCCCCAACGCTCCTTATGTGTCAATAAAGGATTGGGTGTTAGATAGATAGATATTATACAGACTACTTTATTCTAATCAATCTTATCAGCTAGATTTTGTTGAAAAATAATAGGTACAAGTTTTGTGGTCCATAACTTTGGGTTAGATACAGCTTTTATTATTCCTCTACGACAAAGGCAATCAACCAAGCCCAGTAATATGTCTGATATAATCTAAAACAAACAAAAGCATTAAAACGTCACCTTATTTAAGAAGCCAGTGTGTGTGCCAGTAACTGCAACCATACCCCTTTGACACTAATATGATTTTTTCTATTAACCTCATTCATTGCGAAAATGTATTTTATTCGTACATCTCAAAGCTATTTCATTCAAGCAGATTTTTAAACAGTTAAATTATGTCTTCATACTGAAAGTGGTGAGGTATAAGGCAGCAAAGGAGAGCTCACGAGGAAGTTGTGGTGGTGGTGTGATTGAGATGGTGGTAGAAGGCGACAGGTGGGTCCTCCTTGCTCTCTTTGGGGTCGTACCTGATTAGCACTGTTGCATCAGGGGGCTTCAGTGATCTGTCATCAAAGAGGGGGAGGAGGAATATGTTAGCTGTCCAAATCTCTCTCTTCCTGTAATATACTGTACGTACACCTTTTCATTCATTCCCTTTACTCCATTCCCTCTTACTTCCTTACTTCTGTGGCTTTCGTTGCAAATTTCACCCATGGCTTTATATCATTAGTCACTTTTAGGCCTCTTAAGTGATTTTGCTTTTGTTTTTTCTTTTTTCTTTTCTTTTCTTTTTTTTTAACACCCGCCCTCGCCCGCTTTCTCTCCCTATTCCTCGCATCCGCCCTACCGTACCTTGATTTCTCCCAGTCCACATCTTCACTCACCTCTCCCCATCCCAACACTCATCCCTGCATTACTCACCCACATAAGTATTATTCAGTCAGTTTGTTTCTTCCGCAACTCTCTCTCTCTCTCTCTCTGCTTATCTGTATTTATCCATCTATCTATTTATGTCTTCCTGTCTATCTATCTATCTTTATCTGCCTATCCATCTATCTATCTATCTATCTGTCTATCTATCTGTTCTCTGTCTCTATCCATCTATCTCACTGTACTCACGAGAAGGGTGATGCAGGCCATGCCACCATTAGGAGAGGCGTGCCCTTCCACCTAAGTCGCCACAGCAGCTTATGATGACCTCGCACGTCCAGGTTCCACAGACCCAGGCACTGCGGGAGATGTGGTAATTGTTGTAGTTGTGGTGAATGGTGGATGTGATAGTTGTGGTGGGTGTGGTAGTCGTGGTGGGTGCGGTAGTCATGGTGGGTGCGGTAGGTGTGAAGGATGTAGAATGTAGCTGTGGACTATAATGGTAGCTGTGGTGGGTGTGGTAGTTGTGGAGGATGTGGTAGTCATGGTGGACATCGTAGCTGTGGGGGATGTAACTGAGCATGTAGTAGTTGTGGTAGCTGTGGAGGATGTAGCTGTGGTGGGAGTGGTAATTGTGGTGCATGCGGTAGTTGTGGTAGGGGGGTAACGTACAGAAACGCAAGTTAGGGACAAAACTTTATCCCTGACTACAGCCTCGCTAATCAAGTCCTCTGAAGATGAGCGTTGGTGAAACTGATCAAGAATTCAAAAATTTGTTCCTACTGAATGTTTCTCTACGTTATGCTCCTCGTTCAGGCTAGCATCTAAACACATAGGGTCGTATTGTGCTGCCTTGGAGACTTCCTAACACTTCATCATTATTCATTTATTCTGCGCTTGACACTTGACACTCCAACGTGCTCATTTATGTCCCTGATGCAAACCGTGTCCATATTAGTTATATAAATGGCACAGACCTACGAGAGACTTATGGTGTATATGCAAAATAAATCTTTAAGGAAGAGATACTACGAAGTCTCCCATGCCACTTCGAGTACGAGTATAAGAACATAAGAAGAACATAAGAAGAGAGGATAACTGCAGTAGGCCGGTTGGCCCATGCTAGGCAGCTCCTAGAAGAGTAACTGAACTACTAGAATGAGATAAGGACAGCAAAGAAGAAGGCTCTCCCCCGCCCTCCAAACCCTCCAGCCGAAGCCGGCAGGAAAAAGTCAGAAAGAACACCACGCCGTATAGAAAAACTGGCGTGGACATTTTACAGGAAAGTGTGAAAGGAGAATAGAGACTATTCAGAGGACTTGATTAGCGAGGCTGTAGTCAGGGATAAAGTTTTGTCCCTAACTTGCGTTTCTGTACGTTACCCCTTCGTTGAGTGCGATAGAAATTAAAGACTGAGTGCGATAGAAATTAAAGACTGAGTGGAAAATGTAACTCAGGGATGTATGGGTAAAGAGTCATGTACTGTATGAAGACTGTTGTTGCTACTCACGGACATAACCCCCATATAGGTGTAGTCGTCACTTGCGTCGTTCATCTTGATCCACAGCACGTAGGTGGTAGTCTGAAGGAAGAGAATTAAAGTTTAAAAGAGATAATAATTCCTTAAGGTGTCACATGCACCAAATGGGATGTGTCTGGATACTTTGTGCATGTACGAACTTGGTGCATGTGACTATACTCCTTTTACTCTAATGTGGCCTAAAATTGCTATTTCTTTGTCTTGAATGTTGAGCTGTAACAATAGTTTAGCACTAGAACATGATGCTAGTCACAAAGGGATGCTGTGAAGAGGATATAGAGTCATAGCAGTCTTTTTCTTTTTTCAACTTTTTTGTAACGATGAGTTTAAACTGGGGATGTACCGAGTTCTGGGGTAGCAGAGTGCGTGAACAGGGGTCCGTGTTACTTCCGTTCAGGTGCGTCCCCCCGGTAATCAGCTCTCTCAGGTAGGCGTCGTAGCGGGCAGGGACTAGTCTGCCGGTAAGAGGAGAACATTTAATGTCTTTAATTTTATGACGTACTCTTTGCTTTGTTTTTGCTATCACCGGACGATTTTCCTCAGCTTATAAGAGATTTCTCGAACGGGGGAGGTCAGATAAATCCTCTGTTAACCCCATTACTACAAGAGGTCCACCTTTAGTTGAATCAAATCGTCCATTCCAAAACCCTGCACTCCAAAAATTATTTAGTAACAGGTACTGCCATTCCTCACCCCTACGGAACAGTTACTCCTTAAGACCCGGGAAACACCTACTAGAACGTGTAATATACAGGTGCCCGTCCGTCAGGCATGTACAAGGTGGTCGCTACCTACGTACATTCATATACACAACCACACATATAACATGGGGGTTCGGTCGCTCCTTCATTAATTTTCTATGTTCGGGCTTCAGTTTATGGTGATGGTTAAGTAAGCAAAGGCCTTTTGAAACATTTACTGGGGATTTAACTTAGCTTCTAGTGTTTGTTGAATGTTATTAACTATTATTTCAGACCTGCTGTAATTAAAAAACAGGAGGTGATTGTGAAGCTTATCCTTATTCTCATTAGTATCTTCAGCATGAGGACGTATTTTTGTTTTATTCCTGCTACCGCCCAACAATTTGACGTAGCTTTGAAGGGACTTTTCATCGTGACAGAATTTAATACAAATTTCGTAAGCGCTCAAATCCCATTCAAACGCACTCAAATTCTACCCAGTCACCCAAACTGCACCCAAAATCACTGCTCTTTCACTACTCACCCCATAATCGCTGAACGTCACACAAATTCTACCCATCAAATTCCGCTACAAATAGTCGAAATTACATCCCAGATCATTGATATTATACCCTGTCACTCAAGACCATGCGGACACCCAAATTCCACTCAGATTACTCAATTTTCACCCTTTGACCGTATTTCCTACTGCCTATGACCTCCAGTCTCAAACGTAGTGTGTGCAGGCTTCTCCAAATGAACGAATCTTAAATTTGGCACTCTGTAATGTTGTTTTTGTTTTTTCTTGAAGGGTACAACTTGCGGACTCCTGGCCTTTGGTTCCTTCTTCCTTGCATTAAAAAAAATAAAATAAAAAAAAATTAAATGGATCCAAAGTCACTCAGATTTCACTTGGTCACCCAAAATCATCTACAAACTCGCTCTTAGGTTCCTCCGCCCACCCACCTGTCCAGCACGGAGAGGGTGGTGTGTGAGTGGGTGTTGAAGGAGGCGCGGGCGTAGTAGCGGGCATGGAAATGGGCGGTGAGGTGAGCACCGGTGCTTCCGAAGTGGTAGGTGCGGGACACTTCGGGAACCAGACATTCTCGCCCTCGCTGGATTTCTGGGAGACGCAGCCACATGTCCCAGTCTGCGTGCTGGGGATTGGGGAGAGAGAGTGGGGAATAGCTTAATGAGGGGGGGAGGGGAGAATGAATTTGACCCCGTAGAGCTAGTTTATTGGACACCCCTTCCTCATCCTGTGAGGAGGCAGCGTCAGTAGATGATGACTACATGGGTGGCCAATAAAGGAGGAGTTATCTCATTGAGATTCCTCCCAGCTAGTTGTAAGAGTAACTTGGGCTAGAATTTACATGTTACTATAGTACACATAATTACAAAGATTATAAAATAAAAAGGACATATTGGCATAAGTGTTTGTGACAAATGGTAATGTGTATATATGGCCTACTTAATATATATATTTACACAATACATACAGCATATAGTGATGCTTCATAGGTATATAAATTTAAATTATGATTAGCGACAGACATTAAATTACAAAGTATTGCAATGACTATATATGTTACATGAGAGACAGTATGTCTAGATTAGTATACATGGTGGAGTGTGACAGATATATTGACAAAAGGTAATGCGTATATATAGGCCTACGTAATATATATATACTTACAATATATACAGCATATATTGATGCTGCATTGGTATATACATTTAAATTACAAGCAGCGATAGATATCCAATACAAAAAATAGTAGCACTGACTATATAATTATATTACATGGGAAATAGTATATCTAGTTCAGTATACATGATGGAGCATACCTAGTGACAGACATATAGGAAAGCTTTATTTACGAGTTGAATTTATGAAGGAGAGAGATGGGAGCAGCGAGGGATTAATAGGGGGAAGAGGAAGGATTATTATAGCAGCACGAGGAGGTAATGGGGCGACGGTGTGAGATTTAACAAGTAGGTGAGAAGCCCAGTGGCACCAGAGGGAAAGGGGGGAGCGGCAGGACAGTAATTGTGGGATTTGGAACAAAGGTGTGGAAAGAGAGAGAGAGAGAGAGAGAGAGAGAGAGAATAGGAAGGATTAGCAGCAGCATGAGGAGATTTTAACAAGTAGGTGAGAAGCCCAGTGGCACCAGAGGGAAAGGGGGGAGCGGCAGGACAGTAATTGTGGGATTTAGAACAAAGGTGTGGAGAGAGAGAGAGAGAGAGAGAGAGAGAGAGAGAGAGAGAGAGAGAGAGAGAGAGAGAGAGAGAATAGGAAGGATTAGCGGCGGCATGAGGAGATTTTAACAAATAGGTGAGAAGTCCTATGGCACCAGAGGGAAAGGAGGGAGCGGCAGGGCAGTAATTATGGGATTTAGAACAAAGGCGTGGAGAGAGAGAGAGAGAGAGAGAGACTGGGTAGGAGAGAAAGAGGGAGAAAGGAAGGATTAGCAGCAGCATGAGGAGATTTTAACAATTAGGTGAGACGTCCTATGGCACCAGAGGGAAAGGAGGGAGCGGCAGGGCAGTAATTATGGGATTTAGAACAAAGGCGTGGAGAAAGAGAGAGAGAGAGAGAGAGAGAGAGAGTAGGGGAGAGAAAGGATGGAAATGAGTGAGGTGCAGTAAGCAATTATGAGATTTAGAGGAGGAACCCACTGACAGGCTAAAAGATAACGACAAACACAGGTGTGGAGACTTGAAACGGAGGGAGAGTTAGCTGGACAGATAGTTAGACATAGATAGGTGGATAAATAGCGAGAGAGAGAGAGAAAAAAAAAATTATATTCCTCTTAGTATCTACAGTTACATTGGTGGAGCAAATCCTTTATGTTTTACAAGTATTTTAGATACAATATCGTTTTCCAACATATATTTTGCCTGTAGTTCAAGTGACAATAGTTGTGGGTTTCTGTATTCTAGCAAGTGTTCACACTCGAGAACATAATGGTGAAGTGTGTGTTTGTTTGGCTGATGACACACTCGACACTGTCTGGCCTCATCCTCCACCTGCCAACCAAGCTGCCAGGGATAGTCATAGCCTAGTCTGATCCTGGCATGCACAGAGTCAACCCGTCTACTCGTAATCTTTTTACCATACGTGTATGTCGTGGTTAAAGCAACCTTATTATAATAGTGTATAGATCTGCTGGTATTTTGTTGTATGGTTCTCATGTTAATGACCTCCTCTGTTTGTATAGCTTTTATCTGGGATTTTATTTGTCTAATGGAGAGTCCTAAATCATAATCGTGGGAAGCTAGCCTGGATGCTTCCTTGGCAAGTACATCAGCTCGGTCATTGCCTGGAATACCTACATGTGAGGGAATCCAGACAAACCTCACCCTGATGTTGTCCTCCCTAAGTGTGGCCACTATATTCTGTGTCCTGTTGGCAAGTTCGGACCAGGAAGGGTGCACACTGGACAGTGCTTGCAATGCAGCCATACTATCAGAGAAAATCACAGCGTCATTCCTCCTTGTACTGACTTGCTGCAATCCCACCTCAAGTGCAACTAGTTCTGCCTGAGTGGAAGAGGCCCAGTCATGTAGTTTAACTAAAGTCTCACTCTCATGGCAAAACCTACCCCCCCTCATTACAGTAACCGCTGCCCCGGCTTGTCCAGTTACAGTGTCAAGTGAGCCATCACAGTATATCTGGTCAGTATCAAGAGTAGTGAGCTCGTCAATGAGTCTCATGAAGTCAGCCTTGAGTTCAAAGGGGGATGAGTCAGATTTCCTGGCGGGTAGCTTTGTTATAATCATGTCGAGAGGTCTCACTTGCCAGGGTGGGAGTGGATGCGGACAGTGATGTTCATTGCGTACTTCCTCCAGTAACTGATAAATGTGTAGGCAGTTGGTGGTGATCTGAGGCCAATGCCTTCCCGAGTGGTTGCCATGGTGAAGCATGTTCTGTAAACTAACTTTTGGCCCTGTGTGTCTAATATCCCTCAGCACCCTAACACCCACAACGGTATTCATCTCTTTAATTCTATCAGATATGGATGGAAGGCCTAATTCATGTGTGAGATTGGCTACTTTGACATTGGGAGGACATCCAAAAATGATCCTGGCTGCTTTGTTCTGAATAACTTCAAGTTTTTTTATTTTGGCATGTGGCAGACAAGCAAGTGCAGGTGCATGGTAATCAATGACAGATCTAACGTAAGCAATATACATTGTCCTCAAAATGGGTATTGATGCTCCCATACCTTTCCATGACATAACTCGGAGTGGCCTAAGTCTGGTTAAGCATGTAGTCATGACATGGTTAAATTCCGCATTTTTCCCTTTAGTGCTACCAACATAAACACCGAGGTATTTATAGTAATCTACCCTGTCCAGTGGATCGCCATGCAACAGCAGAGGCTTGTGTCTCTCACGTCCTTTTGTGATGGATTTTGTTTTCTCTGTTGAGATCACAAGGCCCAGTTCATCACATACCTCAGCGATGAGATTGAGAGAATTTTGCATACCCTTGTGACTGTTAGCCTGGATTAAGATGTCATCTGCGTAGCTGAGGCACGTGACTCCCTTGGGAAGCTTAGTACTCACAATGACATTCATTAAGATATTGAACAATGTAGGGCTGATTACTCCACCCTGTGGCGTACCCATTTCAAGCTCACAGATATCAGATTTTTTCCCCTGATAAGTTACATAAGCTGTGCGCTGAGTTAAATAATTCCTAATCCATCCCAACAGCTTTCCTTTAATGCCCATTTTTACTAGCTCATGCAAGATAACACTTCTATTGGCTCTATCAAAGGCCCCTTTTAAGTCGAGGAAAACTGAGAATTTTGCCTTAGAGTTGGTGAGGTATGATACTATGCAGGTTGTAGTACTTCTGCCCTTGATAAACCCATTTAGGTTAGGATGTAAGACATGACCTATTTTATGAATCAGGCGATTCAGTATTACTCTTTCAAGTGTCTTACTATAACAAGACGTTAAGGATATTGGTCTCTTAGAGTCACCATCTCCAGCTTTAGGGATAGGAATTATCATGGCACCTTTCCACTGGGCAGGCAAATGACTTTCACGATAGCTTAGATTAAACATGTGTAAGAGAGGATTACCCTTAACTTTTTCTAACGCTTGTAGGATAGGATACGTCACACCATCTTCTCCAGGGGCGCTAGACTTACTGTGTTTCAATGCTCTTGTTAATTCGTAAGGTGTGATATCTATGCATGTGTCGTCTTGATGAGTTATTGCCTGTGTTACTTGATTGTGATAGTGTTCAAGCTTTGGACTTAATTTATGCTGTATTCGCAGTGGCAGGTTACTAAACTTAGAGGCTGAGGCCCAGTCTTCCATTAAAGACTGTGCATACTCTCTTGGTCGTGGATGTGCAACACTCTGGGTCCGAGTCCCTCTGGCAATATTAATGTGCTTCCATATTACTGCAGATGAAGTATCTCTGTGAATATTGCCAACGAACTCTAGCCAGTACCTCTCTCTTGCATTCTTCCTTGCTTCCCTAGCTTTCTCAGCACACCACTTTAAGTTGGTTAAATTATCATGAGATCTGTTCTCCCTCCAGCACTGCCTGGCTGCACGTAACAAGCTTTCCGTGAGCTGAACATGTCTGTCATGTTTGTACCATTGACGCCATGGATCTCTTCCTCTCACTTGAGTAGTCTTACCCTTTTTATGCTTCCTTAAAGTGGTGTGATTTAGCTGTCGCAATACATTTTCCGTGGCTTTTGTAAAATCTGTAACAAAGGAATCCAGAGACTCAAACCCAGTGTAGCGGTCACACCATTTCCCCATTTCCTCTAAAAACATCTCTTTCTTATGGGCAGGAAGAGTTAACCTTTTTCTAGAGCCCCCAACTGTCCTTTTTTTAACATCTAATGTAGTTAATAACGCGAAATGATCGGAACATAAATCAACTTGCTGAACTGAGCAAGTTCTGTCAGGTTCGTTAAAAAGACAAACATAATCAAGCCTGCCACCTAGAAAGTGAGTAGGTTCTGCCTGTCCTACCAATCTTACATTACTACATGAGTTTAAATATTGATACCAGCGTTGTCCATTTGTACTTGATCGACCTCCTGATGATGAGAGATCCCTGTGGTGTGCATTAATGTCCCCCACCAACAGTGTTTGTTCTTCATATAAGAAATCAGGAAAATCATGAGGATCTAAGCTATTTTTCGGTACGTAAATATTTACCACATTAAGTTCATACTGGTCTAAATAGATTTTCAGAGTTATATTTTCAGAATCCCTTCCAAAGGATGGAGTTAACCTTGTGACGGGTATTGACTTTTTAATGTAAGTTATTAGTCCTCTGGCATTGTTATCCGTGCAGTTATGTATGAAAGGGACGTAATTCCCAAACCTGGGTTTGAATGAGTGGTTAACCCTGGTCTCCTGCAGGCATACAATATCCACATCATGTAGTAATGCAAAATACTGTACATCAATAAAGCGTTGTTGGATACCATTGATATTCCAGCACAGTATCTTAAGTCCCTGAACACTTGCTTCTGACCTACTGATCATTACATACAGTTTGTGATATTGAAGGAGATGGGTCGTCCTGATACTGTCCTAGTATTTTCTGAATGTTAAATGCATGCTCCCTAGTTTTCACAATTTCTGCCAAGAGATTCTGTCCCTCCCTTTCTGATGCCTGGTCAAGAGCACGGTTAATTAATTTAGCAGTAATACTTTTGGGGTATATAGGTCTACCTAGTACGTTCTTCCTTTCTAATTTCTCTGCACGTGTGCTATCCCCATGAGCACTGACACCCTCCATCACAAGCCTATCCTCTACTACTGTAAGATCAGACGAGGGATGACAGTTATTACAAACTAACCTTCCTGCGTTATGGTTAGACAGCATGAGTGTCACCTGTTGAACCATATCGCACAGCTGTACCTGAAGCTCCATTTGTCTTTTCTGTTGTTCTTCCAGTATAGACATAACCCTGGCCAAGTTTACCTGTACACTGTTAACCACGGCAACAATGGTTGGTTCGGCGGGTTCTGTAGTGGTGGCATGATTCCTGACCCGTTGATGCTGCAATTGATGGCTCCGGTGTCTCTCTCCACTCCAGGCATCTTCATCAGCACCTCGCGGAGACCCCTTGGCCCAGGCTGAACTTGGTGATACTGGTGGGGAAGTGTGTTGCTGCCCCACCAACTGAGATGGCGGGGAGAGGCTGTTCCCATCATCAGAGGGATGGCCAGCCTGAGCATTCGTAGATGAAGGAGCCATGACCTCTGCCGTCTCATAATCAGCCTCCCGGAGGGTGGAAGAGGAGGCAGGGGGCCCAGCGTCTTGGATGTGAGGAGTGTAGGTAGAGTTACCAACACTCGCTCCACGCTCTCCCGAGAGAAGAGAAGTTGGGAGAGCAATTTGCTTTGCGGCGGGTCGTGAACGTGGCTCAACTGACGATCGTACAGGGCAAATCACAGACTGAGCGTTGTGCATTCCTCCACAGTTAACGCATTTAGGTGGAATGTGCTCCCCAGCTGCTATCCTTCTGCCACACTTTGACGATTCGTGGTAGCCAGCACAGAATCTGCATCGGCACCGGCCGGCACATCTTCCTGCCTTATGGCCCCACCTGCTACACTTGAGGCAGAAGGCTGGTGGCTCATTGTAAATAGTTATGGGGTTAGGTGGCAGTACTGGTATGAACTTAAGTCTCTCTGGTACTTCACCCTTCCACAAAGCTATGACTTGTTCCCGTTCCTCACCTCGAATTTCATGTCTCCTTGCCCATAACACATTCGCATGTTGCTTCACTGGATCCAGTTCTGCACCTATAGGGTACCTCTTGATGAGAATTTTTGTGCACCTCTCTGCTGAATTTGGCCGCTGTAGTTTGATACCCTTATAGCCATCTTCAGTGAGTAACTTGATGGTAGATTCTCCAACAGCTCGAACAAACGGTCTGTTTTTCCCTTTGATATATGTAATTTGGAGTTCTGGGTGATCTACTGAGAGAGAGTACACCCAGTTAAAGAAGTCCTTTTCCTGCAGCGACCCATCCCTTGGGAAATAGAGGGGTAAACTTTCCTCAGTAGGTGTATTTTGTTCCATACTCAGACGTCTTTCTTTCCTTTTTTGCGACTTACTCTTCACTGTCTGGAATCCGCCGTCTTCTCTGTCAGTTTCCTGGGTTAATTGATGGTCTACCTCATTACTCCCGTGACCATTCCCTTCTTCTGGTTCTCCATTTTCACTGGTATTGTCCATTATATTGTCCATGTCAGTGTTCTGTACACGCTGGCTATCCATTTGCCACGAGGGCATAGTATAACAGGCCTTGCCACGTCAATGAGAGGGTGGTAGGTCAGGCCGTGACCTCTGACCTCTCTCTACGGCTTCCCGCGCGCGACTGGGGAGGGGAGAGGGAGAGAGAGCAAGATGAAAGGAACTGGTAGGGCGTGGACTGAGAGTAGGAACAGGAGACGTTGTCGTGTTGAACTGGATTTAGTTCGTTGGTTCTCACCCTTTCTCGGGTCGTGCCCCCCCTTAGCCTTGGTTCGCCTTTTCCTTTGCTTGCTGCCATCATCTGACTGAAAGCTTATTCCAGAACTGTTATTTTTGTTGCAGGTTCAATTGGACGTTAACCCAGTGGTATATGAGAACAAACTGCATTAGCCCTTTTTCAGCATTTCACTATCCCCATTTCAAGGGATAGGGGGGATTTTGAGGGACATGTATACTTTGGCTGGGGTTTGCTCTTTTTTGCAGTATATGACTTACTGGTATCTCAAAAATTCTCTCGAAACGAAAAAAAAAAAAAAATTGAAACCAGGCGACAGACATGAAGGAAAGAAACCAACTTAGTATGCGGGACCTTAGAGGGCTAAAACAAACAGAATATGAATACTTAGTATGATTCATAGTTCATCGTGACACACACACACACACACACACACACACACACACACACACACACACACACACACACACACACATTTGTTCAAACCACTCAGTAATTATTTTTTCCTCACGCCCCCTTGGAAATTGCTCTCTCTCTCTCTCTCTCTCTCTCTCTCTCTCTCTCTCTCTCTCTCTCCAAGAGGGGCACGCCCCTAGGCTGAGAACCACTGTATAGATTGTTTATCTTGAACTAGCCCTGATTTTCGCTTTTCCACAGCGTGTTTCACGTAGCTCAGTGGCAGATCCTGTCCATAGCACTACTTAGGGACTAGCACTACTTTCTTGTTTTAATTTGTTTCAGGATGGAGAGAGCAATCTTAAACCAAGTTAAAGTGAAAAAAGCCTAACTCTGGAAGCTCACACTCTGGTTGTAGTGATTTGTTATATTTGCTTTCAGATTTCAGTTTCTCAAAAATTGTTCCATATTGTCTGTAGATACGAAGTGTTCAATGAGAATCAGTTACCGTACCTTAGGCTACCACATTCTGTAAGCTGTAAGAAAATCCTCCTCCCCCTCCCCCGCCTGTGGCAGATGCATTATGAACGAATTTAGACACTTCAAAATTCGATTATTAATTGTTTTCTGACTTTACTGAGGAAAATTATTATAACTGTGCTAAACATTTCCATTTTCAAATATGCCTGAATGTAAATCATATGACAATGAAGACCTCTTAATAACATCTCCAATGAATCTGATTCAGTTACGCAAGGTTTATAATGATTTACGTGAAACTAATCTCATGCAGCGCTCAAGCATTTGTAAGTCAGACACTCGCCAAACTCTCAGATGAGAGGTATAGCTGTTGCCGTGCAAATAAAGCTATTTTAAAAGAAACTTTTTTTTTTTTTTATTCTGAGAACTGCCGAAACCAATGCCATGTACGGATTTACTGTACCGTATTTCAAAATTTTAAAAAACTGTCCGCGCGGCACTCCACAACAGGGATGTTCTACGTACGATAATTATCGTATTTGTACTATAATTTGGGGTGCTTGTACGATGTACGATATCACATTCAAAATATACGATAATTTTTGTCTATCCCAGCTTCCCTAGATATTTTTTTATATATTCCCGCCAAAGGTTCATTGTGCCCACACCCCAGTAACCCACGCTTCCCCTAAGTCACTCATGAAATTCCTTTCCCCTCCCAGTCCCATGGGAGGTCAGGGCCAAGCCCGGCCGACCCCATAAATGTCAAGGACTTAGAAGTTCAAACTTTACTTGGTGCTTGGTAGTGCCACTACCAAGTTTTCAGCAAAGTAAATTTAACAAAAACAAGAATAAGGAATAGACTGGCAAGAACAGTAAATGCGAGCCTCCTAGCATCAAAGAATCAGGCATGTCTTGTTCAGCATTTAAACCAACAAATGAAATGCAAACAGAATGAACAATCAGACTTTGTATTCAGAGGAGTGTGAAGAAAGTGAAGCAGGCCTATGTATCCCATCGGACTCGGAATGAAAATGCAATAAATGAAAATGTTGACGCTAATATTTTTAAGAACAATCATTTTTTCTGCATAACTAAGTTCAATAAGTAATTTCATTGTACCATAAAATACCTATGAATTAAAAATGAACAATTTATTCATTATGAAGAGAGAACCTGTATTTTTTTACACAGGAAAAATCATCAGAGAAATTGGTGTAGTGGTATGCTGCCTGGCTCTCACCTGAGAGTCCCGGGTTCGATTCCCGGCATATTGGTAATTTCTCTGATAATTTATTCATTGTTTTAACTGAAAATTTACCTGTACGATAATTCTAGGTTAAGATACGATAATTTTCATGCTACGGTACGATATACTGGGTCGCTGGGCAGAACATCCCTGCTCCACAATCTCATTCTCAGACTCAGTGTCGCCGGATAAGCCAGAAGGGTAGGGTACGTCGAACGTCGTTCTCTCAGTTTTACTTGTCTAGTTTTGCGCCAGATCTTTCTGGTGCTGTATTGCTGGCTGTGCTTGCATTTCGTGCTATAGCTACTCCCACGGCAATATTCTGCGCCCCAAATGGTACTTAAGTGTTAACTGTGCTAGAAGAGGAAATTTCGTGAGGGTAAGTTCAAAATTTGTAATCTGTACACAAAATTGCTTTTGAATCAGCCTACACTCACGAATTAATGTCAGACAAATTGGTGGCTTCCTTAGGATTATGTAATATACTGACTACCTGGTAATTTAAGCGTTTTTTGTAGGTAAATATTTAGATAACCTGCAACTTTGAGAACGAAAGAGTACTATACAGCCAAGTAGATTATATGTAGCCTAGCCTATTCTGATTGTAATGAATGTAAATTAGCATGTAACTAACTCCATCACTCCAGTGACTTCTTCCTATGCTTGCAGTTGTTTGAAGACTTCAGGAATACCTCATAACAACGAAGTGTTCTCAGAGATTGTTTCCAACTCTTGGAGTTAAAAGTTTCCTGAGGCTAAAGAAAAGCAATAGGAAGAATTAAAAAATAAATAAATAAAGGGGTCTTGAAATTTAGAAATGACGTGCAACTTTTGAACTAACCCCGGAAGCAATACATCAGTTGCCTTGGCTGCAAACTAATCGCCTCCACATCTCCCTATCCTCGTATATATCTTCTCCGGTCATATTAAATCCACTCCGTACCTCCACCTCATCGTTGGGTCTCCCACTCCCCTCTACTCCGCCACCTCGCATACCCGTCTCGTCAGTGTCTCATTCTCCATCCTCCCCACATATCCATACCATCTTACTTTACCCCAAGGGAGTGAAGGAGCTAATTTGCGATGAAAGTGTCATAGAACGTGTGAGCAAGTGGAGAAATATAAGCAAAAAGAACTTCAGTATATGGTCGGGACCATCATCCTCTTCATGTATTGCCACCTAATTCTTCCTTAACCTTTATTATTCTTTTTCAGTGCTTGCCCTCCTCTCTTCCTGTTTCTTCCATCTTTCCTCTCTTCTTATTGCTCCTCTTTCCTTCTTAGGCGGGTTTACATTTAGTAACAAGCCTAAAGGTTTCCTGTAAGCCAGGAGACCATGTACAACGCTGGTTAGTAACCATATAACCAACTTCATATACGTGCTCCCTTCCTGTCAGTGGGTTGGTAGAGGATTAGTACCCCTCCTCGTAAAACAACTAATTCAAACAGCCACTTCTTACAGGATTATGGCGTCTGGCCGTAGACAGATAAACTTCAGTATACCTGAATTCCAGCTGTGGTGTCTGCTAAATATTTACCAAGCATTTCACCTGAATTAGTTGGAGAAGTGAGGTTTTAGGAAGGGAAGAGGTTGTGTAGATCAGATATTCATTCTTAAATCTTCAGTGGAAAAGTTTCAAGAGAAGGGAAAGAAGTTGTATGCAGCCTACTTGGATTTGGATTAAGCATAGGACAGGGTGGATATCCATGGTTTGTGGAAAGTATTAAGAACATATGGAGGAGATGGGAAGTTGCTGAATGCTGTGATGAGTATGTATGAGGGTGCTAAGGCTTCAGTGACTGTGGATAGTGAACTGAGTGAATTTTTGTTTGAAGGTTGGATTGATACAGTGATTGTCATGTTTCCATGATTGTTCAATCTGTATATGGATGGGGTTATAAAAGTGATACAAGGTAGGTTAGTGGATGCTGGAGCGGCCCTAGTGAGAGAGGGCAGTGTTTGGAAACTCCCTGCACTTTTGTTTATAGATGATACTGTGTTGTTAACAGAAAACGAAGGGGAGGCTTGGTGGATGAGTTTGGGGGAGTGTGTAAGAAACGGAATCTAAAGGTGAATGTAGGAAAGAGTAAAGTTACGGTCTTCGAGAGAAGTAAAGTCAGTGAAGTAAAGTGAGGCTGGATGAGGAGGAAATGGAAAATGTGAGTGCGTTTAAGTCCTTGGGTAATGTGATGAGTAAGGGTGGAAGTTTAGAGGGTGAAGTGCTTGAAAGGATACAACAAAGAAGAAAGGTTGCTGGTTCCTTGAAAGCAGTGATAAGAAACAGGGAAGTGAGCATGGAAGTGAAAAAGTTACTACATGACAGTATTGTGATACCAACTCTAACGTATGGATATGAAGCTTGGACCTTGTTGGAGGGACAGAAGTCAAGTTTGAGAGCAGTGGAAATGAGTTATTTGAGAGGAGCATGTGGAGTCACATGGAGAGACAGACTGACAAGTGAGGAAATGAAGGAACATTGTGATGTGGATGTGATGGGAAGCGTTAGGAGAAACACACTGAGGTGGTTTGGCCATGTGGAGAGGATGGAGAGTGAGAGACTGATGAGGAGAGTATGTGAGTGAAGTGAAAGGGGTGAGAGGGAGGGGGAGGCCAAGGATTAGATGGAGGGATGGAGTGGAGAGGTATATGAAAGAGGGGGTGTGTAAGCTGGGAGCAGGACAGTGAAATGGCGAGGGACGGCGACATGGAGGCGATTTGTTTATGGCCACCCCTTACAGGATTAAGGCGTGTGGCAATAGATAGATACTGTAGATAGACATTTCACCTGACGCTTTCAGGCACATCCACATCAGTACCACAACACTCTTTTACTTCATCTGTCTTTATGCAGCTCCACATGCCGCTCTCGTTTAACTAATTTCCACTGACCTCACTCCTGTGACCTCCCAGCAGGGTCCAACCAATACACATTCTGACAGGCAGACAGACAGGTTTAAGTAGTGTCTCCCATTTTCTTCACATGGCCACCAGAACACTTTATGGAAATGAGGGGAATCTATTGTTGTGAAGGTTTGAAGCATTCATTGGCACCTTCAGTACAATGACGTCCTTAACAGTAGAATCTCGTAAATCGCGCAATTCTTAATACCGGTAGCGTTTTCATAATATGTGGCAACATCATGCAACGTTTGCAAAATCAGTAAATCGCGGAAATTACACGACATTCGCAGATGCAGCCTGAAAAGTAGTGCTTTTCCGATGCCAAGTGATTACATGCCACCATTACATCAAGTCCGTGCGTCTAGCCGTGCCATTTGTAGTCAAGAATGGCAGTTACTGAACCAATCACAGTCGAGCATAGCACTTACAAGCCAATCACAGCACTTCCTCCCACGCCAAGCATGAAGGACGCGCGCTCTTGACGCTCCAGCGCCTGGCACACTGGATTGTCTCTCCTCTGTTGGCATGTGGTTCAGGTGTGGTTTATATTTTTTTGTTTTTTCCCCTCCCCTGTGCTTCCTCCGCTTGCCCAGTGTTACTGTTATGCACTGTTGCCTGACCCGAGCCAGGTTCAGGCACGGTGCGGGCCTTGGGTTCTTTATTCTCGACCGGGCCAGAGTATGCAGACAAGGAGGAGAAACCCAAACACCAACTGAACAAAGACACACGTATATTGAATATGGAATGTAACACACAGATCAGTGTAGTGATATACACTGTGGTCCGTGGTCAGACCTAACCAATACAATGCCTTAACCGCTGTCTAGGATTACAGTACACACTTACATAAAATGATTTCACAATACAATACACATACGACAGTTCCAATACACTGAATATGGCTCACTACAGTAGAGTGTACACAGAGGGGGGGAAACAACAAAGCCCCTAGGAGCAGTCTCTCTCGATATGCACATACGCGCGACAGGGGCGGGAATATACTCTTATTCCATATAACACATCGCGTGATATGGACAAGACCTTATATCATCTATAACACATCCACGTGATATACAGGCTATCTTATATTACATTCGCGCGACATGGGACGGGTGGATATAACACTTAGTACCTACTCTCGTGACAGACGGGAAGGGATATTTCACAGGGTCCTCGCGGAACACAGACTCATGGAGTATTACCCTTGACGCACTCGTTCTACATAGACGGGATATCTTTATGGGGTGCATTGTGTATCACACTCTGGGGACAAAGGCACAACACTGATATAGCTGTGGGGTCAACTGTGTACTGCATGGGGGGAGTGCACACGTGAGTTGGCCGGGGCCTAGCGCCTTGATATCACTATTGCTTTAGTGTGAGTTCTTTACTCTGTTCATAGTATACTGGGGGGAAGGGGGGGTGTAGCACTGGGGATACTGGGAGGGGTTTACTTGGCACAAAGTCGTATTTTATCACACAGAGGGAGCACTGACGAGAAATACGACAATAGTCTAGGGTTCTTTTACTTGCAGGAAAAGTGATCGGAGGTATTAGGACGTGATGGGGACCCACTAGGCTGGCAGCCACAGGTGGCCGCCAGGCGTCAGGGGGGCGGGCTGTCAGGAGTGCGCTTCTGGTGTGGGTTGTAGTCGGGATCGCCAGGTGTCCTGGAGGAGCTGAAGGGCGGAGTGGTGGGCAGCCCTCTTTTCACAGGGGCCCTGGGAGAAGAGCAGCCCTCAGGGCTAGGGCCGAACAGGGCCAGGAGGCGTGCGGCACGGCACCTACCCTTTGTCGTAGTGAGTGTCCTGGGAGCGGACCTTGCCGGGTCCAGGCCAGGTGTCTGCTTTGGAACAGGCATCGCCTTCCTGGAGCTCCAGTCTCGCCTGGAGGAGGCGGCTGTCAGGGGATGGCTGCGGGCAGCCTGCATTGGGAGGAGTCCGGCAGCTACGGCGGGTGGTAGGGGCGGCTCGCTGACACCGGGGGCTGCGGTCTCGCCTCGGGGAGGGGGCCGTCAGAGGTGGTCCGCGGCCCTTCACACAGGGGGAGTCCAGCAGCGGCTGTCAGTGACAAGGGTGGTGCCACAGCAACAGGATACCCGGCTTCGGGGTGGTCTCGCCCTGGGGTGTCTCTGACGGGGTACCTGTGGGGGAGCAGTCTTCACGCTCCGTACAGGAGGGGAAGGGAGAGGGGTGCCTTGCTCTGCCGCAGGCAGGGCGGACCGAACCAGAGGGGTCACCCTGGGCAGGAACCTCCGGGGTCACGGAGGGGGAGCGACCGGTGGTCTGCTCCCTGTCTTGGCAGGTCTGACGGTCCCTGCTGAAACTCTGTGCCAGCGCGCGAGAGGAGGATCTGGAGGATGCTCCTTTGCCCTGGTAGACCCGGTGGGCACTGCCTAGGTTCCCGCCTGAGGCAGCGGCTGGAGGAGATCCGATGGACACTCCTCTCGGGGACCACTTGTCCCAGGGACGACCGGAGGGGAGGGGGGCCATAGGGTCTCCTGGCAGGCGCCGTAGGTCCGGTGGACACTGTCCTTGTGTCGTTGAGGGCTGGTGCAGCTGGGGGACGACCCCTGGAGGTAGATCCGGTGGACGCTACACCAGGGCCCACCGTCCTCCTGGGGAGATCCAGCGAAGGTCGTCGATGAAACGTGCCAATGTGCTGGCCCCCAGAGGTGGGTGGCAGAGGGAGGAGAACCGGTGGTCACTCCTCTCATAGTAGATCTGGTGGATAATACTGTGCTTCTGCTCCCCTGGGGTGTTGCAGGACGTGAGGCTACGGTGGAGTCCCCTCCTCTTGTGAATGCCGATCTGGCGGACGTGACGTCCAAGGGCCTGCTTGGGACTCTACTTTTGCAAGTCCCACCCCGATTCTGGCAAGTGCTCTCTTTGTCGGAGTGTAGGGCACTCAAACTGCGTACTGCCTGGTGGTCCGGCTGCATGGAAGGGGGGCGTTGGGTCACGGGGGAGATATGTCATTCCTGCACGGCGTGAGGAAAAACCTCTCCGTCGTCTCCTTGTGGGATGGGGGTCACCTCCCTATGCCCTCCTTCTGGGGTGGTGGTGTCTGGCTCGCTCCGCCAAGTGGGTATTTCAGTTACCATGGCTGATCATAACCCTCCTAAGCCGACAACTTCTCCGATGAAGGGGAAGAAGAAGTCTTTGTTAACTGACACCCAATAGTTAGATGTAACGAGGATTGACGGCAGTGAGAAGAAAGCCAAAGTTGCCCATCAATACTGGCTCAACGAATCAACGACCTGTACGATGACGCGGAGGCAGCTGAGAGCAACAATGACATCGTTTCTGTTGTCTCCACACTGGACTTTGAAGGGTTCCTGAGGGAGGTTGAGGAGGCGGTCAGGTCCGGATTACTAGGTATAGGCAAAATGAGCAACTGCCTATCAGGCCACGGTCTGTCACAGGTTATCCAGACTTCCAGAGCGGAATAAATATACGCTTTAGGTGTCCAAATAAGGGCCATCACCCTTCAGGCCATCAGAAAAGGCCATTATAGGTCATGCCCAAATTTCACTGGAAAGAACGGAAAAAAGAGATCTACATGTTGCAGGCCAACCGTCTGTGTTGCCTACCAGGCCACAACAGGGTTAATCTGGCTCTGGAGGTGGTAGCACACTCGTCTCGTACTGAGTGACCTCCTCAAGCCTCGGAACCCTCCCCTCTCCCTCATCCATTCAAGCAATGTCATTGGTCAGAGATGGGTAAGAATCTTACAGTATTGTACAGTACCATTAAATATGCTTTACATATTTCTGCAACAGGTTGTTAATGTTTGCTGGTGACCAGTTTGATGTAGATTTGGGGGTAAAGGGGGCAACTTTTCCGAGGTGACGCCCTGTAACTAATTTTCCCCATAAGATTAGTTATTTCTAAAGCACGGAATTCTCAAATCGCGGTGTTTGCTCAGTACCATAAAGCCGTGATTTAGGAGATTCCCCTGTACCATACTTATTCTTTGTACCACCAGACAGTGTAGCTAATTGAGGATTAACAGCTTACTCTGTGTTCCCCAATAAGTAAACCCCTTCATTCCATTTACCTGTTTTAATGGTTTATTGTTCCTGCCTATAGATTATACATGGCTTTTGGGAGATCTCTTGTTCGAAGTCTCTTACGCTCAATAAACTTGCCAAGGATGGGATAATACCGTTATATATCAGTAAAGTTATACATCATCAATTTGAATGGTTTAAATTGCTGATGCAGTAACCCTTCATTATGATGTTGCCTCATTTTATTCCTGCTACTTTCAAACAAATTTATTACCTCCGCCAAGGAGGTTATGTTTTCAACCCTGTTTGTTTGTTTGTTGGTTGGTTGGTTGGCTTGTGAGCAAGATTACATAAAAACTACTGGATGGATTTCCACAAAACTTGGTAGAAGAATGGGCCTTGGCCCAGAATACACACCATTAAATTTTGGTGTGGGTCCGGATAAAGGTGCGGATCCAGGATTTTTTTTCTTTCTTTCTTTCTTTAACATTGCGAGATAGGGCGTTCGCAGAGGTATGTGCTATACTGAGTGCCATTGTAGTTCAACTTAGACTGCAGGGTGGTGGTGCTAAATTACTGTATAGTGTACTGTACTACTGTACTGGGTATTCATTAAACTCTTCAGTAGATACCAGGTCTTACCCAGGTTGAATAAAATTGTCTGGAGGCAGCAGTTATAATATGAAAGACATTATAGGACCAGAGACTATAGTGTGCCCTTACTTATTCAGTCCCTGACAAATTTTCAGAGCACTTGAAGAGTGTATTGTATGTAAATGACAGAGGGGGAGGGGGAGGATGTAGTGGAGAGGTGGGGTGTGACTTGGAGGTATGGCAGGAGCTATGACAGAGGAGAACTGATTTATGTGGAGGCAGTTTATCTGTGGCCACCCCTTCTGGGATTAAGGCATCAGGCTAGAGACAGATGGATAGACTGCATTACCCTACCTCATCCCAGCCCAAACCCACAGCTAGCTAATCCCTATAGCTATGGCAGCAATAACTATAGTCTGCACAATTTTCTTAGTGCCACTTGTAATTTAATCCCTCCAGGGCAAAAAAAATCTACCTTAATTTGTATCACATAATCTGGAGATTCAGTAGAAGTAAAAAATCACTATACCAAAGGGCTGATTACCCCCACCAAGCAAGTTATGGTACCAGTATATATATTTTTGGCAGTTTTCTGTACGTCAGCAACATTATTAAAAAGTGTATATTGTAATGGAATTGCATGACATTTGGAATAGCTAATCATTTAGCACTATCAGAGGAAAAGGTAATTAAATTTGGATGGGGACTGTACTACAGGCGTATCGAGTTCAGTCCTTTGCCCTTTCCTCATACTGCCTTCTTTGGGGGCATGGTGGCTCAGTGTTAGAGCACCTGACGCGAGACTGAAGAGTCAAAGGGCTGGAAGTTCGAGTTGACCCATGGGTCATTTGTAGACATGGGAAAGGGCATCTGGTCATAGTGCTACACATTTCTCAACCAAAGACGTCTACCCAGTGGCAATGCCTTAGCCCTTATCAAAATAGAGGGACACGGCGTTAAATAAAAGGGGGGGAGGCAAAAGAGGTCACAGGTCTGGATCAAAAGAGAGGGCAGTGCTGCGTTGGTGAGGGGGTGTGTACTGTATAATTGCTTCTACTTGTCAAGCATTACAACACCCAACCTTGTCCTAATAATTGCTTGTTTTCCTGGCAGCACAATGAGTACAACAGATGACCGGACTTGCAATGACCCTGGGTGTACTGACCCCATTCACCTAGCTCACCACCACTTCAAACATGAGCCCAACTCTGTGGCACAGCGCATAAAGTACATCTACAACACTGGCAAGTTCACTGACCTCACTATCTGCTTCTCATCTAATGATGAGAAGATACAGGTGAGCTAGCATGGGAAGTGTCATTTTCTGAATACTGTAGGTATCACCTTTGGTAATTGATTAGAAACTAACTGAACTGCCCTCTCCCCATACTGATAGTTGAGCAGTAGTAACAGACTACAATATATTAATACTGTACTAGTCATGAAGAAGTGCAATAACAAGGATATGAAATAAGCTGCAAAAGGGTGAAGTATTGGAACAAGCTAGTGTAAAATGGGTACTGTATAGTTTGCATTTTTAGTACTACAAATAGAATATGCTATCTTACTCTTTTATTTTCAAACATTTGCTTGAATTTCCACCACACAAGGTACCCTTGAATATAACAAACCAGCTACAGTATTGGCTTTAATGAATCTGGCTTTCCTCAGTTAACCTGTTGTAGCAAGGGTCTGCTGTACTTCATTCAACCATTCAGTCCTCTTGTTAGTTCCCTTTTCTTACCTGCATATTGGTTTCTTATCATTTTTTTACCATGTCCATCCTCCTTGGCTTATAGTGATTGTTCCCACCTTCAGATGCACTTACTTCAAGAAATCATTTGATATGATAGTACCTCCAGTTTCTTTAAATGTTAGCAATATCGAGCATCATATTATAAGTTGTTGAATGTGGTAAATGGGGGTGCTCGCCATCTACTCATTCGATGTAATGCTGCTTTGGGTGTCTGCCCTTTCCTCTCTTCCTTCTAACCTTTTGTGTCTTTCTTTCCTTCATTGTTTCCTCTTCCTTCTGCCCATGGGTTACTACACTGAGTGACAAGCCAGTTGGCTTCCTGTACGCCAGGAAACCATTTACTACACGGTGGTAACCATATAGCCAAATTATGATGCCTGGTGGTTTAGTGGGTAATTAAGGTGCTCCAATCGGATTGAGCCAGTGCAGGTTTATATCCAAGGGGTGGTTGGGGTTTATTGCTCACGTTATGGCACTCAGAGATGAATGAGGCTGGTCACTCTCATCTTAAATACCAGGACCAACTTGCCTAGCCCCGGGCTCCTACACTCCTCATGGGGCGACATAGGATTGGATGTTGGATGGATTTTTATATTTAAGGGTAAGCAGTGTTTTAGGTATGGTATGTAGGTACAGTACTGCACAATAGTGACTAGTGCTTCCAGTATCTCTAGGAGGACTTCCAAAAACTATAATACTGTATAGTGTATAGGTGGAGTTACAGTATCTAATTACCTGTCAATTCCTTAGGCCCACCGTCTGATCCTAGCAATGAGCTCTCCAGAGTTTGAGAAAATGCTATTTGGATCAAGTGCTGTGGGCCCTGTGCTGTACCTGCCTGAGGACTCACTTGAAGGGTTCCGCTGGCTCCTCGACTACATGTATACGGACACTACACAGTTCCCAAACACAAACATTGCCCTTGAAGTCTCACATCTTGCCAGCAAATACAAGATTGATATGCTGAAGTTTCTTTGCTCAGAGGTGAGTTAACTGCAAGTTTGGAGGATTGTCTGAAAGAAGGAAGGGATTGTATGGAGGAGAAGGAGCAAAGTGTGTTACTGAAAAATTATGACAGGGATTTGGAGTTTAGCAAGGACACCACATCATCATGATGAACTACCAGCAGGTCTAAGGTGTGATGGCTGCTAGAATGATTAAATGATGATGTAGAGTTAAGAAAGATGAAAGTGCAAGTCATTTACTGGTAATGCTTGTGGAGAGAGTTAGAGTACTGGCTACAGTACTTAGAAGTGATCAGGTACAAGGAAGTGATTAAGGAAAACAAGAGTGGGAAAAAAAAATAAATTGGAAGAAGAAGATTGTTCTAGGTAACATGTGCTGGTATCTTTCTTGAAAAATACTGATCTGCAACAAGAGATCTGAGCTGTTTGTGGGTATGAATAGAGAGGAAGAGATGCTGATATAAACTTTGGTGTAGAACAAAGGATAATTATAAAGAATGAAACTGGCATTTCTTGAATTTCAATTTTTGGTGAACTGAGATTTATGAATTTAGCATCATTTTTAGTGAAACACAGTAACCCCATACTTTACATGGTTAATGTATCCAGACTGCATTCCACCTGCCATACTCCATAAGAACTTATTATTTTCATTTTAACTTCAGTTTTGAGTGGATATACACCCCATCTTATTTACTGTGCTTCCTTCTCATTTCACATGCTCTTTATGTTCCCCTTTTTATTTGCCAACTTTCTGCCAGTATCTGAAGCGGACGCTGAATGATGTCAACTACTTAAAGGTCTACAATGCTGCTGTCCAGCTGAACAACCCAGACCTTATCCTCAGGTGCTCACAGGTTGGTTTAATATCATCCTCTGCAATTATTAGGTTAAATGTAATGACAGAGTACCAGTACTGTAGTTATTATATTAAAAAGTTGTTGTTTTCCGTCAGTCTTGACAGGTAAAAGGATACTGAATCACAGTTATGAAATTTTCAAAATAGTACTGTAGATCCAATAAAGGTAATAAGACATTAGACACTTAAAGATCTCACTTAAGATAAATTAAAGTAACATTTTTGTGTTTTAGAAAGACTTGACTTTCCTCTTAAAAGCCTGTACCATTTAACCATAATTGTCGAAGATGCATGAGTTATTTAATGAGCCCCTAAATAGCAGGGTGTTTTTACCATCTGCTTAGTAGATGTAATGCCACCTACAGGTGACTGACACCAAGTGAAAAGACAGATGGTTTCCTTTCTTCCACGAAACAAGTATCAGTATTGGGTGATAACCATATAACCAAAAAGGGAGGGGACTTCATATGAAAGATTAATTTCTCAAGGACTTGTGGGGTTTATCTTCAACATCATCATGATCATCCCTACCTTTATTAGATCTTAAAGATGAGGTGTGGTAGGATCCAGAGGAGAGAAAAAGTACAAAATTTGGAGAACCATCTACAACATGTCCAGTAAAATGATCCATCCATCATCCAGTCGTTCTCCACCCCAACAGGAGCGTAGGGACCTTGGGCTATGTTATTCAGTCCCAACATTTAAGGCAAGGGTGACCAGCCATACTTGCCCTAATAAAATAAAACACATAATGTGGATGTGCGGTGCATCCTTGAATGTGAGGCCCGGGGGAAGGGCCTATGTTTACGATAGAAGAGTTAAGAGGAAGGTTGGGACTGGAGTGTATTGCTGTTGTGATGAGGAGAGGTTGATTGAGATGGTTTGGGCATGTGGAGAGGATGGGGAATGACTGTTGGGTGCAGAGTGTGATAAGTATGAATGTTGGGGATAGGGTTGCAAGAGGCAGACAGAAAAAGACCTGGGATGAGGTCATAGAGTGTGACCATGGATAAGGGACTGAATTGGGAGGCTGCCAGTGATTGAGCAGCATGGAGAGCTGCCATTAGGTGACCAAGGCCTACACGTGCAGGCATATTGGAGCTTATATAAACAAGACAAAACAATAATATTTACATTTTGTTCAAGCATTCAGAAACGTTGCCTCTCTCTCAAATAATTATAATCATCTGTCCATATTTTAGCTTTTTAAAAGAGCACTCTTTGATCATCGTTCCACTGACTGTAGAGTTGCTTACATAATGTTGCTCATGGGTTAGTGACCAGTTATCCCCTCCTCAAATATAAGGACTGAGTCTAACTCATTTCCCTCACACTCCTGATGGGTTAACACAGGAGTGTATGATGGACGGATGGATAGACAAATTAAGACCTACTTTTACTGTCATGCATATATAACAGTGTCACACATCATATCTTAAGTTCATTTCATTTTTACACTTGTTGCATCACATTTAAAAGCCTATGGTGTTACTCTAATATCTGTGCAGATGATACACACCTTTGTGCGGAAATAGCAATTGATCAGGCTATCAATCAAAGAACTAATGAAATTTCTTTTGTTTGACATTAAGATCAGAATGGCCAAGAGAAAACTTAAGATAAATGATAGCAAAACTGAGTTTATCATTATTTGAGGAAACAGGCGATAGTACAGATAATATCAGGTTTATTAATCTTGGTCATGGTAGTTCTGTTAGAAGTATTTACTTCAGCTCAAAACAGAACTTTAATGAATACTGTATGTAGAATAGTTGGTGAAGACATGCCTTTTCCATATTTGGAATCTGTGCAATAAGTTGATTCTTGGATACTCAGTGTCTGTTGACACTGATTCTTTCATTCATTATGTCCTGCTGTGACTACTGTACCCTTGTGGGTTGGTCTGCCTAATTTTTTGATGAAAAAAGTTCAGTCAGTATTGAACTGGGCTGCAAGATTTTTTTTGGTTGTCCTCCAAGGACTCTTACCCAATCTTAACTGAATTGCATTGGCTTCCAGTAAAAGCCAAGAGTGAGTGTAAACTACTGTATGTGTAATGACCTTCAGGGTTCTTAAATATGAATCTGGTGGCTAAAATGTTATATCCTTGCTATGCATTCTGGAATGACTTCATATAGTATTGATGACTCCCTGTATTGTGAGAAAATTAGAGCAGTTTATAACTGGCCTTTTGAGGAACAAGTCTAGACTCCCAAAAAACTTATCTTCTTATTTTTGGGCTTGTGATGGAGGATTACAGGGTTTAGTAGGGGTCTCTGTTCCCGTACAGTACAACATATGACTTGATAGTCATGTGGTTGTTATGTGGTTTTGAGAGCTATTGATTTCTTTAGGTGAATTGATGCTATAAAGAAGCAAAAATCACCTGTTGTTGTGGTTATTATTATTATTATTATTATTATTATTATTATTATTATTATTATTGATGAGAGTGACCAGCCTCACTCATCCCTGAATGGCATCACATGAACAATAAACCCCAACCACCCCATGGATATAAACCTTCACTGGCTCAATCTGACTGGAGCGCCTTAATTACCCACTAAACCAACAGGCGCCATAATTTGGTTATATGGTTACCACCCAGCATAGTAAATGGTTTCCTGTTGTACAGGAAACCCCCGGGCTTCCTACGTTCCTCATGGGGTGAAGTAGGACTGGATGATGGATGGATTATTATTATTATTATTATTATAATTATTATTATTATAATTATTATTATTATTATCTTGAGGGATGTTAAAGTTATAGGAAGTGAGGAGTGTGTGCAGCAGCACAAACTATTGATTTGTGATATGGTGCTTAAAGAACAAGTGATGAAAAAGAGGACTTATGTACCTAGGAGGAAAATATGGAAGCTGAAAAACCAAGTAGTAAGGGATGCCTTCTATAGCGAGTTGAGAAGAGTGGTGGCTGAACAGGGAGCTGTAGACAGAGGCGTTAATGAACAGTACAGAGCCCTCAAGAACAATTTCTTGAGAGTTACTGATGTAACATGCGGCTGGACAAGAGGACCACCAAGACATAAAGTAACTTGGTGGTGGGATGAGGGTGTAGAAGCTGCAATTAAGGAGAAAAGAAGGCTTTTCCGGGAATGGAAGAAGGGTGGTAGCAAAGAGGAATATTTGGCTGCCAAGCGTAGGGCTAGGAGAGAGGTATACAGGGCAAAAGTCTGAGTCACAGAGACAATTACTTGATAACCTAAATCATGGGGAAAGGAAAAATATATTTAGGGTGGCAGGTCAGGTGAAGAGGGATAATCGGGATATCATAGGTGAGCAGTGTGTGAAGAATGATGAAGGAAGGGTAGTGGTGAACAGTGAGGATATTAAAGATGCATGGAGAGAGCATTATAACCGGTTGTTGAATGGGGAGTTTGACTGGGACAGGGAAGGTTTGGAGCCAGCAGATCCAGTGTCTGGCCCTTGGCCTTTGATTGATACTGCTACTGTGAGTGAGGCAATAGGCAGGATGAGGGTGGGGAAGGCAGCAGGTGTGTCTGGGTTGACTGCCGAAATGTTGAAGGCCTCAGGCGATATAGGGGTGAGTTTAGTCACTGACCTGATAAATAGGATTATTTATGAGTGTGTTGTCCCAGATGATTGGCTGAAGAGTGTAATTGTAAATGTGTATAAAGGGAAGAGTGATGCCCTGGAAAGAGGAAATTATAGAGGTATAAAGCTTTTAGATCAGATAATGAAGGTAATGAAGAGAGTTTTAGAAGGTATGATTAGAGAAAGAGTGAATATTGATGAGATGCAGTTTGGGTTTATGGCAGGTAGGGGGACCAATGTTGCCATATTCATTGTTCGACAGCTTCAGGAAAAATATATTGGTAGGAGAAGGGATCTTTATTTTGTTTTTGTTGATTTGGAAAAGGCCTTTGACAGAGTCCCTAGAGAGGTGGTGAACTGGGCAATGAGAAAGCTTGGCTTGGAGAAGTGGCTGGTTAGGGTGGTTATGGCCATGTATGTGGGTGCTCACACCCAGGTGAGAGTGAATGGAGATTTGAGTGATGAGTTTTCCGTGAATGTTGGTGTGCATCAGGGGTCAGTCCTGAGTCCCATGTTGTTTATCATGGTACTTGAAGCCCTTTCACGTGACTTTAGAAACGGACTCCCGTGGGAGTTGTTGTATGCTGATGATTTGGTGTTGACTGCAGAGAATGAAAGGGAGGCAGAGGAAAGGTTTAGGAAGTGGAGAGATGGTATGGGGCAAAAGGGTTTAAGGGTAAATGCAGATAAAACAAAAGTGATGATATCTAGGGTTGATGGCGGTACTGTCAAAGACGAGGGAGAGTGGCCATGTGCAGTTTGCCACAAGGGCGTGGGAAGTAATTCCATCTTGTGCGGTTAGTGTGATAAATGGGTGCATAAGAGATGTAGTGGTATCAGAGGTAGACTGCGAGATAATGCTGATTTTATGTGTACGGCGTGCCGGGGTGAGCAGGTGGAGATCGTCAGACGTGAAAGGATTGAACTTGCTGGTGAATCTCTTGAGTGTGTGGAAGAGTTTTGTTATTTGGGAGACATGTTGTGTGCTGGAGGTGGGACTGGAGCTAGCTCTGTGGCTAGGGTGAGAAGTGGTTGGAAGAAGTTCAGGGAGCTCTTGCCTCTCCTGACATTGAGAGGGCTCTCCCTACGTGCTAAGGGGTCTTTGTATGCAGCATGTGTTAGGAGTGTAATGCTGTATGGCAGTGAGACCTGGGCAGTGAAGGAGGAAGACATTCGCCGGCTCAGACGTACAGAAATGACAATGATTAGGTGGATGTGTAGTGTGTCCCTGCGTCCAAGGCCTGGAGGGGCTGGGTTTACAATGGAAGAGTTTAGAGGTAGGATGGGACTGGAGTGTATTGGTGTTGTGATGAGGAGAGGTAGATTGAGGTGGTTTGGACATGTGGAGAGGATGGGGGATGATAATTGGGTGAGGAAGGTGAGAAGTGTTAATATTGGGGGTGGGGTTATGAGGGGTAGACCGAGAAAGACATGGGACGAGGTCATTAAGTGTGACCTTAGGGTTAAGGGACTGAACAGGGAGGCTGCAATGGATCGTGCAGCGTGGAGAGCCGCCATTAGGTGACCAAGGCCGACACATGCAAGCATGTTGGAGCCTTTAAAAATGAAACGAACGAAACGAAACGATTAATCAGAAGCAATGTAATGAATATCCAACGGCCATACCACATTGAGTACACCGCTTCCCATTCGATCAGCGAAGTTAAGCAACGTTGGGTCTGGTTAGTACTTGGATGGGTGACCGCCTGGGAACACCAGATGCTGTTGGCATAACGTTCTCCCTACGTGTCAAGTGGGGTTGGTGGAGGATTAGTGCCCCTCCCTGTAAAACAATTAACTCCAAGCCGTTGGCCACCCCGTTTGGGATACATGGCATCTGGCAATGAATGAATGTAATGAATATCCTGATCATCTTGCATAATGAATATGCATTCTGGAAACCACTACTATGTGCAGTGCAGTATTCAACTGAAACTCACTGGATTTGCACTATAAATAAGCTGTACTTCGAGATTTGCTGGGACTGGATGGAACAGTCTAACAGCCAATAGGTCAAAGTGGAGAAAAATGGGAAAGGCATTCATTCTCCATTGGACTGCCGCTGGCTGATAACACCTATCTGAAATAATACAATTAATTTCATAACTCTTGCAGTTGATGAATTCTTCTGGTGGGGAGGTGTATTCCAGCCAGCGAGTGACACAGCTCAGTCGTCATGCTTTCAAGTACCTCCTCAACCAACCTTGCAACATTGTTGATGAAGTCACCATTTTCCGCTCTGTTATCACTTGGTATTGTTCTTTGCTTTAAGTTTTGTAATAATATTTAATTATTTTACTTAATTTAGTTTTATTATTTATTTATTTATTTATTTATTTTATTTACTTTTACACACTTGATGTAAGGTAGTGTTGCCTTTTGATGGCCCTGCACTGAGTGGCAAATTGAGTGATTTCCAAGTTAACTATGAAATCATTTATTGTGGAGGGTAACCATATAATCAGATGATGCTCAATGTTTC
Organism: Coenobita brevimanus; assembly: GCF_032717465.1. Taxonomy (NCBI): domain Eukaryota; kingdom Metazoa; phylum Arthropoda; class Malacostraca; order Decapoda; family Coenobitidae; genus Coenobita; species Coenobita brevimanus. Next base: position 45,326,227 of record NC_137023.1, on the reverse strand, counting down.
AGGTGGTTAAGATGCTCTGACTAGACTGTGCCTGTGAGTGTTTATATCTGAGGGATGGTTGGAGTTTATTGCCCACACAGTGCCACTCCACAGGCTGGTGAGGCTGGTTAACCTTGCATTAAATGTTTGGACTTTGTAGCCTAGCCCAGGGTCCCTATGTTCTTGTTTTTAATGGGCAAAATGGGTTTGGATAATAGATGACTAAGATGCTTCGACTTCATTATTCCAAGATTGAAGTGTCATTGTATGGAGTTTCATTTGCTGTCACATCATTACCGGTACTTCTCATATTTGCATTTCTTCACCTGTTACTTCTGTTTATATCTTTAGTCAGTTGAAATAAGAAATGCAGTTCTCACTCAATAGCATGAGGCACAGTATTATTGCTTCAATATTTGCCTGTTTTCATAGGTTTCATAATATTTTCATTAGCTACATTTCATAGCATTATCCATGTTTGGCTCTTGTCCCTCTGCAATATATTTATCAGTAATATTTATGGTATGTGCAGTATTATGCTTTCCACCCGTGTAGTAGAGACCATATTGTATTTGCTTTGTTTCTTTTTCCTTCCAGACACTTACAAAATTGGATGCCATTCCGTTATTTTTTCGTTAGTTCACTTCAAACTTGGGACAGTTGTTCCTTGGGGAAATACTATTGGACTCATTCCTTATTTTTGTAATGTAGGCCTGTTAAAGGGTTTTATTGGGCCAAAGGTCAAACTGTACTGATACATTTCATGAAGTAGGTCTGTTGTGACAATACAAAACAGTAGAGTTTATTAACTTTTGCAAGGAGGTCTTAGAATACCAGAGAGATTTTTTTGGAGACAGTCTTGCATTCCCTTCAAGTGTTGGCAATACAGGTACCGGATATTCATTAAATTTTAACTTCCATACAAAATGAACTCTATGAATTTTTAGTTAGTTTGTGTTCATTTGATTTTCAAAACTTTCATACTAGTACAGACAGTCAGTAATTATGCTTGAGATGGCATATGAATGTGAACAAAAGGGAGTGGAGGAGTTAGGGTCAATATATTGAGCAAATGACTATTGAATGTTTGTACAACATACAAGGAGTGTTTGGTTAGAAATGCTAAAGCTGTATGGTGTTACATGAGTATCAGTTATTATTGGTAATAAGCAACTTAGTGGGATGTAGAGGCTGAATGAATAATACTGTAGCAAGGAAGTGTGAGGTGGGTACATTGTGTCTCTTGGCACTTCTCTCCAGTGTTCTCAGCTGTGACTGTAGTAGCTATACAGTAGTTCCTTGGATATCACACATAATTGGTACTGCACCTAGTGTATGAAAACAAAATTGCACAAAAACAAAAGCACAGAACCTATGGGATGTATCCTAATTGGCACTGAGCACTCCACTTGTAAATCCCAATTTTTCCTTTTACAACAATTTAGACCCACTAAATACACACATACTGTTATGGTAAGTATCAGAAACACACAGGCATGGTTAGGTTAATGATGAAAAGGGCATAATAAGGAAGAAACACATACCATATACAGACCCCCCCCCTGGTGGGAACCGCCTTGTCGTGGTGGGGGGGCTTGCGTGTCCCTGTGACCTGGCGAGCGAGGCTAGAGGGGGCTTCGGCCCCTGCTCCGCCCCTCTTGGGGGGAGAGGGCTACCCATGCTAGCAAGGTCGTCAGTGAGAGACCAGACTAAATGGTTCCTGGAGTTAGGCTGCCAGTGTGGGTCAACAGTGCCGCCCGCCAGAGGGATCACCTTCTGGGGTTGTCCTGTGTTGGATGGTTGGGTGTCTGGGCTGGGATGCGCTGGGGAAGGGGGTCTTAGCTCCTCCGTGGGCAAACTTTCGTATCATGTGGGGTTTCTTCTTAAACCGAGAAGCTCCCATGGGGACGAGGTACCCCGCTCGCGGCGGCCAGCGCTCGGTCCCCTCGTATTCCCGGTAGGCGGTTGCTCCTGGCCCCTGGAGCCATTTATTATTAACCCATTATATATGGATATCAACACTAAAAACACCTTTGGTCCTCGAGGGGAGGTCGACCAGACCCTCGAGACGTCACCCTCTGGTCGTGATGGTGGTTCTTCGCAAGTGCAGGCTGGAGCTTGCACTTCTGCTGCTGCTACTAATGATGCTGGTGGACCCCGCGAGTCACCTATCAAGTCTTCCGAGATTCCTTATAATCTGGATACGCTTAAGCTGATTAATGTGTTTACATCTCTTTCCTACCGTGCCATTCACTCTCTTTTTAAACCATTTGGAACAGTTGTTCGTATCCGTCTAAGATATGATGATGACTGTAGGTCCAATCGGTGTTACGTGACCTTTACTTCTGGCAGTGCTGCCAAAGCCGCATTTGAGGCAAGGAATTCCCTTTCTCTAGGAGAGGCCAACTGTACTGTTGAGCTGATCCGATCAAACAACGTAATGGATTGTGAAAATGACTATTGCCCCAACATCTTTGATGATGCTGAAGAGCGAGTTCCTAAGGTGCGCCACGCCCCCACACCTTACTGGTTTGTGGCATATTATAGAGAAGGGAGAGGAAACTTCATCCACGCTGCAAGGTATCTAGAGAAAGAAATTGGAGTGCTTCCTGAGGGCAACCTCAAGAAGTATGATAAAGGAGTGTTAGTTCGAGCAAAGGATCTGACACAGGCCATGATGCTTCTCCATCTACCTTGCCCTTCTGACAGCCTCTTTGAGACCATCAAACCTCATCGAACATTCAATTACAGCAAAGGACGTGTCTATAATCAGGATTTATATGCTTTTTCAGAAGATGACATTCTTGATTTGTGCCCTGATAATGTCCAGTGAGTATCGAAGATCAGAGGAAATAGTAACATGATCGTCTTCACCTTTTATGGTCCTTATCTCCCAGATCGAGTTAAAATTGGCCCTCTGTCCCTTCAAGTAAAACCTTTTGTTGACCGTCCCCTGCAGTGTTACTCATGTTATGAGTTTGGTCACGGGAGGAAGAACTGTACAAATCGTCCCCGGTGCGGTCATTGCTCTGCCCTGGACTCTCATCCTACTATTGAGTGTGAGTCGGATCCCTATTGTTTTTACTGCAGGGAGGCTCATTCCCTAAGTTCTCGACAATGTAGGAGGTACCGCCTTGAGCAGGATATTCTTCAGTTGGCGAACTCACAGTTCATTAGCCTGGGTAGTGCCAGACGGGAACTTCTGTTTAGACAAGAGAAGGATGGTGGGGCTAAGACATTTGCCTCCTCCCTCTGCCCTAATTCTTCCAACTCCACATCTGGTTCGGTTTCAGCACCTTCTCACCTTCCTCAGCCAACAAAAGTTTCTTCCCGCTCTCTTCCGATTGCTTCTTATATTCCTGTCCGGAATAAGTTTTCCGGTTTGTCAACCGTGTCAGATAGGCCCTCCACAGCATCCTCATCTGAAAGACCGGAAACATTAACTACAAGAGTTCATGCCGTGGAAGTCCATGCCCCCATGGATTCTCCAACAAGAACTCCTAAAATATTTACATCACATCAGAGGCACCTTGGACGTTCATGTAGGCACTTGACTCAACAGGCATTTGTCCTAGCCCGTCAGTTGTTTCTCCTGAATCATCAGCTGCCCCCTCTGTTGAGTCCTCAGAGTCTACAAAGACAATCACACATATACGTTCTCCGACTAAGCAATCTCCAAGTTTTTCATCTCAGTCACACCAGAAACGTCCCCGAGGGTCTACTGAGTCTCTTGACTCAACAGACGTTCCACCTAGCAAAATTCCTCTGGGAGTATCAGATGGCCATCAGCAGAAGACACCCTATTCATATATGAAACGTGCCCCTAATCGAGAGAATAAATTAAACGCTGCTAGGCCTACCTTTTCTTCGGAGTCCCGTGTGCGAGTCCCGGCTGCTGCACCAGGTACTTCAGCACGAGTGCCGGTCTCCCCTCTGGAGGCTCGTCAGAGTCCCCCGCATTCCCGCAAAACTGTTGACATACCAAGTAAAGTTGGCACCGGGAAGTACAATTCTTGGACTCCCAAAACCCCCGCACTAAATAGTCAACTTTCAAGTTCCTCCAGTGGAAGTTCCGTCTGTAACTTCTAAGATCCCAGTTACCAAATCTATTGTTGACAAGTCCGTGAGGAGCCGCTGCCTGCCATTGCACACTGATACCAAACGTGCGCCTTCATCTTCCCAACCGCATAAAGGAAAGGTTGGGGCTTCCGACGTTAGTAGGTAATTTTCCATTCTGACATCTTGCAGTGGAATTGTAAGGGTCTTCGCTCTAGGTCTGAGCAACTAAAAGTTTTGATACATGACTTTGATCCAGGTATCGTTTGTCTCCAGGAGACCATGTTGGGCTCTGAGGTATACAATCCTGGATTGAATTATGCCTTTCACGGGTCTCCCCCTCCGCCAGGAAATCGTGCGCATGGGGGTACAGCAATAATTGTTCACAGGTCCTTGCAGCATTCTTCTGTTCAATTGCAGACAACTCTTCAAGTCGTTGCTATTACAGTTGTATTGGAATATTCGTTCATGGTGTGCTCCTTGTATCTTCCACCTGGTTGTGGTTTCAGTGAGCACGACATTGAAGACTTAATCCGTCAGCTTCCTGTCCCCTTTCTCCTTCTTGGAGACTTTAACGCCCATAATCCACTATGGGGTGGTACAATTTTGGATGCTGGTGGGAGGATTATAGATGACATACTCCAATCACATAATATCTCATTTTACAATGATGGCTCTATGACTTACCACAATGTCTGTAGTGGAGCCTCCTCCGCTATTGACTTGAGCTTGTGTTCTCCCTCCATCCTAATGGATTTTCGTTGGTCAGTAAATCCCTTTCTGAATGGAAGCGACCATTACCCAATCCATCTAAAGTGTGTGAAAAATGTTCCTGCTCATTCTTCTCCTAGGTGGAGGGAGCGGGAGGCTGATTGGTTGAATTACAAAAACGGTATACTTCTGGCAAGGCCTTTCGAGTCCTTCTGTAGTCACTTGGAAGCCTATGATTACTTTGTTGCTGTGATTATGGGCAGTGCCCATGTGGCCATCCCTATGTCGAAAGGTAAACCGCGTCGACCTGCGGTCCCCTGGTGGAATAAAACCTGTGCCATACTAAGGAAAATTACGAGAAAGTGCTATCGTCGTTATAAGACCAGAGCCTCAGCTGCCACACGCCAAATTTACCAACGTGCCATGGCAAAACAACGTCGCTACTTTCGAAAGGCCAAGCGGGACTCCTGGATATCTTACATCAACGGCATTAATTCCAAGACTCCCTCTAAGGTTATATGGAGGAAAATTAGAAAGCTTTCAGGCAAGTTTATCCCATCTCCCAACCCGACATTGAAAATAGGTGACAACCTCATCACTGATCCTGCTGAGGTTGCGGAGACCTTAGGGAGGCATTTTGCTGATGTCTCCAAGTCCTCTCGAATATCAGGGAATGGTATTCCTGACATGCCCCCACCTTCTCCATCTTCTTCCAATGCTGCCTATAATGCTCCGTTCACACTTCGGGAACTAGAAGACGTTCTGTCATCAACTACCTCTACATCTCCAGGTGAGGACAACATCCTCTATTCAATGCTTACAAATTTGCCTGTTATGGCTACGAAGTTCCTCCTAAAAATCATTAACAAAATTTGGGAAACGGGCATTCTTCCTGCCAGTTGGAGAGTTTCCCTCATCATTCCCATCAGCAAGCCAAACAAAAATCCCCTTTTGGCCACCTCCTATAGGCCTATCGCATTGACCAGCTGTGTTTGTAAGATGATGGAAAAGCTAGTTAATGCAAGGTTAGTGTGGTACTTAGAATCCGAAAAGCTGCTTTCTCCTTACCAATTTGGGTTTCGGAAGAACCGTTCGACATTAGACCCCCTCCTGATCCTCTCAAATAAAATCCAGCAAAGCTTTGCCAGCCATTGTCAGACTATTGGGGTGTTCTTTGACCTCGAGAAGGCGTATGACACAACCAGGCACACTAGTATCCTTCTTCAGCTGTCTCGATATGGCATAGAGGGAAATATGTTTCGCTTTATCCGTTCCTTCTTGTCGGAACGTTACATTAAGGTTCGTGTCGGAAATGTTGTATCCAGCCCTTATAGGCAAGAGGAGGGTGTTCCCCAAGGCAGCATTCTTAGTGTCATCTGTTTCGCTGTGGCTATCAATGGAGTTCTCGATCAGATTTCCCGCCCTGTGTTGGGCTCCCCGTATGCTGATGATTTGGCAATTTGTGTGTCTGGCTACGACGCAGTTGAGATTAGTCATCACCTGCAGAAGTCCATATACACTATTTGTCGTTGGGCTGATGATAATGGTTTTTGCTTTTCACCTTCCAAGACTGTTGCAGTCCGCTTCACTAGAAGCACACGCCAGGAGGTTGTCCCACATTTAAAGTTAAACAACGACATCATCCCTTTTGAGAAGGAGGTTAAGTTTCTGGGTATGATCTTTGACTCACGTCTCTCCTGGTCACAGCACATTGATTATCTGAAGCTTAAAGTCAAGAAATCATTAAATATCCTTAGGGTGGTTTCTGGTTTTGATTGGGGTGCTGATAGGAACTCCCTTCTCAGGCTCTATAACTCTTTGTGCCGGTCACAGATTGACCACGCATGCCAAATTTATTCCTCTGCATGTAAGACTAAACTTCATGAGCTTGATGTGCTCCACAACACGGGACTACGACTGTGCTCGGGTGCGTACCGCACTTCCCCTGTGGAGAGTTTATATGTAGATACAGACCAGCTTCCTCTGGACTTACGTAGGCATGAGTTAGGACTTCGCTACATTGCACGAATTAAGAGCAATCGTTACACCAATCCTTGTGTTGATGTTCTGTTGCAGTGTGACCCGTCTAAGTTCTGTGGTCCTAGAGCCTCTATACCATTCCAGATTCGCATGCTTCCTGTGGGTGACGCATCACTGAGGGAGCAAAAAATTGAACCAGTAAGCTACAGCAGTCTCCCTCCTTGGCTCATTCCAGAACCTAATGTGTGTCCCAAAACCATACGTAGAAAAATCTTTTCGGATGAAGAAATTAAATCGAAGTTTTTGCGTCATGACCTTCTCCACAGGGACTCAGTAAAGTTGTATACTGATGGCTCAAAGTCACCCCTTGGTGTAGGCTGTGCTGTCGTCCATGAAGGGGGTGTACGTCTTGGACGGCTATCTAATAATGCGTCTGTTCTCACTGCTGAACTAACTGCTATTGAGAAGGCTCTTGAAGAGGCTTACTCAATGCCGGGAAAGGCATTTACAATATATTCAGACTCCTATGGAAGCTTGACCGCCATTAAGCAGTTTAACACATTCCACCCTATAATAAGGAAGATTCAGTCTTGGCTTTGGCGCCTGGCTACAAAGTATAAATTTGTTTCGTTCTGCTGGATACCGTCACATGTCAATCTCTATTGGAACGAATTTGCTGACAAAGAGGCAAAATCGGCATGTTCTCTTCCTTCTGTTGGGTATAATAAAGTTCCCTATTCTGATTTGAAGACCGTTATCCGTAACTTTGTTTGTTCTGAGTGGCAGGCGAGATGGGCTTCCCCCTCCCTGGCCAATAACACGAAGTATAAAGAGATTCGGCCATCGGTTTATGCCTGGTCATCCTCTTCTCAGGCTTGTCGGGGTTTTGAGACGAGGTTGACTAGGCTGCGAATTGGCCATACGCATTTGACTCACGGGTTCCTTTTGGACCGAGGGGTCCCACCCCAGTGTGACATCTGTCAAGTCACAATAACTTGCAGGCATTTCTTATTGGACTGTCCGACCTATGCCCGCTCTCGGGCGAAATTTTTAACAAATAGGGGATCCCTATCAGTTGTTTTAGGTAATAGGGCAAATGTTTCTAGCCTTATGGCTTTTTTAAAGGAGACAGGGCTATACTGCAAGCTGTGATTGGTGTTGTCATAGCTATGTTTTAGGGCTTGCTGACTACATCTGTTTTCATTTTACCTACGATTTTAGTTGCATGGTTATTGTGTAGTAGTTTTCTCTATTTTTAAACTCATTCTTTTAAACTATCGTCTTTCATATCTCACTCATCAGAGCGCTGAATGATCTATCAGGTCCCAGTGCTTGGCCTTTGGCCTAAACTTCATATTCCATTCCATTCCATATACAGACCTGAGACAGGCTTGAGGTAATGGGTTCTGAGACATGGGGGTGGAGAGTTAGTGATCTCCACCACCTGAGATTGAGTCCATCTAAGCCATCAGAGACTATAGATTTTGCACCATCAGTGGTGGCAGAAACCAGCTCAATTGCACGATAAGAAAGTTTTTTAGCCAAAAAATGTGCGATAGCATGGGAGCAGATTTTCATCTAGCAGTGATAACAAAAACCGGTCTAATAAAGTGCATAATAATCAATGGATCACTGTACTGTATATTGTGAAATACCATACTGCCATCATTGTATCGTTAATACCATTTATAAAGACTCCAACATACTTGCATGCGTCGGCCTTAGTCATTTAATGACATCTTTCCATGCTGATTGATCTCTGGCAGCCTCCCTGTTCAGTCCTTTATCCCTGAGGTTACGGTCTTTGACCTTGTCTCAGGTCTTTAGATGTTTGCCTTTTGTAGCCTTGCCTCTGACATTCACACATCTCACCATCCGCACCATAATGTCATCCTCCATCCTTTCAACATGCCCAGACCACCCCAGGCTACCCCTGCTCATCACAACCAGTACATTCCAGTCCCATCATTCCTCTCAACTCTTCAGTTGCAGTTTAGCCCCCCTGGACCTCGAATTCAAGGGCACACTACATATTCATTAAATCATTGTTGTTTCTGTGCTCTTGAGCCTACAAATATCCACTTCATTTACCGTCTAGGTCTCACTACCATGCAGCATTACACTCCTAACACATGCTGCATACAAAACAGAATTTTTCGCATAATGTTACCGGCAACTGTTCCTAGTACTGTATATCATTATATATCAGCAAGAATAAAGCCCTTGTGTGTCTTCCTTGTGCTTAAGATGTGTAAGTGATCAAAAGACTGTAAATTTTGTGTGTTTAACCACAGGGGGAAGCACAACCTAGGACTGCGCCAAAGAATGGTAACACCAGCTGATCTTCGCCAGGAGGTGGAGGAGTTCCTGCCATTTGTACGCTTTCTGACCATGACCGCGGACCAGATAGTGGAATCGGTGATTCCTTCAGATGTATTCACTCCTGAAGAAGTAATGGCTCTCCTCAGGGCTGTAAAGAAGCAGAAGGATGCAGTTCTTCCAACCTTCTGCTCACCCAACAGGGAGCGCCGAGACAGCCAGGGAAGCTATCCTTCTTAAGAGTACCATAGAGGTCTGTGGTTGTTGTTATTATTATTATTACAGTATTATTATTATTATTATTATTATTATTTTCCCTCTCATCACATCCTTAGGTGGGATAAAGAGATTGAGATTATGAGTATGGTGAGTACAAGTATATTTTAAAGTTTTAAGGAATCTTTACAAGGAATTTTTACTTGGCATAATGGAACACAAGTTAGTGATACAAATGTTAGTTGTCCTGTGCAAGTACAGGTACTGTATTGAGTAAGGTTGACCTTTATCTGCCATTGGTTACTCCTAGTTTATTGTTTGATTTGGTATTCAGTTTGCCATTAACTGCTAATATATCTAAATTTTTTGTTTATTTTTTCATATTTATTGTTTTTTACTTCATGATGATGGTATCAAGATAGTGTTTTACTTTTGTGAATATTATCCCTATTGCACAGTACAAGTATCTAGATAGGGTAAATGGGAAATGTTATTATTGAATCATTCTCCAAAATTCATTTGTTGTGCACAGTATGTGTGCATTGCAACCTATATTAATTTTCAATGCGGTATGTGCCTTTGAAAAATGGTAGTACTGTACTGTTAATGTGACCGTAATTTCTTGATCATTCTGCACTGTACTTGAGATAAACAGCAAATTCATTTATAAACTTTCCTAGTAGAGGCTACTGTTTATTGCCTTATTTTTGTAAATGCAGGTACTGTATAAGAGAAGTGACTTTTCTTTGAATAATGTCCTATAGACAGGCAATATGTCTTGTGATATTAAACGAATGCTCATCCAAAGATTTTTCATTTATATGTAGCATGAATGACCCTCGTGGTAGGTAGGGACACTCACCATCCACTCACTCGATGTAGTGCTGCTTTAGGTGTCTGCTCATTCTGCTCTTCCTTCCTTCATCTTCTGTCTTTCTTTCCTTCATTCTTTCTTCTTCCTTCTGCCTACGGGTGACTTTACACTCCCTCTTCTTGTAATGACCGAAATGAAACTTAACAAATTAATCACACTGTCTTGGCCAATATTCGATCTCAGGCCCTCATGCGTGATACATGGGCACGTTACCACTGAGCCAAAGAGAGGATCCCCACTTTGCCTCTAAGCAACACGGGCATTTATAGACCCCATTACATCACTCTTTTCTTCCTTTAGTGATTAATCTGGTCAGTTTCGAACACACGGTAGCATAGCATCGGAGGCCACCTTTGGGGATGCTGTGGACCACACCATACAGCTCATTCCCGGGATGTAAGGACTAGGACACTGCCAGCTAACCAACAACATCATTGCCCTCCAAGCCTCACCTCACATCCCACACACTGCCGCCAACCAGTGTAATGACTGAAATGAATCCATCCATCATCCAATCCTACATTGCCCCATGAGGAGCGTAGGAGCCCGGGGCTAAGCAGTTGGTCCCGGCATTTAAGATGAGAGTGACCAGCCTCACTCATCCCTGAGTGGCATTATATGAGCAATCAACCCTAACCATCTCTTGGATATAAACCTTCACCGGTTCAATCCGATTAGAGCACAATAATTACTCACTAAACCACCAGGCACCAAAATTTGGTTATATAGTTACCACCCAGCATAGTAAATGGTTTCCTGGTGTACAGGAAGCCATTTGGCTTGTCACTCAGTGTAGTCACTCACAGGCAGAAGGAAAAGGAAAGAAAGACAAGAGGAAATGAAACTTAAATTAATCACACTGTCCTGGTCGAGATTTGATCTCGGGCCCTCATGCTTGATACGCGCACACATTAGCACTGAGCCAAAGAGAAGATCCCCGCTTTGCCTCTAAGCGACACAGACTTTTATAGACCCCATTACATTCTGTCTCTCTTTCCTTCACTCTTTCCTCTTCTGTCTGCCTGTGGATGAATCTACACTGAGTGACGAGGCAAATGGTTTCCTGTACACCAGGAAACCATTTACTATGCTGGGTGGTAACCATGTAACCAAAGTATGGCATCTGGTGGTTTATTGGGTAATTAAGGTGCTCTAATTGGAATAAGCGTGTGTAGGTTTATATCCAACGGGTAGTTGGGGTTTATTGCTCATGTAATGCCACTCAGGGATGAGTGAGACTGGTCACTATCATCTTAAATGTCAGGACCAACTTGCCTAGCCCCTGGCTTCTACATTCCTCATGGGGCAACATAGGATTAGATGATGGGTAGATGAATGGCTCTGCTATAGGTAGATAATTTCAAAGTAGTGAGCCTGTATGAAGACTGGTTTATGGGATTGTTTAAGGAACTGGCTCAGGATTGTGACAAGAAGTGCTGCCATCAAGTGAAAAGACTTACACATAATAACTTGTTAATGGTCTTTAAAAGCACGCATAGCTACCAGTAATATGATTAGGAACCAGGATTCAGGGGGTATGAGTGATGTGAATGATTGATTAACCCATTCAACTGGACATGTTGTTGATAGTTCTCCCACCTTCACACTTTCTCTTTGTTTCTAGATCTTGCTTCACACCATTTTTAACTGGGAAAAGGATCAAGATCGTGATTAAGAGAATGAAGTAAAACCAACCAAAACTCTATACATCGTATTCAGTCAAGATACAGGCTTCAGGTAGTTCAGCAACGAAATTGATAAATGAACTGTGATGATTTTAGTAATTAGTGTACAGTGTGAGTTTTGTCTAAAGAGATGACTTTTTCCTCTTCAATACAACAATGAGTTATAACATTAATATGAAACATCTTCGTCCTGTCTATTTCGATCTATAGCCATATGCCTTAGTCGCGGAAGGGATGGTCTCAATCGAATCGCCTCCATGTCGCACTGCCTCTGCTGTCAGGCTGTCCCTGCTCTCAAACCCACACTTCCCTTACTCATTTACTGTGCATCATCTCATCCTTGGTCTTCCCTTCTCATCCCCTTCACTTCTCCCATATACAGTATACTCTCCTAATGAGCCTCACACTCCATTCTCTCTTAACCCAAACAAGTAAAATTAGTTAAATGATGTCAAGCTTACTTTTAGGGAAAGTTGAGGTTAGCCATGGTACAGCAAATGTGTTTTATGATTAGGAGCCAGACCAAGTGCCAGATTCATGTGATTACTTCCCAGCAGTTGCTAGAGACAGTTGGGAAGAAAATCAGATGTGTAATAAAGATGTGTAACAGTGTGAGAGTCTTAGCTCAAAATTCAACTTTGTTTTCTTGTGGCTGAGTTTCCTGCGTAAGAGTAAAGACTGTGACTCTCCACTGATGTATGGAATAAATAGGAACTAAGAACAGGAAAATGAGAACAAGTAAGAAATTGTCAGCAGTGTATCCAAAGAAATTAGCCATAAACCCTTTCATTTATAAGTAATGCCTGCACAATTCTCAGTCCCATTCCATGGTTGGAAGCCATTTATACTACACTATGTGCTTCATTTAATGAAGTCACTTTTGCAGCACCCATGGGGTAGAAGTGTTCCATCAGCATAAGGTTAAAAAAGGTGTTCAAAAATATAACCCAACCATAAACATTTGCCTTACTTTATCTCTGGCAGGCCACTGCTGTATGATTTCATTGTAGATCTCCCTTGTGAGCATCCAGCCAAGTCCTGCCATAGTCTGGGAGCGCATCACCATGGCAGGGTCCCCATGGGAATCACGTCGCCCTAGGTCATTCCAGGCCGACACACAGTATAGGCTGGGATCTCTCAAAAGCACGGGAGCCAGCTGAGTGAAGTAGCTGGGAGGGGAGGAAGTAGAGTCAGTATGAATGTGGGGAGAAAAGGGGAAGGGCAGATAAACTGAGGTGATGAAAGATAGACTCAGATATTGTAGAAATGGGAGAACCAGGTGAATGAAATGGGTGGAATGGGAGGGAGAGCAAAGTTGTGAAAGGAGACAGGAGGATGGAAAGAAATGGGGAAGGGGACATTCAAGATGAACTGGGATCCTGCAGAATTAGGGGAGCCAGCTGAGCAGAGTTATAGATTGAAGAGGGAAGACTTATGACAAAAAACAGGGAAGGGGAGACAGAACCAACTAGGATATCATGGAAGCAGGGGAATTAGCTGGGGAAAGTAGGTGGGATTTCAGGGAAAGATTAAGTATTAGAGGAGGAATGGAACTGCCCTTTCCCCTCTTCCTTCCTTTCTCTTCTGTCTTTGTTTCCGTCATTCTTTCCTCGTCCTTCTGCCTATGGGTGACTACACTCCTTCTTCTTTCTTCCCTTCATTCTTTCCTCTTCCTTTTGCCTATGGGTGACTTTACACTCCCTCGTCTGTCTTTCCTTCATTCTTTCCTCTTCCTTCTGCCTATGGGTGACTACATTGAGTGACAAGCCAAATGATTTCCTGTACACCAGGAAACCATTTACTATGCTGGGTGGTAACCATATAACCAAATTCTGGCACCTGGTAGTAGGATTGAGCCAGTACAGGTTTGTATCCTAGGGGTGTTTGGGGTTTACTACTCACATTTTGCCACTCTGGGATGAGTGAGGCTGGTCACTCTCATCTTGAATGTCAGGACCAACTTGCCTAGTCCCAGGCTGCTACACTTCTCATGGGGCAACATAGGATTGGATGATGGATGGAAATGGAATGCTGTATCTTCACAAGAAACAAAATTTCAGTTCTGGATATGGGTGTTGGTGATCCACAGATTTGTCTATCTATCTATCTATTGCCAGATGCCTTAATCCCATACGGGGTGGCCACAAACAAATCGCCTCCACGTTGCCCTGTACCCCGCCATTTCAATGCCCTGCTCCCAACTCACACCTCCCTCTCTCATATCCTTCTCCACTCCATCCCTCCATCTCATCCTTGGCCTCCCCCTCCACCTCACTCACATACACCTCCCCATCAGTCTCCCACTCTCCATTCTCTCCACATGGCCAAACCACCTCAGTGTGTTTCTCCTGACACTTCCTATCACATCCACATCCACACCACAACACTCCTTCACTTCCTCATTTGTCAGTCTGTCTCTCCCATAACTCCACATGTTCCTCTCAAATAGTTCATTTCCACAGCTCTCACTCTTGACTTGTGTCCCTCCAACAGTGTCCAAGCTTCACTTCCATACATTAAAGTTGGTATCACAATACTGTCATGTAGTAACTTTTTCACTTTCATGCTCACTTCCCAGTTTCATAGTACAGTACTGCTTTCAAGGAACCAGCAACCTTTCTTCCTTGTTGTACCCTTTCAAGCACTTCACCCTCCAAACTTCCATCCTTACTCATCACACTACCCAAGTACTTAAACATGCTGACATTTTCCATTTCCTCATCATCCAACCTCACTGTGCATTCACTGACTGTACTTCTCGCAAAAACCATAACTACTCTTCCCTACATTCACCTTTAGATTCCGTTTCTTACACACTCCCCCCAAACTCATCCACCAAGCCTTGCAGCTCCCCTTCGTCTTCACTTAACAACACAGTATCATCTGTAAACAAAAGTACAGGGAGTTTCCAGACACTGCCCTCTCTCACTAGGGCCACTGCAACATCCACTGCCCTACCTTGTATCTCTTTTATAACCTCATCCATGTACAGACTGAACAACCATGGAGACTTGACACATCCCTGTTTCAACCCAACCTTCAAACAGAAAAATTCACTCAGTTCAATGTCCACACGCACTGCAGCTTTAGCACCTTCATACATACTCTTCACAGCAGTCAACAACTTCCCATCTCCTCCATATATTCTTAATACTTTCCACAATCCCTGTCTATCCACCCTGTCATATGCTTTCTCCAAATCCATGAAGGCTGCATACAACTTCTTTCCTTTCTCTAGAAACTTTTCCACTAAAGATCTAAGAATGAATATCTGATTTACACAACCTCGTCCCTTCGTAAAGCCTCCCTGTTCTTCTCCAACTAATTCCTCTGTTATTTCCCTAACTCTGTCAATAGGTATCCTACCATATACTTTTCCTATTACAGTAAGAAGACAAATACCTCTATGATTACCACACACTTCTTTTTCCCCTTTCCCTTTGTACAAGGGAATTATTATACCTGAATTCCAATCCACCGGGACTCAACCTTCCTCCCAGGCCAGTCTGCACAACTTCCAAATTCATTCTACTACTATCTCTCCCCTGTGCTTCAGCATTTCACCACACACTCCATCAATTCCTGGGGCTTTCTCCATTTTGACTTTCTTCATTGCTTCCACAACTTCCATCCTACTGATTTCTTGCTGTCTACTCACCTCCCTCCTCCCAGCCATTCCCCAGCCACTTATACTCGCATTACTTTCATTCTCTGTGTTCAGCGATTCCTTAAAGTGTTCCCTCCATTTGCTCACTTTTTCTCCCTTCTCCACTAGTAATCTACCATATTTATCTTTCACAGATTTGTTCTGTTGCATAATGGGATACTGTACATGACTGATAGTGAGGGAGATGTAAAGGTTTGACTTATATTGGAAGGAGGGGATGATAAAATGATGCTGAGGAGAGGAAATATAGTAGCAGAGTAACCCCTGTCTTTGCCGAATAGACTCGTCATCCACAGCAGGCAATCTGCATGGCCATCCTGTGCAGTAAACCCATGTTCCCAAGTGCTGGACAGCTCCTTGCCACCACGAGGCTTGGGGAAAAATATGGAGGTTTGGTTCCTGGATGGACACCACATTTGCATCTCTCTACCCACTTTACAGGGGCTTTGTAGTAGGCTCCACATCACCCTGTTACTGTATTTAGTTATATGATTACCACCCAGCATTGTACAGTATATGCTTTCCTGGGTTACAGGAAACCATTAGGCTTATCGCTCAGTGTAGTCGCTTAAGGAAGTAGTAGACAGCACTACATCAAGTGAGCAGATGGTAGTGCTGTCACTGACTAACAGTAGAGTAAAGGCAGAAAGAGTAAGGATTAAACATTATGGGGGAAGAGTGACAAATACAAATGAACGATACAAGTTAACAGTTCAGTTTTGCAGTTGCAGGTTTTAAGGGTGCAGATACAGAAGGGGAGGGAGATTATGTAAAAAAGATGTTCTAAAAAGAGAGTACAGTACTGTACTAAGAACTTAGGTGTGGTACGAGATGCTCAAAATTATAAACAAAGTGAGGAGAAGCATGGATTTGAAGATGATAAGTAAAAACTGAGACAGGTGCTGAAGAAAGGAAGTAAGTGTGAAGTCTGACAGATTTGGAAGAGCAGTCATAACAGACAAGATTGAGATCTGGAGAGCTCAGATTAACTTATTAGTTTTTTACAAATTATTTTTATTTCTATTTTTCTAATTTAAATAATATTTAAATATTTAAACTGGAGTGAATATATTATATTCACTCCAGTTTCATTTTGAACTGATTGGTACCTTTTAAATATATATCAGGGACTAAAGCTCACATACATTTTCACAGCTTCTATTTCTCACTTTCCTCTGCTGGCTGATATTCCTAAACTTGAAGAGGCTTTGTGTGTGTGTTTGCCCATAGATGAATCTCTTTGACATGATGCATCAAGGAGACAAGTGACAGACGTGCCTTTATTATGACATACCGGTGGGCAGACTTTCACCCCTGACTATATATTCAGGTAAGATCCATATCCCACAAACTGAATGTTAATTTTACTACAACTGTGCTTAAAACTGCCATCTCCCCCCACTGAACACTAAGGTGTAGCAGTAGATTAACATTAAAATATAATAGTAGTTAAAAAATTGCCATGAAAAGGAGGTAGAGTTGCAGCATTGTCTTTCATGTCACTGGGCTGTGTAAAATAAGCTGCAAAAAGATGAACATCTGGACCAAGTTAAGATGAAAAGAGTGTGCTAACCTGTAAAAGTCTTTAGCAACGAAGAGATCCTCCTCCAGAATGATAATAGCAGGTGCAGTGGAGAAGGTGGTGAAGGCAGTGTCCAGGACCACCTTGTAGTGGCGTGTGATGCGCAGTGTTACATTGTTGCCCCCAGAATTACTACTCACAAACTGCTTAAGCCAGAAATTTATGAAGCGTTTATATCCAAGGGGTGGTTGGGGTTTATTGCTCACATATAATACCACTTAGGGATGAGTGAGGGTGGTCACTCTCATCTTAAATGTCAGGACCAACTTGCCTAGCCCCGGGCTCCTACGCTCCTCAAAGGGGCAATGTAGGATTGGATATTGGATGGATGGAAAACATTATCTCTCTCTCTCTCTCTCTCTCTCTCTCTCTCTCTCTTATGTTTGTTCTTATCCCTGGCCTCTAACATGATGATATTATTAGAAGAATTCTAGACAGGATGGTCAAACACCTGGAAAAGCACTACATGATTATGGACTCCCAGCCTAGGTTCAGACAACATAGATCATCCCTAACTTCCATGCTTGAATTTTTCAGCACAGTGCTGAGTGATTATGACAGGAATAATGCAGTAAATGTCCTTTACTTTGACTCTCAAAAGGCTTTCATCAAAGTGCCTCACCTCTGACTAATGTCAAAAGTGTATGCACTGTGTGTAAATAGGGAGGTTACAATCTGGATAGAAAACTAACTAACAGATACAAATCAGTGAATAGCGATCAGTGGAATTTCTCCCGATTGAGCTTCTGTCTTATCTGGAGTTCCACAACAGTAAGTCTTTGGTCCACTTCTGTTCATCACTTATATCAGTGACATTAATATTCTGTTAAGTATGATCACAAAGTTTCTAGATGACATCAAACTTGGAGCAAATGCGAGCAGTCTTGAAGGGATTAAAAGACTCCGGGCAGATTTCTGTAGGCCAGGGAAATGGTGTGAGGCATGGCAAATGACATTTAACTTGGAGAAATGCAAGATGATGCATAGTGGTCATGCTAATCCCAGATCACACTATTCACATTTGGGAAGAACTCTGAGGATGACTGATTTGAAAAAGAACTTGGATGAACTAATCAGTAGTGACCCAAATTGTCTAATCATTGTGCTGAAGTAGAGAAAAGGGCCCAGAAATTCCTAGGCTACATCCATAGTCATTTTGTAGGAATAGAGATTGATCTTGTTCTTTTTAACTCCTAATAGGCTGATTCTGGAGCACACTGTACAGTTTTGGTCATTATACTTGGAAAGACATAGATCAGCTTGAAAGAGTTTAACCAAGAGATACAAAAGTTATTCCATCCATCAGGAGATTGAGTTATCAGGATCCTACTGTTTTCATTAGAAATTCATAGACTACGAATTCAGTTCATTGTAGTGTTTACGATACTGACTGGGTTTGACAGTTTGGCCAAAAAAAGCTGTTTATTCTCAATATGAATTCAACACACAGTCATGGATGGAAGCTTGAACTGAAAATATTTAACACCAGCATATGTGAAAACTTTATCATATACAAGATCTACTCCACTTCCCATGGATGTTATTAATAGTAGATCAGTTTAAAAGAAACCTCAGTAGGATCTTACACTAGAATGAGTGCAAATTGGATATGCATTCCCAGACAAATACAGAGTATCTTAGGTATAGACTGTAAGGAATTGAGATGCAGCACAGTACCCGGTATTAACTTTTCCTTGTAAATCCTCCTCCTCCTCTCACCTTAATGCCAAAGAGGTTGGTAAGCGCCCTGACTTCTGTGAGCCCCTGTGCTGGGTCGCCATCAGCCACCACTAGGGTGAGGGTTGGGTTGCTACCTTCCACATTCATTAGCCGACGGAGACACCTGCAGATGGGAGAGTAGAGAGTGGATGAAGTAATGGGTGGAGGCAAATGAAGACAAAGCTAAACCTACTTTGACTTATTTCCTTGATTCAGGTTTTGTCATAGAACACTCAATTTCTTCATGAGTCTGCTGGCTATGCTTTAAATTTATAAACTGAAAAGGCCAGGCACTGTTCATTATCACACCAGTTGTAAGTTGCACTAAATCATATTATGAGGTCCATAGTGAAATATTAGTGTCTCATGGAGTATCATGGAGTTAGGAATTACTGTAGTTGTCTCATCTAAATTTAACCCAGAATTCTCATCTTTTGCAACTTATTTCATGTGGTTAATTGGAAGAAAAAGGCATGCTATGGCTCTCTCTCTCTCTCTCTCTCTCTCTCTCTCTCTCTCTCTAAGCATCATGTGTATTACCATCATCTGTTGTTGTAAATGAGCATTCAGATGGCAATTTTAGGCAAATTTAAAATTAAGTTAGTACAGTATCACAGAGATGGACTAACCAGTAGAGGCACAAGGGCCGCTGACTGGCCACCACGACAGTTGGTATCCCACCGTACTCCACACCAGCAGCCTACACAAGGGAATAGTGTTATCAATTACTTCATTAATAGTCCTCTGTAGTTTGCCAGAGGTAATGTTGCCATCAGTATCTGTATAATTGTTACTCTCAGTTTTACATATATTTCCAAAGTAATAGAAGGTAACAATATAATGCAAGGTTAGCCTGCCTAACTGTAAAGTGTAGGTCTACTTTATTGTTCACCTGATATGACTGTTATCTTTATCATTGCACACCTTAGGAACTATTGAATGGGTATGTACCAAATTAGCCATGGTTATCTGGCCTGTGTAAGAGCCACAAGTGAAAAATATCAAAATAATTAGCCAACCAATACGTGATACCTAAGATCATCATGAAATAGGCTAAATGTGAAGACAAAGGGGAGCCGCAAGGCTTGGCGAGTGAGTTTGTAAGAAACTGAATCTAAAGGTAAATGGAGGGAAGAGTAAATTTGTGGTCTTCGAGAGAAATATGAAGCCACTGAATGCTCAGTGAGGCTGGCTGGTGAGGAGATTGAAAAAGTGGGTGCATTTATGTACTTGGGTAGTGTGATACCTTTTCTCTCCTCCATCCTTCTTTCCTTCCATCCTCTTCTGTCTTTCTTTCCTTCATTCTTTCCTCTTCCTTCTGCTTGTGGATGACTCTACACTAAGTGACAAGCCAAATGGTTTCCTGTACACCAGGAAACCATTTACCATGCTGGGTGTTAACCATATAACCAAGTTTTGGCTCCTGGTGGTTTAGTGGGTAATTACGGAGTTCCAATCAGATTGAAGTTTGAACTAGTGAAGGTTTATATCCAAGGGGTGGTTGGGTTTGCTCATGTAATGCCACTCAGGGATGAGTGAGGCTGGTCACTCTCATCTTAAATGTCGGGACCAACATGCCCAGCCCTGGGCTCCTATGCTCCTCATGGGGCAACGTAGGATTTGATGATGGGTGGATGGATGGGTAGTGTGATGAGTAAGAATGGAAGTTTAGTGGTTGAAGTGGTGAAAGAGTGCAACAGGGAAAGAAGGTTGCTGGTTCATTGAAATCAGTGATAAAAAATAGGAAAGTGAGCACTGAATTAAAAAGGTCTGATGGATGGATGGATGGATGGGTAGTATGATGAGTAAGAATGGAAGTTTAGAGGATGAAATGTGCGATAGAGTACAAGAGGGAAAGAAGGTTGCTGGTTCATTGAAAGCAGTGATAAAAATTAGGAAAGTGAGCATTGAAATAAAAAGGTCGCT